>NC_139228.1:48911178-49142430 GCF_055691185.1 Crinia signifera
TTCACATTGTCATTGAATGGAGAAGCCTCACTCAAAGTTAATTATGGCTGAAATCACAGTTACATAGTTACATAGTAGGTGAGGCTGAATAAAGACTTGCGTCCATCTAGTTCAACCTATGTTTATAGTAGCTAATCCCTTGTTGTATAGTAACTTGCACTGATGACTTTTATAAATATTACCAGTAAAATGTGTAATATTGTAAACCCAGCAACACTCAATAGTAGCCTGATAAGGGTGTATGAGCTGGCTGAGGGAAAAGCAGTCAATATTCATGCCAACTCTAAGTACGTTTGTTGGGGTAATGCAAGAGATTTGGGGCCCTATGGCGCCTCAGAGATTTTGTGACCGTAGCTTGCACTCCAGTGGTGCAAGTGTTGTATGTTAAAAGACTCCTGACAGCCGCACATCTGCCGGACAGAGTGGCTGTTATCAAATGTAAAGCCCACACGTCTTAATAAGGATCCAGTGTCACTTAGAAATAGCTGTGCTGGTGGGGCAGCTGAGTGAGCCACTCGCTCTGCAAATAATGTTTGTTCCAATGTAAATGTGTGTGTGTTACAATCTGTGTCCATTCAAATGCTCATAGAGATGCAAGATGTGTGTTCCCTGCAGGAGAAAGCAGTCTGGAAGCCGAAGGGATGTGGACAGGAATAGAAAGATGGACAAGAAAAACCAGTGACTCCCAGAGCATGCCACACTGTCCTGGAAGAGACAGACTATGGCCTGACTCACCTGGGCAGTGATGGTATGTGTAAACTGGTCAAAACTTACTGGTGTGCCCCAGAGCCCACTCCACATGCAGATAAGACAGCAATGTCATGCCTTACTTGTCTGAGGAAAGATACTGGAAAGGCCATTCCCACAGAGCCATCTCCACATCAATCCTCCAGAGGATTCTTTGCAGGTAATACAAATTGACTTTGTACAGTCCACTCTAGAAATGTTTAGAAATGTATTTAATATTACTGGTATGTGTTGATGCATTTGTTTATAGATGTGGTATCCCAAAAGTATTCACTGTATATGAGAAGTCTTCCAAGTCATGTGTAAACTCCTAGGGATTCATAGTAAACTCCATGCTCCCTACGGATCTCAGGCAAGCGCTAAGGCAGAGAGAATGGAGGGTACTATCAAGAACAAATTGAGCAAAGTTATGGCTTCAACAAGGGTTTGCTATGGCCTGATGCATTGCTTATAGGGCCGTATAGTATCAGAACCACTCTCAGAACTCCATTTAACCTGTCTCCCTTCGAAATATTGCTCGGAAGACATCCACACTATGATGGCTAAAGTGTAATAATGAAGTGACAGTTCAATATCTTATGAAGAACCAACAATTGAGAATGCAGCAGAGGAATTTGACAGTGTTGACACCTGAATTGCCTATGAAGCACTGTAATTGTCTGGAGCCAGGGGACTTTTGTTATGATCTGACATTTTTTATGCCCAAGTTGTTTGATAGATCGGTGGGAAGAACCAAACAAAGTACTATTGATCAGCACCACACCAGTAAAGGTTACAGAGAAGGAAACTTGGATCCATTCGTCCCGTTGTAAAAAGGTCAATAAACCGGAAGTGGTTGATGCTAGAAGCAACGAAAAAGAAGTATCGCTAGAAGCTCTTTTCCGGAAACACTGAGAGACCACTAAAACTGAGATATCTTAAAAGGAAAATACAAAGGAAAGACTTACCCTGACTATCCCCTGGCCAGACGAAGAAAGAAGCAGCAGGCAGAAGATGAAAACCTTACTTTGTTCCTGTTTTCTCTCCTCTATTCTCCCCAAGGTGTTACATGGCTACCAAAGGGTGGATAAGGAAAGGCGGAGTTCTGACAGTAGGTTGGTGGATCATAATCAAGCCATGTTAGGATCCCTGAGTAGTCCTGATACTTTGCTCAACCCTGAAGTTGGTAAGGAGTCTGAAAAATATTTAGGGCGAAGGTAATATGATGGGTTGTTATCTGATGAATATTGTATTTGCAGGAGGTGTACCCCAGAAACGGAGTAGTATGGGTCTAGTCCCATACCCTCTATCTCTGGCGGAGATACATAATCTAAGCAAAGGAAGATCCTTGCATAAGAAATACGTATGCACCAGGTCTCCTGCACTTAGATTGCAACCATATCAGGTAGACGAGTCCTTTATAGGTTGGAACTTCACTAGTTCACTATAATCAGATGATAACCTACTCACAGCATCCAGATGGAGAGCCAATAGACCAAGAAACATTGGTGCTTATTTCATTTCACTGTGGCCGATATATCAGATGTGATATTGGCCGATATATCGGATGCGATTCGATGCGATTTTTTACCTGTTCATAACCCCACTATCCACTATGCATGGAGTTGATTTTATATAGTATGGCGAGCACAGTAATCCGCGTCCCCTGCCACGCTTCTGGCTCGCCACACTATATAAATAAAACTCCATGCGTAGTGGATAAAGGGGTTATGAACAGGTCAAAAATCACATCAGATCGTATGCGATATATCGGCCGCCGTGAAACTAAACAAGTACTGAAACATTGTTAGAAATCCGCACAAGCAGAAGGCAGTTTAAACATATCTTATTGGTGAAACAGAAGATTATGGCTGGTAGAGTGCATCCTGATGGACTCTTGTGCAAGTCAGATCGGGAAGGATGGAATGGGAATGTTCATATGGATATTCCAGATAATGTTTATTTTATTTGTGACAGGCAAGCATCTAAATGTGCTCTATGAATCATATCGGATGGTGTTATTTAGGTGGAGTATTGTATGAAGTGATGATCCTTAAGGTCCCCATACACAGTCCGTTTAATGGATCAGTTCTTTACTTAGCATTGTGCATGCGATGCGATGTAAAGCAAGTACAAAAAGTATGTGCAGCACATACTTTTTGTATTGTACGATGAGCGTGCATCTCAAAGTACAAAACGGACCGCCGGCGAACGGACCGTGTATGGGGACCTTTACACATGACTCAATGGTAAAAATCCACAAATGTATACTCATACACACTACAAACAATTCCATAGAAGAGATCTGAGTATTAGAAAGAAACCTCTAGTCTCAGATATAGTCCATGAGACCTGCGGGTGTCAAATTCGCCTCGCATAAGATATCACCCATAATGCCAGGAGAGTCATTTTAAATACTTACAAGTATTGACAGACATAATAGATAACCTAATGGAGACATATGATGACACATTCCGATACACCGGAAAAGAGCTACAAGCCTATAAAAGAAGTGGTTCTGCACAGGAGGTTATGAACAGATTAGAAAAGGGACCTCCTGGTTGAGCCAAATTCATTGGTTTAAGAATGGTCCCAGGAGATCATAGATGGCAGAGAACTGTTGCTCTTTATCAGTGGTTTCATCATATTATTCAGTTTGTTATTTAAATGTATGCAGTGGGTAACCTGGGGCAGACACAAACACATTGAAATAATGAGTATAAGGAAAAGTGGTCCCACGGAGGACTCAGGACATAAATATAACCCAGAAATAGAAACCATTAGCCAATAAGGGATACCATATCCAGAGATACATGTCTGTAATATTCCCCTTTACTTGCTGCTGTTTATTTTAGGATTGTGATGTCGTCTCTATGACCCTACTTTCTTTCCCCAAAAATAAAAAGCAAGTGGTTTCCTCCCCAAATAAGTCACCTGTTAAATGTGTCTCCCAATTTATCCATAGTCTAGGGCTAGCCAATGCGCATGATGATGTATTTCCCCAAACATGTACAAACCCCCATTGTTATTTTATTTATATAATTGTTATCGTTTTTATTAACATCCATCGTTTTATAATATCTAGATTAATTGATAGTTATGATTTCTATCAAAAGGGTGGACTGTGGAAAATGATATTGCACCTCTACGCTATTAAGGTATTGTGACCGTCCTCTTCACTATTTTAAGTATGCTATTTGCGTAGTTCTAGTTTTAATCAAAAAGAATCGTTAATTGTTCCAGGACGGACGTAATGTATTAATGACTAAATCATAGTGATATTTCTTGTTATATGTACATTTGTGTATTCCCCAAAGTATTAGAATATGATCGTGTGTACTAATGTTGTAATTGCCGCCACAGATGCAAGGTTAGTATGGTGATTGTAATACAATCACCATACATGACCTTAGAGATATTTGGACTGGGTTATCTAGTGAATCATTGTGTGGGTCACCAAATACAGGAACAAAGGACAAACCAGTTGATACTAGTTCCCCCTCTTGCTCAAGACCAAGAACAGCATGCCCAGGAAATTAATGATGAGAACAGGAAGACCACTGTGAAATGAAGAACCAATGAGGAGATACCCAGCCTCTTTGTTTTACCCAATGACCACCAAGATTGACTCTCCCGCCCCTTAGCTTAAAATGACCAGGCACTGTGTGTCTGGGTCTCTCTCCCCAACACACCAACAAGAAAATGTGATCTAGGAAGGACTCAAGAGATCTGATTCCCTGGCCCTGTGGCAGTAATTGATATTCATATATGTGTGTCTGCTTGTGTCGGGATAGCTGGGCCTGCATTCATTTAATGTATAGCTGTAATCTGTGTATATTCTAAACTGTATTCTGTAAACTGTACCATGTAAATATCTGTTACCCTGTGTGAACTATTGTCTCTCAAGGACCTCAATATATATTTTAGGACACGGGGTTGGACCTGTGATCTCAAACATAACTGTGTGTCTACAGAATGTGCAACATTTCTTTATAATTATAATGGCATCCCAGATACTCTAGAAGGTTTTATTATTATTATAAGTGTGGATAGTGATTATCACTGAAAAATAATGGTCAGTAACCTGAAGGTTGTATTGTATGATATTTTTTATTTGATATTCTTAGGAGTCTCAGTCGCACTAGCGACTGAGTCACATGCATAGTTACATGTGCGGCTGCATTAGACATACAGTATAGATTTATCTCTTGGTAAATATATAGCGTATAAGAAGTGTAAAGGTTTATTTCTTATAAAGTCAGTGAATAGGTTAAACTTGTTAGAACACAATACAATGGAGTCCATAGCATCTAGTCATATGTAAATGTATTTTACAGCCATTCACATTGTAAGTGAATTGAGAAGCCTCACTCAAAGTTAATTATGGCTGAAATCACAGTATCAGGCCTGCAGTTGCCAAGGGTAACAGGGTGCATGGTTTATAAGGTAATGAATACAGCGTAAATACGATATTTCCCACTGGTCTATTAATATTATGATTTTAATACAGTCTATTTGGGAATCCCGGCAGATCTTGGAAATACGGTCCAGCTGGTCCATTTCAAATAATATAGAGCTGTCACTAATTTCAATAACCTTACAAAGGTATGAACAGGAGTATATCATTTATATGGCAACTTAATGGTAACACCAAACAAGTTTTCTATCCAGTCATTTGTTGCAATCTGTTTATAAATAGGTGTATCTATTTTTGATAATTGAGAGGCTCTTATGCTGACCTTAGAGTGGAAAAAAACATTTTAAAGTGATAGAGTAAGTAATCAAATTTCCATACTGATTATAACAAATTATAACTAAGAAATATCCAATAGATCCAGAACTAGGAGTTAAAGGGTAATTTGTACCATTTCCCTCAAATCAATGTACTGCTTACAATAGGTACCTCTGAACAAATTCTTTACAAGGACCTAAACAAATAATTCAACTCATTGTAGATCCTGTCCCCCCCTACAAAAATCGTTGGAATTGATTGTAATGACATCCGCAAACCCCTGATGAAGTCCCACGTTGGTACGAAACGCGTTGGCATGTTTGCTATCCTGAAGTAAAATAAATTAATTGTTGAACGTTTTAATAGTCTGGAAATGCCATTTACATTGTTGTGGAATAAGAGACTTTTTAATAAATGTTTATAAACTTTGGACTTTACTTTGCTTGTTTTAAAGTTTGACTACAAGGCAATGTTGACCCAATTACTGAGGTCATAAAAAGGGTGCCACCTTACAACTGTTACCCATATTCTCCCTACCTATCCCCATCCAACAAGGGATTTTGTAAGTCAGGCAGCCCTAACATAGCAACCGGAAAACCTGTGGAGCGAAACAAGAGTCTGATATATACACATACTTCTTGGGGGATAGACGCAGCACTCCAGACTTTTCCATTTCCAAAAACGTCATAGCAAAGAGTCAAAGCAACGTTTCAATGTAAAGGCATTATCAATATATAAATATATAGTGCCACCATCTGGTTTCTCTCTCTCCTATCTATCTATCTATCTATCTATCTATCTATCTATCTATCTATCTATATATATAAGAGAGAGAGAGAAACCAGATGGTGGCACTTGGTGTATTCGAAATAAGCAAACCAAATTTGGGGGCTGGCATGACCCTTTGTGAAGGTAATAAAGTATATTTTTTTATATATATATTTAATAATTTTGTGCCACCCAGCATTCCCTACTCTCATTTACACCATACTAGTACCCAGACTTAATCCCCCATATCCAAAATTCCAAGAGGCAAAATATTCTGAAATACACAATGAAATGTTCTGAGCGTGACTGAGAGAGCACCCCCTTATCTCTGATGGCTCAGGGTACACAAACTTTGTTTCATGTACAAATGATTACAAAATATTATATTGATTACCTTCAGGCTGTGTGTGTGTATAAGGTGTATAAAAACATAAATTAATTGTGTGGGGAAACAGTTTTTGAGGGGGGGAAATGCAGAGGAAATGTTGGATACTCTAAAAAATGTGCTTTAATCATTAACTATTAAATACATTCCAAAAGTAAACAAGGGTAAATTCAATAAGAAAAAGCCACCATGGTTGGACAACAAAGTAAGGTCAGCAATCAACAATAAAACAAGAGCATTTAAATTCTATAAAAATAACTTAAATGAGGAGGCGTTCAATAAATACAAAGAATCAAACAAAACTTGTAAAGGGGTAATCAAAGTAGCTAAAAGGGATTATGAAGTGCGCATAGCCACTGAGAACAAAACCTACCCCAAGAAGTTTTTCGGTACTTGTTTAGTTTCATGGCGAATACCAATACAGCACTATTCTGCCTACGTAAACTACATAACTGCTTCTGTAGCCCTGAAACTAAACAATGGTTAATATCTCCACTATCCACGTCATGTCCCCAGTATCCACGTCGGCGTGGAGTTAATTTTATAAAGTGTGGCGAGCCGGAAGTGTGGCGAGTGCACCCGAATACGTAGCATAGAGCTGCCGCTGTGAAACGAAACAAGTACCAGTTTTTTAAATACATAAATAGTAAGCGAATAATTAAGGAGAACATAGGCCCATTAACCGATATCAATGGAAATAATTTTACGGAGGATAAGGGAAAAGCAGAACTGTTAAATGAGTTCTCATCAGTGTTTACTAGAGGGGAACAGACAGTGGAATGCACAGGTATCACAAATGGGACGAACAAGCCGGATCTCAGTATTGATTTCACGACCGAGGAAATACATTTTGAGGCTCAGCAAAATTAAAACAAACAAATCACCAGGGCCAGATGGGATTCATCCTTGGGTACTAATGGAATTAAGGGAGGAACTAGCGACCCCTCTACATTACATCTTTGATAATCCACTATCATCAGGTAAGGTACCAAAAGACGAGAATAGCAGAGGTAGTGCCAATATTCAAAAAAGGAAAAAGGGAGGATCCCGTTAAATACAGACCTGTGAGTTTAACATCAGTAGTGGGTAAACTATTTGAAGGATTTTTAAGGGATGATATCCCGGAATATTTAGATCTTTATAGTTTACTCAGTATTAACCAGCATGGGTTCGTGAAAAATCGTTCATGTCAAACTAATCAACTAGGTTTCTATGAGAATGTTAGCAAAAACCTTGATAATGAAAACACTGTAGATGTAGAAACACAAGAGGTTGATAAATAAAACGGAGGACCTGGGATTGGGGCAAATATCTGTAGATGGGTAGGGAACTGGCTGTGTAATAGAGAACAAAGTGGTTTATTCTAGTTCATTCTTTCTGTCAAAATCCTTCTTAGATGGACAAAACCATGTGCACCGCGGGTGGGGCAGATGTAACTTGTGCAGAGAGAATTAGATTTGGGTGGGGTTTTTCTTCAAAGTGAGATCTATATTGAAGTGTAAAATCATGCAGTCAGTATTTTCCCTGCACAGAAACAAAATAACTCACCCAAATCTAATTCTCTCTGCACATGTTACATCTGCCCCCCTGCAGTGCACATGGTTTTGTCCATCTAAGAAGGATTTTGTCAGAAAGAATGGACTAGAATAACCCCCATTGAGTGGTTGTGAACAGTGCCATATCAAATATGATACCAGTACTAAGTGGAGTGCCACAGGGTTTGGTTCTAGGGCCCATTTTATTTAACATTTTTATTAACAAAATTGGGATGGGGTTACTCAGCAATGTATCCTTCTTTGCAGACAACACAAAACTAAGCAGAGTTATTAAATCATCAGAAGATGTCACCAAAATGATCTTGACACTCTAGATGAGTGGACAAAAAAGTGGAAGATGAGATTCAATGCAAGGTTTATGCACCTTGGGAGACATAACCAGTGTGCTAGTTACAACTAAGTGGGGAGGAATTGGGTAATTCAGTTCTTGAAAAGGATCTAGGAGCCCAAATAGACAACAAACTGGGGTGTAGTGCTTAATGTAATATAGCAACAAAAAAGGCCAACAAAATTCTAGCATATATTATAAGGGGCATGGAAACTAGGGACTCAAAAGTAATTATGCCACTATACAAAGCATTGGTTAGACCTCACCTTGAATATGCAGTACAATTCTGGGCCCCACACTATAAAAAGGACATCATAAAACTACAAAAAGTCCAAAGAAGAGCAACAAAGCTTATTAGGGGAATGGAGAATTTAATCTACAAGGAGAGATTAAGCAAATTGAGACTATTTACACTAGAGAAGAGACGTTTACAGAGGAATAGGCTCAACGTGTATATCAGGGGCTAATATAAGAAACTGTCAAACACCCTTTTTACTGCTAGAAAGGATTCTAGGTCACGAGGGCATGAGTTTAGATTAGAAGAAAAGAGGCTCTCCAGATGTTGTGAAACTACAAATCCCAGCATGCCTTGCCACAGTTTTAACACTCCCTTATAACAAAACTGTGGCAAGGCATGATGGGATTTGTAGTTTGACAACATCTGGAGAGCCACAGGTTGGCCAGGCCTGATCTAGAAGAAAAACAGTCTTTACGGTCAGAGCAGTCAAACTTTGGAACTCTTTTCCTGGAGAGGTGGGGTCTGCAGACACAATAAATACGTTTTAAAATAAGGTTGGATAAACATTTATTGGCTAAAAACATCCAGGAGTACAAATAAGAAAATAATCTGTCGGTACTTGTTTCCTAGCACGGCGCCCAGATTTCCTACATACGGTACCGTAGGGTAATCGCGTCGTATCCCATGGGCCATTATAACGGCATGCGATGCGATTTTTTAGTGTAATTTTTTCTATGCTCATTTTACCCCACTATATCGCATCGCATTGCATTGCATGTCCGGCAAAATTGCATGCGATCGTATGCGATTTTATAGGGTGTGCGATGCCATGACATTAGGTATGCAATAATATGATTGTATGTCCCAAATATAGGTTTATTGCACCCCCCCCACACTATTCACGTCAGCCCGAAGCGTGGCGAGTGGCGGCAGAATGCATCCTCCGACCTTTTCATTCCCCCACTATCCACGTCGGCACCGAGCCTGAAGCATGGCGAGCGGAGGCGTATTACTTTACATGTATTCTTCGGCCGCTCGCCACGCTTTAGGCTCACTGCGCTCGCCACACTATATACGGGATGGGTAAAATGCTGCCTCCTCCTCGCACTGCAGGTGGCTGGATGTGTTGTGTGATAGCGTGCGAAGGAGAGGGAGGTTGGCGATGGTGCCAGGTGTGACGCATGATGCGTAAGAGTGTGCGGGGCGTGGACTGCACAGGCAGGACAGAAGAACAGTAGAGCGGTCGTGGCAGGTTAGATATGATTTGCTTTCTCAGATTCAGCACTGCTGCAGCCTGCAGTGCACTAGTAGTACTACCTATGGCAGACCAGCAGCGGCCATCACGATTCGGGGAGCGGCCAGTGGGTGCTCCTGAATTTCCGTGGGTGCTCAAGCCCTTGAGCACCCACAGAATCGGTGCCTATGCACACAGGCACACCCAGAGGTGCACACTGCCACATGCAGATAACTTAAGACAATAGAAGGAAATAAGTATTTTGCAATGTAAGTACCTGGTGCACAGAGGATGGGGGAAATTCAGCTCAGTAATAAGTTGTCTGTAAAGGAGCTTAAATCATTCCCAAGACATAAACTATCCCGAGCGCCAGGGCCGAAGATTTGGATTTGTCGCCGAGATTTGGATATGGTTTTGTCGAGTGGCGGTGACCAGCTTTGGATTTGGATTTTTTTTGAAAAATTGTCAAGACGCCCAAATCATGTAATTTTTTCATTTGTTTTCCCTAAAGTAATATTAACCTCAATAACATTAATTTCCAGCTCCTTCCAGACAATTTTAAACCTCACAATATTGTTTTTAGGGCAAAAGGTTGCACCGAGGTAGCTGGATAACTATGCTAAGCCACACAAGTGTGCAGCACAAACATGTCTAGGAGTGGCACTGCAGTGGCAGACAGGATGGCCCCAAAAAGCATCAGTTTAACACCCAATGAGACCCCTATCTGGCTTGATCGTGTTATACTATGGGTGCACTACACACAAAGGGGGAAATTTACTAAAGGAAATTTGTAAAAAATAGGTGTATTTGTATCCAGAAATACACTTATTTTGTACATTTACTATCCCGAAAATACGGCAATTCGTATTCATATTGATAGCACATCAATACGACTACGAATTGCCATATTTTCGGGATAGTAAATGTCAAAAATAAGTGTATTTCTGGATACAAATACACCTATTTTTTTTTACAAATTTCCTTTAGTAAATTTCCCCATAGAATGAAGAAAGACGAGAAAAATTGATTAGGATTTTTAAAATGTAATTTGCTTTGGTACTTGTGTATTATCTGGGCGCCCAATTTTTTCATTGCATGACACTACTTAAGGCATGCAATGCAATGTGATTTTTCATTGCAAAGACCCGATTTTTAATTCTATAGTCAGCCATGGGTGATTTCATACCCCCACTATCCAACTACACATGCAGTTGATTTTATATAGTGTGGCGAGCCCAAAGCGTGGCGAGCGCAGCGAGCTCTGCGAGTCGACTCGGATTACTTTACATGTATTCTGCGTCCCCTCGCGGTGCTCGCTGCGCTCGCCATGCTTCGGGCTCGGTGGCTCGCTGCGCTCGCCACACTATATAAATTCAACTCCATGCGTAGTTGGATAGTGGGGGTATGAAATCACCCATGGGTGACTATACAATTAAAAATCACATCGCATTGTATGACATAAGTAGTGCGATGCAATGCGATGTGATGCAATACAATGAAAAAAATCGGGTGCCCAGATATTACATAAGTACCTTTGTTTTTAATGTGCAGCTTGTATAACGCTGCTTGGATGCCAGAACAATCACACACCCACCTTCTGACAGTATATACTATGTGTGCACTACACACAACGAATGCATAATTAAAGATGAGAAAATCGATTCGATTTTTTTAAATTTAATTTGTTTTTAATGCACAGCTTGTATAATGCTGCTTGGACGCAGAACATTCATAACATACAGCCAAAAAATAAACAACAGCAAAATTTATTTTTATATTGTATTTCTTTTGGTACTTGTTTCCTAGCACGGCCACAGCGATCATGATCTTGGGCATCGCAGGTAAAAAAATCGCGTCGGTCATATCGCATGCGGGCTAAAAAATCGCATGCGATGCGACCGACGCGATGCCCGCGATTTCCCATAGGGAACAATGTTAAATGCCTCAATTTACCCAAATCAACATAGGGAACAATGTTAAATGGGCCAGAAACCCCCCAAAACACCCCTGAACAGTGAAATGGCCACCCAAAATTAGTTAACGCCACCCCACAATGAACGTGAACCCGAAGCGTGGCGGTACGCGTCCTCCGACCTTTTCATACCCCCACTATCCACGTCGGCGTGGAGTTGAGAATAGTAATGTGGCGAGCGCAGCGAGCCACCGAGCCGGACGCTGCACTCGCCACGCTTCGGGCTCGGTGGCTCGCTGCGCTCGCCACACTATCTATTCTCATCTCCACGCCGACGTGGATAGTGGTGGTATGAAAAGGTCGGAGGACGCGCACCGCCGCCCCTCGCTGGCTCGCTGCGCTCGCCACGCTTCTGGTTCACGTTCATCGTGGGGTGGCGTTAACTCATTTTGGGGGGCCATTTCACTGTTCCGGGGTGTTTTTGGGGGTTTCTGGCCCATTTAACATTGTTCCCTATGTTGATTTGGGTAAATTGAGGCATTTAACATTGTTCCCTATGGGAAATCGCAGGCATCGCGTCTGGACCATCTCATGCTTTTTTTAGCCGCATGCGATGAGACCAACGCGATTTTGACTTTTTTCAATGCATTTCAATGCCCGCGATTGTGGCCGTGCTAGGAAACAAGTACCTTTCTTTTTTTATGAATGGGCCTCTGATAAACACTGCGTGGACCATGGATGCAGAACAATTACACATGCAGTGTTGCTTCTGACAGTAGTATATGCCTATGGTGTATTGGATTGCAGTGCAGCACACCACAGTTACCACACACCACAATGAAAAAAATAATAACAAAAGATGACAGCCTGTCTGTATTCTACTGTACCCCACTACACTGGCAGCCTGCCTGCCTAACACACGACCAGTACAATCAATATAATTAAGTTAAGTATATATAACCCAGCACACAAATCCCTCTGCAGTCTGCACTGCACAAACCCCTCTGCTGAGTCTTCACTGACTGCACTGCCAAAAAACCCTCTGCACTGCACAACACCCCTCTGAGTCTGCACAGCACAACACCCCTCTGTCTGCACTCTGACTGCACTGCACAACACCCCTCTGCACAATAGATTGATGTGACTGACAACAGTGATTTTTGATTCAAGTTCACCCAGGCTCCTGAACACAGCACAACTAGCAGAGCTGTGCGCAGCTGGAAGCGTGAGGGTGAAATGGCGCCAAATTCTCAGGACACCAAGCTTTTATAGACTTGGCGCCTCCCGAGAATCCGACGCCAGATTCCCACTTTTGGGTTTCCGAACAAAGCTGGAAACTAGTAAGTGCCGGCTATGTTCGGAGCAGTTCAGATTCCGTGGAATCCGAACCGCTCATCTCTAACAAACTCCCAGCACAACTTGATTTTATTGAAATTCAATAAGGATCACAAACACATTATTATTTCTGCTGAAATGCTGCCACCAAGTGGACATTTTAGAAATCAACATTTAATTAGCATTTATTGTAGAAACAGTTTGACAAATAGGATAAAACATAAAATATAGTCAGGGTGCTTCCCAGTTCCTGCTGACATTGTACGTTCTGGATAATCAGAACTAAGAAAGCAACATCCTTTCTCTATAGAAAAGCACTATCTACATAAATATAATTGAATGAGGTTTGTGTGTGTGTGTGAATGTTCCACGATAACTCTTAAATGCTTTATCTAATAGTCTTCAAACTTTTAACACTACCTTATCATCTTAAGGGTATCATCTAAGTTCAAAGATGGGTTTAATTGGATAAACCCTTAAGGTGCTGTCACAAGGATCCATGCTAATGCTGTTGTTTTCATGCATTGAGATATGTTGTTGGAAAGCTTATGACTTTCTATATACAACCAGAGTGCTGAAAGCGCCACCGGGCCACAGTAAACAGAAGCGTGGTAACAAGAAGGGGCATGACCACGTCCCTGTAAAGAAAAAATTGTGCAGGGGCTGCCTCTCTCTCCTGCTCAGCACACGGCAGGGAACATCATGTGCTGAGCGGGGGAGATAGGCTGCACTGATGGTGGTGCACCAGTGGTTCACCCTCGCTGCGCTCGCCTTGCTTCGGGCTCGGTGGCTCGCTGAGCTCGCCACACTATATAATATCAACTCCATGCGTAGTTGGATAGTGGGGGTATGAAATCACCCATGGTTGACTATACAATTAAAAATCACATTGCATTGCATTGCATGACTTAAGTAGTGCGATGCGATGCAATACAATGAAAAAATCGGGCGCCCAGATATTACACAAGTACCTTTGTTCTGGCATCCAAGCAGCGTTATACAAGCTGCACATTAAAAACAATCACACACCCACCTTCTGACAGTATATACTATGTGTGCACTACACACAAAGAATGCATAATTAAAAATGAGAAAAATCGATTAGAATTTTTGAAAAATTTTTTTTAATCATGTATTTTTTATAGAATTTTAGAAAAGTACAAACAAAGAAAAATAAAACTTGAACAAAAAAACATTACATGTGTGATGCATTATTCAGAAAATACTGTGCATACTGAGTATATGATTACAATTTAACCCCTTCCCGCCGCAGCCTGTTTTTGCCTTCCTGACAGAGCCCTTTTTTTCAAATCTGACATGTATCACTTAAGTGGGGATAACTTTTTTTTGCTTTTACTTATCCCAGTGATTTTGAGATTGTTTTCTCGTGACACATTGTACTTCAAATTAGTGGTAAATTTGGGTCGATACAGTCTGTGTTTTTTTGTGAAAAATACCAAAATGTCGTAAAAAAATGGAAAATTTTGCAATTTTCAAAATGTTAAATTTTCTGCTTGTGAGACAAATAATCATACCACTCAAAATAGTTAATAACTAACATAGAACATATGTCTACTTTATGTTTCCATCATTATTTCAACCTCCTTTTAATTTTTTTGGACACTAGGAGGCTTAAAATATGAATAGCAAATTCTCAAATTTTCAAGAAAATTTCAAACACTGATTTTTTTAGGGACCAGTTCAGTTCTGATGTGACTTTGAGGGACTTGTATGTGAGACACCCCCATAAATGATGCCATTTCAAAAACTGCACCCCTCACAGTATTCAAAACAGCATTTTGGAAGTTTGTTAACCCTTTAGGTGTTTCACAGGAATTAAAACAAAGTGTAGGTGAAATTTCAAAATTTCATTTTTTTTGCAGATTTTCAATTTTAATACATTTTTCTAAGGAACACAGTAGATTTTACTAGAGAAATGTGACTAAAAATTGATTCCCCCAATTCTTTTGTTTTCATAAATATCCTATATGTGAATATATAATAATAATAGAAGGAGCACCTACTTGATTTTGGAGCCTCCTTTATATGAGATTATTTTTTAGGCACCATGTAGGTTTCTAGGCACCATAAGATGCTAAAAGTTAGGAACCCCCCAACAAGTGACCCCATTTTGCAAACTTCACCCCTCAGGGAATTCATCTAGGGGTATAGTGTACATTTCAAACCCCCAGGGGTTTCACCAATTGTGGTACAACTGGGCAGTGAAAATGAAAAATTAAATTTTTTACACAAAAATGCAGTTCTGGCTCAAAATTTTTCATTTTTACAAGGAAAGAAGGAGACAAAGCACCCCAACATCTGTGCCCCAATTTCTCTCGAGTACAGCAATGCCTCACATGTGACCAAAAAATACCATTTGGGTGCATGGCAGGACTCAGAAGGGAAGGAGTGGTTTTTGGATTTTGCAGCTCAGATTCTGGTGGAATGTTGGTGGGTGCTATGTCGCATTAGCAAGACCCCCAAAGCACCAATACAGTGGAACCCCCCCACAAGTGACCCCATTTTGCAAACTACACCCCTCAGGGAATTCATCTAGGGGTATAGTGTACATTTCAAACCCCCAGGGTTTTCACCAATTTTGATACAACTGGGCTGTGCAAATGAAAAATTACATTTTTTTACACAAAAATGCAGTTCTGGCTCAAAAATTTTCATTTTCATAAGGTATGAAGGAGAAAAAGCACCCCAAAATCTGTGCCCCAATTTCTCCCGAGTACGGCAATGCCTCACATGTGACCAAAAAATACCATTTGGGTGCATGGCAGGACTCAGAAGGGAAGGAGTGATTTTTGGATTTTGCAGCTCAGATTCTGGTGGAATGTTGGTGGGTGCTATGTCGCATTAGCAAGACCCCCGAAGCACCAATACAGTGGAACCCCCCCCCCACAAGTGACCCCATTTTGCAAACTACACCCCTCAGGGAATTCATCTAGGGGTATAGTGTACATTTCAAACCCCCAGGGGTTTCACCAATTGTGGTACAACTGGGCAGTGAAAATGAAAAATTAAATTTTTTACACAAAAATGCAGTTCTGGCTCAAAATTTTTCATTTTCGCAAGGAATGAAGGAGACAATGCACCCCAAAATCTGTGCCCCAATTTCTCCCGAGTACTGCAATGCCTCACATGTGACCAAAAAATACCATTTGGGTGCATGGCAGGCCTCAGAAGGGAAGGAGTGATTTTTGGATTTTGCAGCTCAGATTCTGGTGGAATGTTGGTGGGTGCTATGTCGCATTAGCAAGACCCCCGAAGCACCAATACAGTGGAACCCCCCCACAAGTGATCCCATTTTGCAAACTACACCCCTCAGGGAATTCATCTAGGGGTATAGTGTACATTTCAAACCCCCAGGGGTTTCACCAATTTTGATACAACTGGGCTGTGCAAATGAAAAATTACATTTTTTTACACAAAAATGCAGTTCTGGCTCAAAATTTTTCATTTTCATAAGGTATGAAGGAGAAAAAGCACCCCAAAATCTGTGCCCCAATTTCTCCCGAGTACGGCAATGCCTCACATGTGACCAAAAAATACCATTTGGGTGCATGGCAGGACTCAGAAGGGAAGGAGTGATTTTTGGATTTTGCAGCTCAGATTCTGGTTGAATGTTGGTGGGTGCTATGTCTCATTAGCAAGACCCCCGAAGCACCAATACAGTGGAACCCCCCCACAAGTGACCCCATTTTGCAAACTACACCCCTCAGGGAATTCATCTAGGGGTATAGTGTACATTTCAAACCCCCAGGGGTTTCACCAATTGTGGTACAACTGGGCAGTGAAAATGAAAAATTACATTTTTTACACAAAAATGCAGTTCTGGCTCAAAATTTTTCATTTTCACAAGGAATGAAGGAGACAAAGCACCCCAAAATCTGTGCCCCAAATTCTCCCGAGTACGGCAATGCCTCGCATGTGACCAAAAATACCATTTGGGTGCATGGCAGGACTCAGAAGGGAAGGAGTGATTTTTGGATTTTGCAGCTCAGATTCTGGTGGAATGTTGGTGGGTGCTATGTCGCATTAGCAAGACCCCCGAAGCACCAATACAGTGGAACCCCCCACAAGTGACCCCATTTTGCAAACTACACCCCTCAGGGAATTCATCTAGGGGTATAGTGTACATTTCAAACCCCCAGGGGTTTCACAAATTTTGATACAACTGGGCTGTGCAAATGAAAAATTACATTTTATTTACACAAAAATGCAGTTCTGGCTCAAAATTTTTCATTTTCACAAGGAATGAAGGAGAAAAAGCACCCCAAAATCTGTGCCCCAATTTCTCCCGAGTACGGCAATGCCTCACATGTGACCAAAAAATACCATTTGGGTGCATGGCAGGACTCAGAAGGGAAGGAGTGATTTTTGGATTTTGCAGCTCAGATTCTGGTGGAATGTTGGTGGGTGCTATGTCGCATTAGCAAGACCCCCGAAGCACCAATACAGTGGAACCCCCCCCCCACAAGTGACCCCATTTTGCAAACTACACCCCTCAGGGAATTCATCTAGGGGTATAGTGTACATTTCAAACCCCCAGGGGTTTCACCAATTGTGGTACAACTGGGCAGTGAAAATGAAAAATTAAATTTTTTACACAAAAATGCAGTTCTGGCTCAAAATTTTTCATTTTCACAAGGAATGAAGGAGACAATGCACCCCAAAATCTGTGCCCCAATTTCTCCCGAGTACTGCAATGCCTCACATGTGACCAAAAAATACCATTTGGGTGCATGGCAGGCCTCAGAAGGGAAGGAGTGATTTTTGGATTTTGCAGCTCAGATTCTGGTGGAATGTTGGTGGGTGCTATGTCGCATTAGCAAGACCCCCGAAGCACCAATACAGTGGAACCCCCCCCCACAAGTGACCCCATTTTGCAAACTACACCCCTCAGGGAATTCATCTAGGGGTATAGTGTACATTTCAAACCCCCAGGGGTTTCACCAATTGTGGTACAACTGGGCAGTGAAAATGAAAAATTAAATTTTTTACACAAAAATGCAGTTCTGGCTCAAAATTTTTCATTTTCACAAGGAATGAAGGAGACAATGCACCCCAAAATCTGTGCCCCAATTTCTCCCGAGTACTGCAATGCCTCACATGTGACCAAAAAATACCATTTGGGTGCATGGCAGGCCTCAGAAGGGAAGGAGTGATTTTTGGATTTTGCAGCTCAGATTCTGGTGGAATGTTGGTGGGTGCTATGTCGCATTAGCAAGACCCCCGAAGCACCAATACAGTGGAACCCCCCCACAAGTGATCCCATTTTGCAAACTACACCCCTCAGGGAATTCATCTAGGGGTATAGTGTACATTTCAAACCCCCAGGGGTTTCACCAATTTTGATACAACTGGGCTGTGCAAATGAAAAATTACATTTTTTTACACAAAAATGCAGTTCTGGCTCAAAATTTTTCATTTTCATAAGGTATGAAGGAGAAAAAGCACCCCAAAATCTGTGCCCCAATTTCTCCCGAGTACGGCAATGCCTCACATGTGACCAAAAAATACCATTTGGGTGCATGGCAGGACTCAGAAGGGAAGGAGTGATTTTTGGATTTTGCAGCTCAGATTCTGGTTGAATGTTGGTGGGTGCTATGTCTCATTAGCAAGACCCCCGAAGCACCAATACAGTGGAACCCCCCCACAAGTGACCCCATTTTGCAAACTACACCCCTCAGGGAATTCATCTAGGGGTATAGTGTACATTTCAAACCCCCAGGGGTTTCACCAATTGTGGTACAACTGGGCAGTGAAAATGAAAAATTACATTTTTTACACAAAAATGCAGTTCTGGCTCAAAATTTTTCATTTTCACAAGGAATGAAGGAGACAAAGCACCCCAAAATCTGTGCCCCAAATTCTCCCGAGTACGGCAATGCCTCGCATGTGACCAAAAATACCATTTGGGTGCATGGCAGGACTCAGAAGGGAAGGAGTGATTTTTGGATTTTGCAGCTCAGATTCTGGTGGAATGTTGGTGGGTGCTATGTCGCATTAGCAAGACCCCCGAAGCACCAATACAGTGGAACCCCCCACAAGTGACCCCATTTTGCAAACTACACCCCTCAGGGAATTCATCTAGGGGTATAGTGTACATTTCAAACCCCCAGGGGTTTCACAAATTTTGATACAACTGGGCTGTGCAAATGAAAAATTACATTTTATTTACACAAAAATGCAGTTCTGGCTCAAAATTTTTCATTTTCACAAGGAATAAAGGAGACAAAGCACCCCAAAATCTGTGCCCCAATTTCTCCCGAGTACGGCAATGCCTCATGTGTGACCAAAAAATGGCAGGACTCAGAAGGGAAGGAGTGATATTTGGATTTTGCAGCACAGATTCTGGTGGAATGTTGGTGGGCGCTATGTCGCATTAGCAAGACCCCCGAAGCACCAATACAGTGGAACCCCCCCAAAAGTGACCCCATTTTGCAAACTACACCCCTCAGGGAATTCAACTAGGGGTATAGTGTACATTTCAAACCCCCAGGGGTTTCACCAATTGTGGTACAACTGGGCAGTGAAAATGAAAAATAATTTTATTTACACAAAAATGCAGTTCTGGCTCAAAATTTTTCATTTTCACAAGGAATGAAGGAGACAAAGCACCCCAAAATCTGTGCCCCAATTTCTCCCGAGTACGGCAATGCCTCATGTGTGACCAAAAAATAGCAGGACTCAGAAGGGAAGGAGTGATATTTGGATTTTGCAGCACAGATTCTGGTGGAATGTTGGTGGGTGCTATGTCGCATTAGCAAGACCCCCAAAGCACCAATACAGTGGAACCCCCCCACAAGTGACCCCATTTTGCAAACTGCACCCCTCGGGGAATTCATCTAGGGGTATAGTGTACATTTCAAACCCCCAGGGGTTTCACCAATTTTGATACAACTGGGCTGTGCAAATGAAAAATTACATTTTTTTACACAAAAATGCAGTTCTGGCTCAAAATTTTTCATTTTCATAAGGTATGAAGGAGAAAAAGCACCCCAAAATCTGTGCCCCAATTTCTCCCGAGTATGGCAATGCCTCATATGTGACCAAAAAATACCAGTTGGGTGCATGGCAGGACTCAGAAGGGAAGGAGTGATTTTTGGATTTTGCAGCTCAGATTCTGGTGGAATGAATGGTGCGTGCTATGTGGCATTAGCAAGACCCCCGAAGCACGGTGAAATGATGAACCTAATAATCCATAGATGTGTGGTATATTTTAAAACACTCCTTTATACATAGGCCGGGTTTGTCGGGGCAAGTTTCACAGTGGAAAATAGTATCCTTTCTTATTCCCTGTTTATAGCAAACTTTGCACCTTTTTTGTGTCCTGCCCTTTTTTGCAGTGGAGGGGATTTCGTTAGGAAAATGCTGCCCTGGTACAATACGGGGGCCAGTACTAGAAGTACTGGGGCCCTCTGCCTGCTGGTTCCCAAATATTAGGCCCTTTATGACTTCCTCTTGAAAGTGCATAAATGTCCCCCTCTGGCTGGTAGAACGGAATAGCACGTAAGCGTTATACAGTGCCAACTGGATGATATACACGGCCAGCTTCTTGTACCAGATTTTTGTTTTCCGCAGGGGACTGTACGGCTTCAGTACCTGATCTGAAAGATCCACTCCGCCCATGTACTTATTGTAATCTAGGATACAATTAGGTTTTGAGGTGTGGGTACTGGTACCTCGTACAGGGACGGAGGTGGTACTGTCTCCATGAATTGTTGTCAGTATAAGGACATCCCTCTTGTCCTTATATTTGACCAACAACATATTTTCGGTGGATTGTGCCCTGCTTTCACCCCTTCTCAGTACTTGGGCAATGTGCGTTTTTGGGAGGCCTCTTTGGTTCTTGCGCACAGTACCGCAAGCTGCTGTACCTCTTGAACCAAGGGCCTTAAACAGGGGGATGCTAGTGTAAAAGTTATCCACATAGAGGTGATAACCTTTATCCAGGAAGGGGTGCACTAAATCCCAGACAATTTTTCCACTAACACCTACGAGGGAGGGGGGGCATTCTGGCGGTTCAATTCTTGAATCCTTCCCTTCATATACCCTAAACCTGTGGGTGTACCCTGAGGTGCTTTCACACAGCTTATACATTTTTATGCCATACCTTGCCCTCTTATTGGGAAGGTACTGGCGGAATTTAACCCTTCCTTTAAAATGTATAAGGGACTCGACGATACAAATACATTTTTCAGGGATGTACATCTCTGCAAATTTGGCACTGAAATGATCAATGACCGGCCTGACTTTGAATAGCCGGTCAAAGGTGGGATCATCTCTGGGTGGGCACTGTGCATTATCGGTGTAATGTAAAAATTTAAGGATTGTCTCAAAACGAGTCCGAGTCATGGCCATACGGTAAAATGGGGTGCTGTACAGAACATCTGTACTCCAATATTGCCTAATTTCTGGCTTTTTTACTATGCCCATATGTAACACCAGGCCCCAAAACGTCATCATCTCTACTGCATCTACAGGGGTCCACCTAGCAAATGATGACGTGGGGTTTTGAGCAATAAACTGCTGGGCATATAAATTACTTTGGTCCACCATTAAATTTATAAAATCATCAGAGAAAAATAATTTGAAAAAGTCAATTTTCCTGAGACCTGTTGAATCAAATTGGATTCCTGGGATGGCCAAAAACTCAGGAACCTGGGGCTCAAAATTGTCTGGTGGTGGGGTCCATACGGGATCAATCATTTGGGGGGGGGTCTCAGCTGCTCTACGGGGGTGTCTTTGAGGGGGTCCCTCATCACTAGAGGAGGAAGATGAGGTTAAGACGAATCCTTCAAATTCCCCGCTTGCATCACTGGCTGTGTCAGAGTCAGAGGCAAGCATGGCATATGCCTCCTCCGCTGAATACATTCTTCTGGATGACTGGGATGACATTTGGGATGCCATTTGGGATGCCATTTTTATTTTTGTGTTTCTGTAAGTGTAATGTTTCAACACGTGTATAGTGTAGGGGGGGTACAAACTTTATTTCAACACGGGGGGTATGTAGTGTGTAGTGTGTATGTAGTGCAGAAAAAAAAATACTTTATACAGGAATTTGATCCCAATAATAAAAAAAAAAAATTAGATCAACCCTGTAGCAAAAATGCTGATCTGTGACGTACGTCACTCAGCAACTTCAAGGCAGCTTTTGGTACAACCTTGAAGGGGTTAAAAAAAAAAAAAAAAAAGGTCCTGCGCCAAAAATTGAGCACAGATGTTGGTCAGTAACGTCCGTCACTGAACAGCGCTCAAAGGCAACAGGGATTTGATCCAAAAAAAAAAAAAATAGATCAACCCTGTGCCGAAAATGCTGATCAGTGATGTACGTCACTGATCAGCGCTCAGCGGCCACAGGACACCCACAAAAGCAACGTGGGTGTAAAAACAATTTAAAAAAAATAAACCACAGCACTCTCCAAAAAAAAAACAATTTAAAAAAACTGCAGAAAAAAAATTATATCAACCCTGTGCCAAAAATGCTGTTCAGTGATGTACGTCACTGATCAGCGCTCAGCGGCCACAGGACACCCACAAAAGCAACGTGGGTGTAAAAACAAAACCCCACTGCACTCTCCAAAAAAAAAAACCTGCAGATCAGTGATGCAGTGATGCAACATTGATTAGCAGTGAGGGGCAGCAGGCACACAACTGTGGGTGCAACCTGACAGGGTATATATATAAAAAAAAAAAACCTGGACCCCCAAAAAGTTGCTGATCAGTTAATTTAAACTGATCAGCACAAAAGGGGGGGCAGCAGGGGGGGCAGCAGTCAGTTGCACAGGCAGCACAACCTTTGGTGCAACTGACAGGTGTATATATATATATATATATTAAAAAAAAAACCTGCACCCCCAAAAAGTTGCTGATCAGCACAGATATAGTGATCAGCACAAAAGGGGGGGCAGCAGACACAAAATATAGCACTCTCTATCACTCTCTGTCACTATCTCTCACTATCTCTCACTATCTCTCACTATCTCTCACTATCTGTCACTCTATGACACTGCAGCAGCAGCACACAGGAAGTGACAAGATCCAGGAAGCATCCAGCTGCTGGCAGCACGCTACCAGCGGTGATCAGGTAAGTATCAGGCAAGGATCAGGTCAGTATATCACGACAGATTGGCCGGTGACCGCTCTGCACGCAATTCCAGACCGGAATGGCGTCTGCAGCGCAGTCACCGTTAGTTTAAATGACGCGCCATGGCTGTGATTGGTCCGTCGGTCCGACGGACCAATCACAGCCTTGGGGGCAGGTGGGGTGAGGTGTCGTCATCACCGGTGACCCCCTCTTGCCCCCTCACACCCGGCTGTGATTGATCCCTGTGTTACCGAGCGTCTGATTCACCGGTAACACAGGAAAACGCTGTGAATGGCTGTTCACATTGAACAGCCAATCACAGCGATCGCCGACGGGGGGGAGGCATCGCCGCCCCCCCTGGGCATGCAGGGATATGTCTGCTGTCAGGGACAGCAGACATGTTTAAACTGTCACCGCGTCTATAGACGCGGTGACAGTTTAAAGTCATGACGTATATATACGTCATGTGTCGGGAAGTACATCCCGGCCATGACGTATATATACGTCAAATGTCGGGAAGGGGTTAATATTGTAGTTCAGGAGGTATAGATAATTGATAATAAAAAACATATAGGTTGGCATTTGGGTTATTTTATGAATGGGCCTTTAATAACACTGTGTGGACCATGGATGCAGAACAATTACCCATGCAGTGTTGCTTCTGACAGTAGTATATGCCTATGGTGTATTGGATTGCAGTGCAGCACACCACAGTTACCACACACCACAATGAAATAAATAATAACAAAAGCTGACAGCCTGTCTGTATTCTACTGTACCCCACTACACTGGCAGCCTGCCTGCCTAACACATGTACTAATTAAGTTAAGTATATATCAGAGATGTGCAGACTCGGATTCCGGAGATCCGAGCCCCCACGAACGTCATCATTCCGAGCCCGGTTCCGAGCAGCACTCGGAGATTCCCGCCTGACTCGGGTCTGTCCTCGTGGTCAGAACGTCATCTCCCGGCGCCGGATTTCGTGAGGCTTTAAAAGCGGCTGCTGCGCCCGCCATCTTCACTCCAGTCTACTAGTGGGTTGGGAGAGGGTGTGTTGGTGCTGCTGGGGCTTAAACTTGAGCTTGAACGCAATATTTTTCAATCGCTGGGGCTGTCTCTCAGTGCTGCTGTGTAGTCTAACTGTGTTCTTGTAGTACTACTGTCTCCTCTGTGCGGTCCACCTCTGGTGTGCTGTGCTGTAATTAATTATTTTATTCGCTGGGGCTGTCTCCCTCAGTGCTGCTGTGTACTCTGTTCTCCTCTCTGCTTAGGAGAACAGTCTAACTGTGTACCTGTAGTACTTCTGTCTCCTCTGTGCTGGGGCCTATCTCTGGTGCTGTGCTGTGCCTGTAATATTATTATATTATATATTAATTATTTTAATTAATTTTATTATATATATAGTCCACTGGTGCTGCCTGCACTGAACTGAAAAATAATTCCATGCTGCTGGTGCACTAACGTGTGCCACTGAGTGCCACTGCCAAGCAGTACCGTCCTTATAATAAAATTAATTATTATATAAATTCTGCTGGTGCACTGATAAAGCTACTAATGGTGTGTAATATTAATAACTACCTTTTGTGGTGACCACTGGCAGTGCTACTCCCTGCCTGCCTACCTACCTAGTACCTATTAGTTTATTTTCTCTACCTACTAGGCTGCTATATTATTAATAATTTATTTAATTGAATTATATATAGTCCACTGGTGCTGCCTGCCTGCACTGAATACTGTGAATGGAGGTTGCCAGTATTATTTACTCAGTCCACTGTTGCCACTGGCAGTGTTACTGCCTAAGTGTACCTACCTAGTAGTACAAGTACATACTAGGCTGCTATATCTAATTTAATAAAAAAAAATAATAATACTTGTGCTGTGTGGGACTGTAAAATATAATTCCATGCTGCTTGTGAACTGACGTGTGCCACTGAGTGCCACTGCCAAGCAGTACCTAATAATAAAATGAATTATTATAAATTCTACTGGTGCACAATACTAGTATTGCTGACATATCTACCTGTCTTGTGCCTAGTACTACTGTCTTATCTACCTGTCTGGTGCCTAGTACTGCCGTATCTACCTGTCTGGTCTGGGGCCCACTGCCTAATACTGCCGTATCTACCTGTCTTGTGCCTAGTACTACTGTCTTATCTACCTGTCTGGTGCCTAGTTTTGCCATATCTACTGTCTGGTCTGGGGCTCACTGCCTAATACTGGCGTACCTGTGTGGTCTGGGGCTCACTGCCTAATACTGCCGTATCTACCTGTCTGGTCTGGGGCTCACTGCCTAATACTGCTGTACCTGTGTGGTCTGGGGCTCACTGCCTAATACTGCCGTATCTACATGTCTGGTCTGGGGCTCACTGCCTAATACTGCCGTACCTGTGTGGTCTGGGGCTCATGCCTAATACTGCCGTACCTGTGTGGTCTGGGGCTCACTGCCTAATACTGCCTTACCTGTGTGGTCTGGGGCTCACTGTCTAATACTGCTGTACCTGTCTGGTCTGGGGCTCACTGCCTAATACTGCCGTACCTGTGTGGTCTGGGGCTCACTGCCTAATACTGCTGTATCTGTATAACTGCCTGCTGGTGCATACTCACTAACATATTAATTAAACTCCAGTGGTGCTGTCCTGTGACATAACTCCGCAAAAATAATGGAGATCCAAAATATGGAGGTTAACAAACAAAGGAAAGATGAAGATCCACTTCCTCATAGTTCTGAAGCTGCTGCCACTAGTCATGACATAGATGATGAAATGCCAACAACGTCGTCTGCCACGGCCGATGCCCAGTGTGAAAGCAGAGGGCATGTACAATCGAAACCAAACTTCCATAAAAGTAATAAATATATGAAATGTAAATTGTTGGAAGAGAAACTTAAACTTGGCAATATGCCATTTACGACACGGAGTGGCAAGGAACGGCTAAGGCCATGGCCTAACTTCATTACTAGTGGTGCAGCTTCAGATGACGAGGAAAGTCCTCCTCCTCCTCTCTCCCCGCCCAATAGGAAATTAAAGAGAGTTAGGCTGACACCGACTCAAAAAAGTCTGAAAAAAAAAATAAAAAACGATAAAAATTCGGAAAATAAATCTGAAAAAACTCAGCCTTCTAAAGACATATCCCAAATCCCCATGGAGAGTCCTAGGGTTGCTGTGGTTGTGATGCCAGATTTTATTAGTGAAGGTGATGTTGTACACCAGGAGGAGGATATTGATGTAGCTGGCACTGAGGAGGTCGAGGAGGATGGAGTGATGGTTTGCTTCAATGATGCACCAGGGGGGAATGAGGCACCTGTGGGGGAAAAAGTTGTTGTCCATGGGATGAAAAAGCCCATCGTCATGCCTGGACAAAGGACCAATAAATCCACCTCTGCGGTCTGGAATTTTTTTTATCCGCATCCGGACAACAAAAGTATTGCCATTTGTAGCTTATGTAAAACTCCAATAGCAGGGGTAAGGATCTTGCCCACCTAGGGACAACCTCCCTTCAACGTCACCTAAAGAAGCGTCATGGTTCAGTGTTTAGTTCAGAAAGTGCGGCTAGCAGTCCAGCGACACCTAAATCACTTGGTCCTCCTTTTGGAGCCAAGTGCCTGAAAAGCACACCACCAACTCCCTCCTCGACAAATTCCTCCTCGATCCGGATAGGGGGGAGTCGTGCAGTCCATCTCACCTGCATGAATGATTCCTGAGAATCGGATCCGGAGGATCCTGCAGCGCTACGCCTACTACTACTGCCGCTGCTGCTGCTGCTCCTGGAAGTCAGTCATCATCCCAGAGGGGTATTTGTAAGACCGCTACGTCTTTCACTAAGCAATTGACCGTCCAACAGTCGCTTTCCATGAGGATGAAATATGACAGCAGTCAACCTATGGCAAAGCGGATAACTGCGGCCTTGACAGCTATGTTGGTGTTTGACGTGCGTCCGGTGTCCGCCATCAATGGAGTGGGATTTAAACGGTTGATGCAGGTATTGCGTCCCCGGTACCAAATCCGTCTAGATTCCACTTCACTAGGCAGTCGATACCCACGATGTACAGGGACGTCAGAAAAAGTGTCCTCAGTGCCCTGAAAAATGCGGCTGTACCCACTGTACACTTAACTACAGACATATGGACAAGTGGATGAGGGCAAACTAAGGACTATATGACTGTGACAGCCCACTAGGTAGATGCATCAACCAGCAGCATCTCCTGCATGCCAGCTCCTTCCAAGGCAGGCTACGCTGTGTATCACCGGTTTCAAGAAGAGGCACAACGCCGACAACCTCTTAGAGAAACTGAGGGAAATCATCTCCCTGTGGCTTACCCCCCTTAGACTCTCCTGGGGATTTGTGGTGTCGGACAATGCCAGTAACATTGTGCGGGCATTAAACATGGGCAATTTCCAGCACGTGCCATGTTTTGCCCACACAATAAATTTGGTGGTGCAGCATTTCTTAAAAAATGACAGGAGTGTGCAGGAGATGCTTGCGGTGGCACGCAAAATTTGCGGACACTTTCGGCATTCTGCCACTGCCTGCCGAAGGCTGGAGTGGGAGCAAAAACTCTGCAACCTGCCCTGCCATCAGCTTAAACAATAGGTGGTGACACGCTGGAACTCCACCCTCTATATGCTGCACAGGATGAGGAGCAGCAAAAGGCCATTCAAGCCTACATGGCCACCTACGACAAGCGCAGTGGAGGCTGATTTCCGTGTTTTGCAAGGTTCTCCAGCCATTTGAACTAGCCACACGTGAAGTCAGTTTCGACACTGCCTGCACTAGTCCGGTGATTCCCCTGATCCGGCTGTTACAAAAGCAGCTGGAGAAAGTGAAGGCGGGACTAAAGCGTAGTGATTCCGCAAAGCATGTCGCTATTGTGGATGAAGCCCTCCATACGCTTTGCCAGGATACAAGGGTGGTCAGTCTGTTAAAGTCAGAGGAATACATTTGGCCAAAGTGCTCGATCCTCAGTTTAAAGCGTATGTTGTGTCTCTGTTTCCGGCGGACACAAGTCTACAAAGGTGTAAAGACCTGCTGGTCAGGAGAATGTCATCTGAAGGGGACTGTGACACGGCCCCAGCTCCTCCTTCATTTTCTCCCCCACCTGTACCTGTGAGGAAACAGCTGCGATTTCCCACACAACTCGCTGGCGGGGATGCAGGGCAGGCAGGAGGGAGTTTGGACATCTGGTCCGGACTCAAGGACCTGCCAACGATTGCTGACATGTCTACTGTCGGTGCATTGGATGCTGTCAACATTGAAAAAACGGTGGATGATTACTTTGGTGACAGCATCCAAGTAGACATGTCAGACAGTCCTTACCTGTACTGGCAGGAAAAAAAGGCAGTTTGGAAACCTCTGTACAAACTGGCTCTATTTTACCTGAGTTGTCCCCCCTCCAGTGTGTACTCCGAAAGAGTATTCAGTGCAGCGTGGGAACCTGGTCAGTGAGCGGCGACGGAGGTTGCTTCCTAAAAATGTTGAGAAAATGATGTTTAGAAAAATGAATTATCAATTATTCAATGAAGACCACGAATTGCCTCCAGAGATTATAATGGGACCTGTGATTGTGGAGTCCAGCGGGGACAAATTAATAATCTCTGAGAATGAGGAAGTACACACTGAAGGGGACGAGGAATCAGAGGAGGAGGAGGAGGAGGAGGATGGTGATGAGTGACGATGACATCTTGTTGCTGTAGAGCCAGTTACATAGTTACATAGTAGGTAAGGCTGAAAAAAGACTTGCGTCCATCTAGTTCAACCTGGTATAGATATCCATTGCTGATTTCGTAGGTTCTGGTATTTTACAGACAAATTATTTTTCTTATTTGTACCCATGGATGTTTTTCTCCAGTAAATGTTTGTCCAACTTTGCCTTGAACGCATTTAATGAGCCAGCCGTTACCACCTCTCTGGGAAGAGAATTCCAGAGTTTGACTGTTCTGACCGTAAAGAAATTCTTTCTACTAGCTGAATGAAATTTTTTTCTTCTAATCTATACTCACTCCCTCCTGTCCTAGATTCCTTTCTAGTAGAAAAGAGGGTGTGTGACAGTTCCTTATATTGGCCCTTGATATACTTGTACATGTTGAGCATGTCCCCCCTAAAACGTCTCTTTTCTAATGTAAATAGTCCCAAATTGCTTAATCTCTCCCCGTAGCTTAAATTCTCCATTCCCCTAATAAGCTTTGTTGCTCGCCTTTGGACTTTTTCTAATTCTATTATGTCCTTTTTATAGTGTGGGGCCCAGAACTGTACTCCGTACTCGAGGTGAGGTCTCACCAATGCTTTATATAGTGGCATAATTACCCTTGAGTCCCTAGTTTCCATTCCCCTCTTAATACATGCCAGAATTTTGTTGGCCTTTTTTGTAGCTACATTACAATGGGCACTACATCCCAGTTTGCTGTCTATTTGGACTCCTAGATCCTTTTGAAGTATGGAATTACCCAGTTCCTCTCCGCTAAGGTTGTAACTTGCACACTGGTTGTGTCTCCCAAGGTGCATAACCTTACATTTATCTACATTGAACCTCATCTTCCATTTTTTTGCCCACTCATCTAGAATTGCAAGATCATTTTGAAGCATGGTGACATCTTCTGATGATTTGATGACTTTGCTCAGTTTTGTATCGTCCGCAAAGATAGATACATTGCTGAGTAACCCTATCCCAATATCGTTAATAAAAATGTTAAACAAAATGGGCCCCAAAACCAACCCTGGGGAACTCCACTTAGGGCACCATTCACAACCACTCTTGGTTGTCTATTACATAGCCAATTCCCTACCCATCTGCAGATATTTTCACCCAATCCTAGGTTCTCCATTTTGTTAATCAATCTCTTGTGTGGGACAGTATCAAATGCTTTAGCAAAATCTAGGAAAATCACATCTACAGCATTTCCATTATCGAGGTTTTTGCTAACCTCTTCATAGAACCCTAGTAGATTAGTTTGGCATGAACGATTTTTCACAAACCCATGTTGGTTAGTACTGAGTAGACGGGGATGATCTAAATATTCCTGGATACCATCCCTTAAAAATCCTTCAAATAGTTTACCCACAATTGAAACTAACGCGTCTGTAATTAGCGGGATCTTTCTTTTTTCCTTTTTTTAATATTGGCACTACCTCTGCTATTCTCCAATCTTTTGGTACTATACCTGACGATAGTGACTTGCTAAAGATATAATGTAGGGGTGTAGCTAGTTCATCCCTTAATTCCATTAATACCCTCGGATTAATCCCATCCGGCCCTGGTGATTTATTTGTTTTGAGTTTGCTTAGCCTCATTATTATTTCCTTCAGCGTGAAATCCACAATGAGATCTGGCTTATTTGTCCCGTTTGTGGTAAATGTTCATTCCACAGTCTGCTCTCCCTTAGTAAATACTGATGAGAAGAACTCATTTAACAGTTTTGCTTTTCCCTTGTCCTCAGTAACACTTTTTCCACTAGTATCAGTTAGTGGGCCTATGTTTTCCTTAAAATTAAACGTTTACTATTTATGTATTTAAAAAACTTCTTTGGGTTGGTTTTGCTTTTAGTGGCTATGCACTCTTCATATAATATTTTAGCTGCTTTGATTACCCCTTTACAAGTTTTGTTTGATTCTTTGTATTTTGCGAACGCCTCCTCATTCAAGTTATTTTTATAGAATTTAAAGGCTCTGGTTTTATACAGGGAGATATTATGAATTGTTTTTTTTGGTGTGGGGGCCCAAACAAACCAATCATTTTAGCCACAGTTTTGTAGGCCCTGTCGCTGAAATGTTTGGTTCGTTAAAGTGTGCATGTCCTATGTACGGAACATAAGGGTGGGTGGGAGGGCCCAAGCACAATTCCATCTTGCATCACCATTCATTATTCCTACTGCTGAGAGTCATTCATATGTGGGACTTGTCTTTTCAATGCATACAACTATTTGCATTCCACTAATGAGAGTCATTGATTGCTGCACCAATCGCCCACTGCTGGTTGCAGCTCTCACCCTGCATTAATTTGGGAGTCTGCCACTGTAGCCTTTTTTTTGGAGCCTTGAGACTTTTAGGGATGCTGTACTAGCCGACACCTTTAGGTGGACTCTGGTCTGTCTTGTATCAAGCACAGTGGTCTCGTGTGCATGAGATTGTTCTCTGTCCTCTTTTAGAATTGTGTCACCATCACAATCTTCATGGGTGAGAATGTGGTCTCCCTGACCCTCAATAGAATAGAATTAACTTTACTGGCCATGTATGCTTGCGCACACTAGGAATTTTTCTGGGGCAACCTCCATATAGCAACAGGCCTCAGAAACACTCCGCCCATATAGAGGGCCTTCAACAAAGGGAGTCTCTCCAGTACTATCCCCGATACTGCAGGTAGGGGTACTAGGGGCCTCTGGGCGCTGGACGTGCCTTGCAAATCTTCTTTAGGGATCCATCCGTGGTGCAGGCCAGCAATGGGACCACACCATGTCCCTGTAGCACAGTACCATGGGGGAGTCAGGGCTGGGGCAGGAAGGGTACAGGCTGAGTGGGAGTAGGGCACCCTTGTACTCTGCTGCTGTTGCCGGCTCCGGCCGGTAGCGTCTCCCTGGTGTCACGGCTGGCTCTCTGCAGGGCCTCCCTCTTGCCTTCCTCATGATGCTGGCTGCTGTCTCTCTCTGTGTGCGCCGCTGTCCATCACCGCCGGACCTACCGGGTGGGTGATTAGTGTGTGCCCGCTCTCCTCTCCTGTCAGTCACAGCACCCGCTCTCCTCCGGCCACTGTGCAGCTTCAGACGTCACTGTCAATCACCGCCGGGTCTCCTGCAAGGCAACGCTGTCCGGCTCTCTCCTCTCTAGCGGGTCTCACTTCTGCACGCTTCCAGGCTGCGCACTCTGCTGCTCTCTTCTCTGTGGATCTTTAGGGTGCCCAGTGTGTCTTCTCTCTCTAAGCACGTGTCAGCCTCTCTCACGCTGCTGCAAACCCTCCTCCGTCACGCTGCACAGTTTCAGGTCACCTCTGACCTCTCATTTTGCGCTCCCTGGGCAGCCAATCAGGGGGGTGTCAGGCTCCCTGCACATGGATTGAGCTGGGGCTGTTCAACCCCTCACATCCCTGCAGTTTTCCTTTGAGCAGCATTGGCTGCAATTAAACTTCTTTGGGGGCACAGGGGCACTCCAGGGGCACCGGGGGTATCCTGTAGTGGGCTGCCACACATTTTTAGAAATATGGCTATCCACAGGTTGTTCAGTCTGCCATTTGAGATTGGGATCTTTCAGCACAGAGACAAACTGCACATCAGGGTCAGGATCAGGCAAGTTGTTAAACGGGGTTTCGACCATGAATCAATCACATCATTAAATTAATTAATAATCAATCAATCATAATCACAATCAAGCCAGATAGGGGTCTTGTTAAATATTAAACTGACCAAAACAGATACACACACAACTAGTACTGCCTCATCTACCTGTCTGGTCTGGTGCCCATTGCCTAGTACTGCCGTATCTACCGTCTGATGCCTAGTACTGCCTTACCTACCGTGTGGTGCCTAGTACTGCCTCATCTACCTGTCTGGTCTGGTGCCCACTGCTGAGAGTCATTCGTATGAGGGACTTGTCTTTTAAATGCATACAACTGATTGCATTCCACTAATGAGAGTAATTGATTGCTGCACCAATCGCCCACTGCTCCTCGGCTGCATTGTGTAAACAGTGCACAATCAAGCCAGATAGGGGTCTTTGTACTTGTTTTGAGGTTGTAGAAGGGGAGTGCAGCTACTCTAACACCTTGAGCGAAGATCAGTACTTTTCTACCGCAAAGGACATCCTCCTTGACAGAGCGCGCAGCTTCGCGAGGGACGCATGTGAAGCAGTGAGCAAAGGGAACACCCGCCTAGCGAGCCAGATCACCTGAATCCACCCTAGAGATCAATAGAGTTACAGAAGTCGCAGCCAGATAGAACTCTTCCAGCTGCCACCTAGTCATTGATTAGCCCCCTCCCCTCCACCCATTAGGCAATGATTGACGAGACAAATGGTAATAAATAATAAATGAATAATTAATAATCACAAAATTAAAAATCAGATGAAATTAATTAATTATAAATAATCATAATCACAATCAAGACAGATAGGGGTCTTATTAAATATTAAACTGACCAAAACAGATACACACTCGCTGAACAAATCAGTGCGGCAAAAATTAATAATCATGAAATGAATCAATCACATCATTAAATTAATTAATAATTAATCAATCACAATCAAGACAGATAGGGGTCTTCTTATTAAATATTAAACTGACCAAAACAGATACACACTCTGCACCATCGAGCAGGTGATCGCTGACATGCCAGGTACAACTGTCTTTAGCACCCTGAATGCCAAGTGTGGGTTTTGGCAGATTCCTCTGGACAGAGCCTCTTCCTTGCTTACTGCCTTCATGACCCCTATTGGGTGCTACGTCTTCCTCCGCATGCCCTATGGAATCACCACAGGCAGCAAAGTTTTCCAGCGCTGCATGGAGCAACAGTTCGCAGACTCTCCCTGTGACATCATCGCTGTCAGCATCCTTATCTGCACAGCCGGGTCCATCAGTTACTGCCACTGCTGCAACCAATGCTAGTGATGGTTTACATTACATTACATCTTCCATCTGCCACCTTAAAATTGATTCCCCTACACCCATTAGGCCAGTGGCGGAACTAGCGAGTCGTGGGCCCAGGTGCAAAAAATGCTTTGGGCCCCCGCCCTCCCCCCCCCCCCAAACACATAAAAATGCACCGTATATTATATATATATATATATATATATATATATATATATACACACACACACACAGTAACTGTAAGCAGGAATATGAGTGGGGGCACAGGAATATAGTTATATATTTATATTAGTAAATAAAGCCATTACTCTGTACATTTATGTGATATGTGTGTGCGTATATATATATATATATATATATATATATATATATAATATATACACACACATACACACACATATACATATATATATATGTCACCAGGGCCTATAGACACTGGCGGAGGGAGTGCCAGGCCGCATCCACTATATATATAGTGGATGCGGCCTGGCACTCCCTCAGCCAGTGTCTATAGGCTCTGGTGCCTATACTGATATATATATATATATATATGTATATACAGCAACAAATAAGTGGCACTCGGAGGCTTGTTAGAGTGGTGAAATAAACAGGAATATTTATTCCTAGTGCAGGGAAAACGTTTCGGAGCACGGAGGCCCCGTCGTCAGTTCAGGTAATGCACAGTGAAAAAAACATATACAGGGTGTTATATAGGAGACTTACCCGCCCCCTGAGCGTCCCGTTCGTGTCTTCCTCCTGTGGCTTCCGGGTTGGCGCCGTCTCTGTGACGTCACTGGCGCAAGTCCGATGGTCGCGATGGTCGCGATGGTTTCATGCGCAACGTCACTGATGCGCGCTCCCGGCGGCCAGACAGCGGGGTCACGTGGGGCTGCTGTGCGCTGCAGTGATACAGAAAAATATGATGAACATTATGCAAAATGTGCTGATCAACATAACAATACAAAAAACTTATTTCACCACTCTAACAAGCCTCCGAGTGCCACTTATTTGTTGCTGCATATTCCCTAAGGACATCCCTTTTGAAAGAGGGCACCGGAGCAAGCAACAGGCATCCACCTGCAGACCTGAGTGCCGGCCTCATCGTTGTGTATATATGTATATATATATATATATTCACAGAATTGTACAGGGATTGGTCTTATTTATTAATATAAATATGACTTTTTCTGTGCCCTTTTTCAGAGGTCCCCCCCCCCCCCCTATTGATTGTCCGGTACAGTGCGGCCCCCAGACCCCGTTTATAGAAAGTGTGCTCAGCAATGCGGCCCCCAGCCCCCCCTTAATTGTACTTACCTCGAGTCTGGCTGCCTGGTACTGGTGGCTGCTGTCGCTCCTCTGCTCCGCCTGCCTGCTCAGCCTCTGAGCAGAATCACTTCCTATCTGCTCGGCGTCTCAGAGCAGCAACAGGCAGCCTTGCAATTGGCTGCCTGTTGCTAGGCTACCGCCCAGAGTAGATCAGTTCCTGGCAGGAATGGATGCATACATGCTGGCAGGGTGCTGCTGCAGCTGCATCCATTCCATGTATTCCCCGGCGTCCAGACAGTTCACTGTACCAGGCAGCCATGCCCGTCCAGTGTCCACACCATCAACAACCCTGGCTGCCCGCTTACCTTCCTTCTCCCACACACGGCGTACATGTAAAAAAAAAAGTTAAAATGTCATGCCGGGCAGACGGCGGCATCGGGCCCCTTTAACCTCTCCGTCCCCGGTGCACTGCACCGTCTGCACCGGCGCTAGTTCCGCCCCTGCATTAGGCAATGATTTAAGAGATGACTGGTGATAAATGAATAATAATCACAAAATTAAACAATCAGATTACATTAATTAATCATAATCACACAATCAAGCCAGATAGGGGTCTTGTTGGATGTTAAAGTGATCAAAACAGTTACACACTTGCAGACAAACTCCTCTGTGCTGCACAAAATGCCCACCGCTCCTTGGCTGCACATGGTAAAAAGTGCATGATCAAGCCAGATAGGGGTCTTTTTTGGCCTATTTTTTTAAACTGCCATCCTGTCTGCCGCTGCAGTGCCACTCTTACATGAGCCAAGTGTTTGTGCCGCACACTTGTGTGGCTTAGCATAGTTATCCAGCTACCTCGGTGCAACTTTTTGCCCTAAAAACAATATTGTGAAGTGTTCAGAATAGACTGGAAATTAGTGTAAATTAATGTTATTGAGGTTAATATAGCGTAGGAGCAAAAAAACCACCCAAATTCTGCGATTTTAGCAGTTTTTATGCTTTTTTAAACAAAAAAATCAGAACCCAAAACCCAAAAAATCCAAACACAAAACACTTAGGAGGTGTTTTGCCAAAACCCATTAAACCCAAAACCTCAAGGTAATCAGAACCCAAAACCCGATAAGTGGCCGGTGCACATCCCTAGTATATATAACCCAGCACACAAATCCCTCTGCAGTCTGCATAGCACAAACCCCTCTGCACTGCACAAACCCCTCTGCTGAGTCTTCACTGACTGAACTGCCAAAAAAACCTCTGCATTGCACAAAACCCCTCTAGTCTGCACTGCACAACACCCCTGAGTCTGCAATGCACAACACCCTTCTGAGTCTGCACAGCACAAATCCCTCCGCAGTCTGCACTGCACAACACCCCTCTGTCTGCACTCTGACTGCACTGCACCCCTCTGCACAACACCCTTCTGCACAATAGATTGATGTGACTGACAACAGTGATTTTTGATTCAAGTTCACCCAGGCTCCTGAACACAGCACAACTAGCAGAGCTGTGCGCAGCTGGAAGCGTGAGGGTGAAATGGCGCCAAATTCTCAGGACACCAAGCTTTTATAGACTTGGCGCCTCCCGAGAATCCAACGCCAGATTCCCACTTTTGGGTTTCCGAACAAAGCTGGAAACTAGCAAGTGCCGGCTATGTTCAGAGCAGTTCAGATTCCGTGGAATCCGAACCGCTCATCTCTAATATAAACTCCCAGCACAACTTGATTTTATTGAAATTCAATAAGGATCACAAACACATTTTTATTTCTGCTGAAATGCTGCCACCAAGTGGACATTTTAGAAATCAACATTTAATTAGCATTTATTGTAGAAACAGTTTGACAAATAGGATAAAACATAAAATATAGTCAGGGTGCTTCCCAGTTCCTGCTGACATTGTACGTTCTGGATAATCAGAACTAATAAAGCAACATCCTTTCTCTATAGAAAAACACTATCTACATAAATATAATTCAGGGTTGCCAACCCTCCCGGAATTCCCGGGAGTCTCCCGAAAATCGGGTCCCCCTCCCGGCCCCCCGGAAGGGTGAGCAACCCTCCCGAAACCCCCCCCCCCCCCTGAAACCACCGAATCGCGGCATGTAAATGCCACAATCCGCAGGTCTCAGAGGAGGGGGCGGAGCTAAAATGACACAATCGCGTCATTTTAGCCCCGTCCCCTCCATGGATATCAGTAATTTCTACTATTTCCCGTAGTGGGGGCAGGGCTTAATGACGTCACCGTCAAGCCCCGCCCCGATCGGGTAAGCAAAGTCTCCTCTCCGGGCTTCTCCTGGAGAGGAGCATTAAAAAGTCGGCAACCCTGATATAATTGAATGTGGTTTGTGTGTGTGTGTGTGTGTGTGCGTGTGAATGTTCCACGATAACTCTTAAATGCTTTATCTAATAGTCTTCAAACTTTTAACACTACCTTATCATCTTAAGGGTATCATCTAAGTTCAAAGATGGGTTTAATTGGATGACCCCTTAAGGTGCTGTCACAAGGATCCATGCTATTGCTGTTGTTTTCATGCATTGAGATATGTTGTTGGTAAGCTTATGACTTTCTATATACAACCAGAGTGCTGAAAGCGCCACCGGGCCACCGTAAGCAGAGGCGTGGTAACAAGAAGGGGCATGACCACGTCCCTGTAAAGAAAAAATTGTGCAGGGGCTGCCTCTCTCTACTGCTCAGCACACGGCAGGGAGGATCATGTGCTGAGCAGGGGAGATAGGCTGCACTGATGGTGGTGCACCAGTGGTGTACCCTTTCTAAGGAGCTCCCGCTCCTGCAGCGCAGCTCAGCCCAGCCCGAGAAATTTCTGTTTATACCACCAAAGGCAGTGGCGTAACAATAAGTTTGTGCCCCCCCCCCCAGGCTCCTCTCCAGTGTGTTTCACCATCGCGTGACGTGTTAACGTCACACGCATAACGGAGAAGCTGAAGCAGGAGAGAGGAAGAGAAACCGGCAGACACTGCTGCTTCCCTTGGCTCCGACGCATCCCAGACCGCCCCAGCATGCCCATCCGCCTGCCCATCCTGTACACCAGGGCTTGACAAATTATTAAAAAATCTTGGAGCCAGGATGAAAGTTTAGGAGCCAGAAAAAAAAGATAGGGACAGTGTCTGCCAAAAATCCCCGCCTGCGTGCGCATGGATGCTTATTATAAACATCCATTCGAAGCTTGCATGCAGGGAGGCAATCATTCGATGTTCACCTACCATCGAATGATTTCTGCAGTGCTCACAGATCTGAGACACCTCTCTGGTGTTTCACATCTATGAGCGCCCTGCATGGTAAGCAGGTGGGCAGCTGACACCTGCTGATGTCAGATGCCCGCCCCCCGCACCACTGGGCCACTTGCATGGGAAAGCCCATAAAACGCTGGGCGTTCCTATGGCCTCTGCCCCACGCCCGCACTACTAGGTACGAGCGGGACCTTGAACAGGCAGTCCGCCATGCCCGCTTGCAACAGGCGTCTGCATATGCACATACGATAAAAATGTAATCAGAATTACATTAGTAGAAGTCTGGGGTCTGGCAGAAGCTGGGGGGGGGGAGGTGTTCAAGGAATCAGCTTTAGTTAGATAAAAGGGACAGTGGACTCACCAGACTGGCAGGTAGAGGGGTATAGTAGAGGGAGTCCTAAGAGCACCTGACTGAACCTCACAGACAGCAGGTCCACTCTCTTGGTGCAATACAGTGGCAGCAGAGAGCAGGCAGGAGGGCAGCACCTGCCTCAAGGTGCAGCACCATCAGCAGCAGCCAGTTCATAGAGCCCTCCTCTGGGAGCCATGGTTCAGCTGCTGTCACACATTGCTGACCAGCCAGCAGTCCCTGCCCCACAGGAGGACGCAGCCTCTTTGGAATGAACTGAGGAGTGGACGGCGGCTAGCTCTAGCACCCACGGCTGCCTGGGAACTGCAGACAGTGAAGGAGTCAGCGGGAGTCCCAGTGTGAAGGCAGCAGGGGACCTGGTGTGCAGGCCGCCAGGATACGGCAGCTGGTACCCGGAAGACAGATCAGACAGGCGCTCATACGCAGCGGGTCAGCGGGGATCAGCACGCAGGAGCTCAGTGCAGTGGTGCACAGTGATTAGGCCACGCCCCCGCCGGCTCGAGTATTGTAATAGCCGCGGTGGACCTGCAGTGCTCTGCTCTCTCATACAGCCGGGTGAGTTGTGGCTGTTACCGCAAGTGCACCCGGCCGGCCATGACCAGATTCTGCTTCCTCCCCCCCAAAAAAAATCTGGTCGCCAGGAAGCAGAATCTGGTCGCCGTGGCGACCTGGCCCCTGGGGTTTGTCGAGCCCTGCTGTACACAGTAGCCAATATTCGTCTCTGTGTACAGTCAATTGAATCAGTGGAGGGATTTGTCATCTCTGCCATTGCCGTACCTGCGCTGTGGCTGACTCACCTCCGGTGCTCAGCCAGTGAGCCTGTGAGCAGCGGCAGGCAGCAGCATGTCAGTGCATCGAGCAGGTGCCGGCGCCCACACAGACCCTGCTGCTGCTTGCTCCCCCAAGCAGCTGCTGGGGCTGCCTTACAGTAGTTACGCCACTGACCAAAGGGTTACAGGCCTATAAGGGTCCATTAAATGAAAAACATTTTGACTTTACAAACCTTTTGAGAATTGCATAATCATAAACTTTTTCCCCTCTGTCTGATGGGCCTTAAGACTACTTAATATGTTGTAAATAATATACTCATATAAATGACTGGGTGATTTAAAGTGTGGCATATTACTGGAGGCACTGGGTACTGGAGGCACTAATAAAACTAGGTAATTTAGGGTTAGGCGATAAAATTTGTAAGTGGATTAAAAACTGGTTGCACAATCGGGAACAGAGAGTGGCATACATTCCAGCTGGGGTAAGGTCCAATGCAGAGTCCTGCAAGGTTCGATATTGGGACCCACCTTGTTTAATATATTCATTAATTATATAGGAAGTCACATAGTGGGCGAGATTTAGTGAATGGCGATTTTCTACCCAAGTGCGAATTGTTTGCAAATTGCCATCTATCGCACTTTTTTAAATTCGCATTTTTAGTCCAAAATCGCGTATTTAATGTTTAGCGATTTAGTGCTGAAAAAGTGCAGTAATGGGCGATATGGGGCGAATGGAGTTGAATTATAACGCCATAAAAGTGCGATTTCTGGGTTAGGTCGTGTGCGATATTGTGGCCAACCGGAATGCGACTTACACAAATCCGTCTGACCTTGCCATACAACCTCCTAACCTATTGGGCCACCTTAGTCGCTTACAATACGCATCACACCCCCTATATATAGGGGCACAGGCGCCATTTTACCCTTTGAAAAGGAGTTAGGCATTGGTGATGGAGAGGAGGCATGAGACAGAACACAAGAGACAGAGGAACAGGCAGCAGAGGGGCAATTACCCCAACCACTGTGAGAGGTAGGGGAGTGAGAGGCAGCACTGTATCTCACACAGGCAGCGCTGTGAGAGCCAGGAGAGGGAGAGGCAGCATGCTGACAGGAAGAGCTATGGCAGTGAGAGGCCACATGGTGGAGGCTCAGCAGGTGGACATGGAGGAGGAAGATGCAGGAACAAGTTATGTGTCCTCACAGGAGGAACAGACTGGCAGGCACACAGAAGAGAAGCTGCAGGAGGAAGTTTATTCTGAGGTGGTGTTGGCTCAGCATGAGGAAGATGATGCAGAGGAGGAGGAGGTAGAGGAAGACGCAGGACAGGAGGAGGAGGGTGACCCAGAGAATGAGGAGGAGGTGGATCCAACCCATACTGCAGAAACAGACAGACCCCCTACTCCACCGCAAACTGGTAAGTGTCAACACATGTACACAATCAAATTCACATTGTAATGTTCACCAGTAATAATGATGATGAAACTACAGTTTAATGCCAAAAAAATGTAAAATCATGCACTTGGGTCTCAGAAATCCAAAGACTAAATATAGTATAAATGGCACTATAATGGAAACTACTGAGGAAGAGAGGGATCTAGGTGTCACTATATCAGGGGACTTAAAAGCAGGTAGGCAATGTAACCAAAGCAATGAAGAGGGCAAGTAAGATTCTTGGTTGCATAGGGAGAGGTATCAGCAGTAGAAAGAAAGAAGTAATAATGCCACTGTATAGGTCATTGGTACGACCTCACCTAGGCCCTTATTCTGGTTCGTGCGGTAACGGCCGCATGCGGCCGTTCCGCCGATGTTTTCGGTCTGCGCATGTGCAGAGGCTACTCTGCGCATGTGCAGCCGAATTCGCCGTACACGTATTTTGTCCGCCGCAAAGGGGGTGGATAGGGGCGTGAGGGGCTACGAAGCCTCATTTGCATATGCATACGCCCCGCGTTTCATGGGCGTTCCCATGCAAACGCGGGGCGTACGCATGCTAATGAGGCTATGACGCGTGGGTACAGGGCGGGCATCTGACATCGCCGGATGTCAGCTGCCCGCCCCCATACAAGATTTCACACGGACAAGTGTCCGTGTGGTCTTGTGTAGCGGGACCTGGTGGAGCGTGCGGCCCTGCATTCGATGTTCGGCGACCATCGAATGCAGGGGCTGCTCCCACCATGGAGGAGGCGTATCCCCGTACACATTCATGCGGATCGCCACATGTCCGCGTACGGACGGCCGTGGCGATCCGTATGGAAGGCGGGGATTCGCCTGGTGCGGTCAGAGCCGCATATGCGGCTCCGGCCGCACCGATCAGAATAAGGGCCATAGAGTATTGTGTTCAGTTCTGGAGGCCATATCTCCAGAAGGATATAAATACATTAGAGACTGTACAAAGAAGGGCAACTAAAATGATGCATGGCCTACATCACAAAACGTACCAGTAAAGACTAAAAGATCTTAATATGTATACTTTAGAGCAGAGAAGGGAAAGGGGGACATGATAGAAACTTTCAAATATATCAAGGGTTTTAACAAGGTACAGGTGGGAGACATTCTTCACAGGAAGAGGAGCAACAGAACACGAGGACATGCACTGAAACTAGAGGGAGGAAGATTCAGGGGAAATGTGAGGAAGAATTACTTCACAGAAAGAGTAGTAGATCAGTGGAATAGCCTACCATCAGAGGTGGTAGACGCAAATACAGTAGTACAATTTAAACATGCTTGGGATAAGTATATTGATATCCTTACAAAAAAATAAGGATCAAATATGGTTTGAGGTAACATGTTTAAAAAAGGGGCAGACTAGATGGGCCAATTGGTTCTTATCTGCAGTCAAATTCTATGTTTCTATGTTTCTATCTATTATTTTTTTGTGTCAAATAGAAGTGCTTTTGTGGAACTACATATCCCAGAAAGGTGCCCTTATGAAAGTGTTGTTTGGTAAATAATGCATTGTGGGTTTGTCTGGGTCATGTAGTTCCACAGAACAAATTACTGTGTCCTTATCACTGTCGACCTGTACTGGTTGGTCATGTGATTGTACACCTAGATACTGGTTAGGTTTCATTGGATTTTTTAGAAAATTATACATGTTGAACATGATGCTGTATATGATGAATTAAAATGGCAGCCATATTATACTGCACTGTGCTCATGTGTAATTTATTTAAAAAAATGATGCTAGGCTAATATTTGCATAATTTCACAATGTTCAAGGTAACTTAGGCTAGCATAATTACATTTCACATTTTTTACAGTAGTCTTAAAAAAATGCACTTGTAAATGTACATATTGCTAAATCTGCCATTTTGTTTTCATAGCTCCAGCTCCAGACTCCCAGCTTGCTGTTGTGGTTCATCCATTTCATCGCAATCTTGGTGATTTTGACCCTGCAGGTGAGATGTGATATTGTTATGCAAAGCATTTTTTAATATCACACATACATACCTCCCAACTGTCACGATTTCCGCGGGAACGTCCCGATATTCGGGGACGTTCCCGCGTCCCGCCCGGGGCCGCCATTGTCCCGCGGTGGGGGGGACAGTTGGGAGCCGACGAGCGGCGAAAACGGGGCGTGGCCAGAGTTCGTGTCACCCCGTGAGGCCACGCCCATTTTCTCGAGGCCACGCCCCCCTTTTCGGGAGCGCCGCGCGAATGTCCCGGCCTCCCAACTTCAAAAGTTGGGAGGTATGCACATGGCTGAAACCGACAGCCTGCACTGTTCAACTACACAACCAAGCCTGGGAGTTTAAACTACTTTGCACATCCTGATTACCAATAATATTTTGTGAAGTATGTGTTCTACCTAACACATGCACTTTACAGTTATGATTGACATGTGTTTGGACAGCACGTGACATTGCAATGGCGGATTAAAGTGTTTGAAATGAATTCCTTTAAAAGACAGTACATTGGAATGTGTCAACAAAACTAAGCATTGTTCAAAAACATCAACCATAGTCCCTTTATGGTGGAAGTACTAATCCACCACATAGATGCAATATGCATCTTGCAGACCACGCAATTATAACTCAGTTTCCCTGACGCACCAACCAAAATTCAGCATAACATACTTACCTTTGTCATCTTCTTTGTAGGAACATCACAACTGATGCCAGAGCCAACAGATCCCATACAGATGCTGGATGATAGGAGTGAAATAATACTGGAACCTGTCAGCACATTGGAACCTGCACAACAAAGAACAGAGCCAATCAATGTTCCGCCCTATACTCAGTCACATGGGCAGCAGGCCCCACTCCTGCAAGCCACCAATAGTCCTACCAATGCCGAAGAATTGGCCAGATCCATTCACACATTTAAAGAGAAGCAAATATTTTTTATGGAGTCTCAGAGCCTCCAAATTGAGCAAATGAAGGAGTATGTGCAAAGCATTGGTCATCAAACTAGAAAAGTATATCAAAGTCTGCGGGCAAGTGTAGGTACGTAAATTTGTTTTTCATCCACAATAGACACACGCTTAGGAGAGATTGGGCAGGCCATTAGGGGCCAAACCACAAATTTTGGAAAACTTAATGAAAATATGCTGGCACAGACCCAAGCAATTAATGGGCAAACAACTGTGTTGATGTCCCTACAAAGTCAGTTAAGCCTAAGTACAAGCAATTTGTAAGGTCAACAACAGACCACATCTACTCATAGCAGCAGCGTGTCCTCCACACCCATGAGTGGGTCACACACTACTCCCCCCGTTGTAGTGTACGTACTAGGGGTGGGTCTGGGTCTATTGGAAAGGGTGGCATTTCCCGGTCTCAGGGCAAAAATTTGTAAGGGTAGAAATTGTGGATTGTTCTGTTAATTTCCATGCATCCGGTGTCCTGATGACATTGTCATGTTGCACTATTTTGTTCTATTTGCATAAAAAAGTGTTTTTCAGCAAGTAAAATATTTTTGCTACCTGCAACCTTGTCATTCTCTTTAATAATGAAGGCATACTTTGATTTGTGTTTGAATATTGCAATATTACCTTCAAAGGTTGTGTCTGGCTTACAAGGAGAATAGTGTGATTTCATTTGGGCCTATTACATACGTTTCAAAGGGTCCAGCATTGACCATTGCAGAGTGTAAGTACCATGTAATTTAACCAATACATTAAAATCCCCTCATCAGAGGCCTCCATGGCAACTCCACCCCTTGCACCTGCGTTTTGTACCTTTACCAATGAATTATACACATCGGGCCTTATTCGAGTTCACTCTTTCTGACAAAATCCTTCTTAGATGGACAAAACCATGTGCACTGCAAGGGGGCAGATGTAACAGGTGCAGATAGAAATAGATTTGGTGATTTTTTGGTGATTCTTTGCAGGGTAAATACTGGCTGCTTTATTTTAACACTGCAATATAGATCTCACTTTGAAGTAAAACCCCACCCAAATCTAATTAGATCTGCACAAGTTACATCTGCCCCCCTGCAGTGCACATGGTTTTGTCCATCTAAGAAGGATTTTGTCTGAAAGAGTGAACTCGAATAAGGCCCATCATGTTAGGATTCCTTACATTTAAAGGTCCTAGGTATCAGCATGTATCAAGGCAAGGATTACTCCCCAAATGGCCCTGTGCAATGTTAAAAAAAGCAGTGAGTTGTTTTGTAAGGTACACCATGTCAGGGTGATATTCTTTAATGTCAATGTTTGCAAGCTAAATTACCTGTGAAATGCTGCCGTATCATCTCTGACCGAACCACATTACCCCTCTGCGTACTCCTAACTACTACATGTTGTGTAGCTTCAGTTTCCTGCACGACTGCTGCATTGCCAACGTCAACATAATTTGGTTGACCCAGAGCAATGCCTGGACGATCAGTACTTCTTTGGTAGGGTGGTAAAGCAGTGTACCTGCTGATCTGTCCAAACACCTGAATCTGATTTTCAGCACCCCAAAGGTGCGTTCCACTGTATTGTGGGTGGCAATGTGTGCAGCATTGTAGCCAGTGGCGTAACAATGGAGGGTGCAGGGGATGCGGTTGCTATGGGTCCCGGCGGGTGGGGGGCCCCGAGACCAAGCTAGCAATCCCCTGCACCCTTTTAATTTTCTTAAATAGCGCTGCTGTCCCAGTGTCCATGCCCCCAGGGACAGTCTTCTTTGTATAATGGAATGAAGGGGCTGGCAGCAGAATTAAAACGCAGCACTGGAGGATGTGGTCCACAATCTAGTGACGAGCCAACGTCGGTGCGAAATAGAACAGCGCCTGACCTGCCTATTCAGGCTGCCGGCGCAGATTACATGAGAACAAGCGCTGTGGGATGCAAGTGGAGACCCGTGGTGTGCAGAGGAGACCGGCGCAGCAGTGCGGGGACCTGGTGTTGTGCAAGTTCAGACCCAGCACAGTAGTTCGGAGACCAGGTGGTGCGGGGACCCGCCTGTGTGGACCGGCGACCTGGCAGTTTCCGGAGGTACACGACGGCACCTTTACTAGGGAAGGGGGCTGTTGAGAAAGTATACAGTGGCAGGACTATGTAAACCACTTTGCTAGAAGGGGGGGTGAAGTGGAAGGTGCATAGCGCCATGTACACTGTCTCTCCACAACACTCTTTCTGACAGCCCCCCTCTATATTGCACAGTCTCAGTTTATATTTAGCCCTGTCTCACCACAACGCCATGCATCCCCCCCCTCTCGCGGACACTCGCCTCTTCCCCCGTCCCTCACAGACACTCTTTCCCCCCTGTCTCTCACTGACACTCTCACCCCTACTCACGCTCTGTTATTCTCTCTCTCTTTCTTTTTCCAAAAAGCCCTCTCCCCCTTTCTCTCTCCCCAACACCCTTTGTCTCTTACTCTATTACTCTTTCTTCTGCACCCCCCTTCCCAAATATGGACATTATAGTGACATTGAGGGGGGGGGCCCTTCCAAGATTTTGCTATGGGGCCCACATCCTCCTTGCTACGCCCCTGATTGTAGCTGTGCTGTTAGGGATGTGCATCGGCAACTTTTCGGGTTTTGGGTTCTGATTACCTTGAGGTTTTGGGTTCTAATGGGTTTTGGCAAAACACCTCCTAAGTGTTTTGTGTTTGGATTTTTTGGGGTTTTGGGTTCTGATTACCTTGAGGTTTTGGGTTTTATGGGTTTTGGCAAAACACCTCCTAAGTGTTTTGTGTTTGGATTTTTTTGTTTTTTTGGGATGGGGGTCTGTGTGCCGTCCGCTATTTTCTCGATAGGGATCTTTCCATCGATGAAAAATTTTGACAATTCATCATCGATAGTATTAAAATCGTAATGACCAATAATGTATTCGTATTTCAGGGTGAATTTTTTGCCCAACGCTGTGGGGTTGCTATGGGCACTCCATATGCTCCCAGCCTGGCTAATCTATACTTAGGCCAGTGGGAAGAGTGCAACATTGAGATCACCCAGATTTTTTTTAAAAACATCGTCAGTTATATCGACGATATTATTATAGTTTGGGATGGTGAAGAAACTTTGTTTAATGATTTCATGACCTACATTAATACAAATAGTTTTAATTTAAGGTTTACCTCCAAAACAGATACTAATAAGATTGAGTTCCTTGATTTATTTTTAGACACCACTAACTGGTCGGTTGAGAATCCACGGATTGAAACCAGCACTCATATTAAAAAGGTTGACAGCAACTCATATGTCCATTTCAATAGTTGCCATCACAAAAAAAGGATAAATAATATTCCGTACTCACAATTTGTGAGAGTACGTAGAAACTGTGCTAATGATATAAAATTCGAGGAACAATCTAATATATACAGTGAAAGGTTTCTTGAAAAGGATTACCCTCTTGAATTGGTTAAAAAATGTAAAGAAAGAGCATTCAATAGAGACAGAAATGACCATTTGCGCTACAAGAGTGGAGTGAATGAGCAGAAAAATGTGGTTCCTTTTGTGACTCAATTCAACAACAGCAGTCACAAAATTAGACAAATATTATCCAAACATTGGGACATACTTTTGCTAGATCCCATATTGAAGAACATATTGCCATCTAGACCCCAAGTGATTTTTAAAAAAGCCGCTTCTTTGAAATCGTCACTGGCCCCTAGCATGTTAAGAACTCTTCATGATAAAGATGAGGGATGGCTAAAGACTCGTAATGGTTTTTATCCCTGTGGAAAATGTAAAATTTGCAAGTTTGCTGACAAAGAAAGAGCCACATTTTGGAATTCTGATTACACTAACTCTTGGAGCATAAAGAGTCGCATGACCTGTCTCACTACACATGTTGTTTACATGTTATCTTGCAAATGTGGAAAGAATTATATTGGAAAGACCAAGCGTATATTAAAACTCAGAATTCTTGAACATACTAGGAGTATAAAAAATCGGGTATTAGCGCATAGTGTTCCACGACACTTTGCTTCTTGCTGCTCCTCTGATATTGATAATAATTTTACATTCAAAGCTATTGAACATATTGTTATGGATGAAAGGGGAGGTAATATCTTGACTAAATTAAGCAAGAGAGAAACCTTCTGGATATATACCCTGAATACGTTGGCTCCTTTCGGTCTCAATGAGGGGGTGGATATTGTTCCTTTTCTGCACGGTTAATGTATCGGTCGGATCATGGCCACTGGGAGTGTGTTGTTGTTGAGTTTTTGCTCCTGCACTCTCCCTATAGTGGTCATGCTCTTGCTGGTTCATGGTGTAGATCAATGTCCATTCTCCTTACATTTATTTTTACAACATATTCATTTATATGCTGATATTCTACATATTGTGGTATTTTATGTATTCATCTATGTATTCTAATATATGTTTTTCTTTTTCTTGTTTCCGATTTTCTTCTCATCTCACAGATATCTAGTATAGTGGTATACCCACATGGTCATTCATTTATACCAATAATTATGCTGTATGGAATTAATAAATTAGCGACTTAATTATACTGCCATATGCAGTTAAATTTAGATATGGCTTTTATAGTCTTTTTTATGTATGTATATTTGTATTATTATTCTTTATTAAAAATATAATCTAACTGAGGTTAGAGCGTTTTTTCATTTTATGTATCTTTATTCCATGTATACTTATGCTGTAATTTCAACCAGCGATGTCTATTCCGTTGGTTGTAATCTGTTAAAAATCCTCTTAGTCTCTGTATCCTCTACACATTGTGATTGAGCCTGTTAAATTTGTGAACGAGCATAGGCTGTTTGATGTTTACGCTAATCAGCTGGCTATTTAAACCCAGACCATACTTACCTTAGACACGCCTCCTGATGAAGTCCCAGGACGAAACGCGTTGGGGCGTGCCTTTCCTGACGTGTCCAATCACTGCTGCTGATTCCTGTCTGTTTGTTCCATGCCGTGCTGAGAACGCCGCCGCTGCTTCATCGTGGTCGGAGAGTCTGGAGTCCCCAGGTCCCGGTCTATCAGCGTGCCTTGCCTCGTGCTGTGTCACCTATCTGTTCTTTACTGGTCGGAAGTTGCTGGAGTCCCCAGATCCCGTGCCATAAACATCTCTTATATGTGAGAACTTTGCTGCCGTTTACATCGTGGTCGGAATTGCCTGGAGTCCCCAGATCCTGTACCTATTAGCGTGCCATATTGTCGGTGACTATTCTCATGCTGGCTTGTTCCATTTTTATATGTTTTTGAGCTTATATGTTTATTCCCTTTTAGTAAATATTTAATATCCAGCTCATGTGTGCGCTCCTTCCCTATGTTCATATATATATATATATATATATATATATATATATATATATATATATATATATATATATAAAAAATTATTATATTAGGTACAGCACAGCACCAGAGGTAGGCCCCAGCACAGAGGAGACAGTAGTACTACAAGTACACAGTTAGAGCCGACTGTCCTCCTTGCTAGGGTGATCCCACCCTAAGCAGAGAGGAGAGTAGTACTGAGGGAGACAGACAGCAGACAGCCCCAGCGAAAAAAATATTGCGGTTTCAAGGTCAAGCTCAAGTTTAAGCCCCAGCAGCAGCACCAGCACACCCTCTTCCAACCCGCTCCTAGACTGGAGTGAAGATGGCCGGTGCCGGACCCGCTATTTAATGCCTCGCGAAATCCTGCGCCAGGCGATGATGTTTTGCCCGCGCGGCCGGACCCGAGTCAGGCGGGAATCTCCGAGCGCTGATCGGACCTGTGCTCTGATTGATGATGTCCATGGGGGCTAGGATCTCCGGAATCCGAGTCCGCACATCCCTAGGTGCTGTGCAGGGCTTTGTGGATTCCGCAGAGGTTTTATGAGCCACGGTAGACACCCATATCCTGAGTCACCTACAAATGAAATATGAATGTGTTTTGTTGGGCACATATCATGTGGGTATTTAGCAAATTACATTAATAAAACACTGATAGCTGACTTACCTATTATCCAGCCCTCCGGCATGGTGTGATCCTAGAAGCAGTCCCAGAGAGCTGAGTGCTGCAGGATATAGGCATCATGGCAGTTCCTGGGGTAGCCTGCAACCACACTGAGAATTTTGAGGTTGGCATCGCATACCACCTGAACATTGAGGGAGTGGTGGCCCCGGTGATTAACATACACATGCTCCCTCATGTGCGGAGCCCGTATCCCAATGTGGGTGCAGTCTATGGTTTCCAGCACATTTGTAAATGTTGAGAGCTGATAGAATGCCACCTTCAGGTTCTGCCACTCGGACTCACAACGTGGGAATGTGATGTATGTGCGCCACAGCTTCTTTACAGCTTCTTTAAAGCATTTAACACCTGAGAAAATGTTTAGAGAAAGTGGCTTGTGACACCCCCAAAGACCATGAGCTCACAGACTGGGATGAGCCTGTGGCCAAGAAGTAGAGGGCACACATTAATTTCTGTAGCCCAGACACTGCATAGTTGGCACCCCCAAAAGGGTCCAAATCAGTGTTCCCTCTAAGCTGTGCACGTGTGCGCGCGCACACAACTCGCCGAGCCCGCGCACAGACATTACAACTGAGCGCACAAAGGTTAAAATCTTGTTTTAGTGTGCCAAGAGTTTAATACGGTTGAAAATCACTGCTATAGTCTATATGTGTGGTGTGTGAAGTCTGTAAACATTCAAATTGCTTTATTAACTCAACAGAACTCGAAACCTAGGCCTGTATACGTTATGTGACGCACAAAAATGTACATTTCCTTCCAAAGTTGCACAGCCAATATCTTTTTCTGCACAAAGCCTTCGTAAAATTAGAGGGAACATTGGTCCAAATCCTCTCTTACCTGCTCATATAAGTTCAACAGGTTATTGCGGTTCAGCCTAAACATCTCCACCACCTGTTGATCTGAGAGGGAGTCCAGGAACACCCTAGCACGGTACCTACGAGAAGCACAAAGTGGTCAGGGTACCTGGATCTGTTGGGCAGCATAATCCCTCCTCCTGCGTAGCTCCTCCAAACGTCCCAGCTCACACACTAGCAGCTCCACTCCACTCTGCAGAAACTCCATCACAAACACCCTCACAGGTGTCCACAATCTTGTGGGGGTATATGTAGGGGAGTTCATGATTGCAATGTGAGCCACCTGGGATGAATTTAACCATTTATGAGTTTATCACCACTTTTTTTAACATAAATCGCCAGCCTCTACCTGGTCTGTTTTTTTTCCGATTATAATTTGCATTTTGATTTCGAATTCCAAAATCGCCACCCATTAAATTTGCGAATTGTATACTTTTCAATGGGAAAACATCTGGATGTGATAAAAAATGCAATATGAAATCACGTTTCCAACATGTGCGATTTAGACACCAAAACATGCGAATTTAGCAGTAAATCGATGCCTGTTAAATTGGCGATTTCTAAAAAACAGGCGATTTCACCATTTTCACACAACAAAATCGACAAAAATCGGAAAACGCAACCTATTAAATGTCACCCAGTGAGTAAAATTGCAATATTTGCAGACAACACGGAAGGAAATTAACTCAGGAGAGGATCTGGATACACTACAAAGTGACTTATTTAAACTGGAAAGGTGGTGGAAAGGTGGAAAATGCAGTTTAGCCTTGATAAATGTAAATAAATTCATTATGGGAACAAAAATAAACAAGCTACTCAGTGGCGTAACTGTAGTAGGTGCAGGGGATGCAGCTGCTATGGGGCCCGGCGGCTCGGGGGGGGCCCAAGGCAATCCCCTGCACCCTCTAAAAAATTTTTACATTTCATATACTTATCCCTGCTACCGCAGGCCAGGTATCGATGGTGGGTGGAGGGGAAGAAGTGCCAACGGATTCAGAATCCGGAAGCGGCGCTGGTCGTGCGCGGCTGACTGATTGTAATTATACAGTTTGTCAGCCGCACACACCCAGAGTAGGCAACTGACAGTGGGCGAGGCTGCTGCTGAAGCAGGAGGGGACGGGGGTATAGAGTCTCCTACTTGGGTGAACCAGAGGAGCAAGGAGAGAATCTCCTGCGGCGGCAGGGGAAGAGAGGTTGCGCTGCAGGGGGAAGGCGGTGCCGAAGTCATGGAGACTGGAGAGAGACGAGGCTGCTGCCGGAGAAGCCAAAGAAGGGGAGCAGGAGAAGCTTATGCAAGGGAGGGGGCCGTCCAGCCTCTAGCTCTCCTACAGGCTAAGGCTGCTGGTGCAGTGGTGAGGCTGCAGTAATGGCACGTATCTGCTGGGTCTTGCTCCTCCAGCAGCTCTATCCACATCATGGACAAAGCCCTGTTACAGCCTGGAGCCTCTGCGGAAACTACCTGGTAAATTGCTGTTTAAAATATAGTGCGGTACTTATGTAGTATCTGGGCGTCCGATTTTGTGATTGTATGCCTTACCTTAAGGCATACAATCAGATGCGATGCGATGCGATTCGATGCGATTCGATGTCCTGTTCATTTCCCCACTATCCAAGTGGGCATAGAGTTGATTTTATATAGCGTGGCGAGCGCAGCGAGCCACCGAGCCCGAAGCGTGGCGAGCGAACGCATATTTCTTAAAAAGTATTCTGTATCCCCTCGCGGGGCTCGCTACGCTCGCCACGCTTCGGGCTCGGTGGCTCGCTACGCTCGCCACAGGTTTATATCCAACTCCATGCCCACTTGGATAGTGGGGAAAGCAAAAGGACCCCTTTTTCCCATTGAATTCTATGTTAAAATGGACTCAGACCATTTTAACATTGAATCCTATGGAAAAATCTTGACCATCGCATCGCATACGATTTGGTCGCATGCGATGCGATGCGATCCGATCCAATTTCTAAATCGGACGCCCAGATACTACATAAGTACCTATAGTGCTCTGTCTCTGTCTGGCTGTCTGTCTGGCTGTGCCCCCTCCCAGGGCCGGCGCCACCACTAGGCAAATCTAGGCATTTGCCTAGGGCGCCGGACACTGGAGGGTGGCATTTCGCCCCCCCCCCCCCGTGCCGCGGGGGTACCTGTCCTGCGGCTGTGTATATATAAAGCTTGAGGCGGCGGCCGCGGGGGGCCCTGCAGTTAATAAGAAATAACGAGCGATATCCGCCTGGCTACGTGGAAGCGCTTCTGTTGTGGAAACACTGGCCGCACGCTGATTGGCTGAGATTCAGCCAATCAGCGTGCGCCGTGCGGCCAGTGTTTTCACAACAGAAGCGCTTCCGCGTAGCCAGGCAGATAGCGCTCGTTATTTCTTATTGACTGCAGGGACCCCTACTGCCGCCGCCGCAAGCTTTATATACACAGCCGCAGGACAGGTACACCCCCCCCGGCACCGGGGCGCCCCCACCCCGACTTGCCTGGGGCGCTCCGGTGCCTTGCACCGGCCCTTCCCCCTCCTGCCCTTCCACCACCCACCCATCTATGCCCCTCCCATCCATCTGTCTATGCTCTTTCCATCTGTCTGTCTTTCTATGCCCCCTCCTGCCCCATCCACCTTTCTAAGTCCCCATATAATGTATACATATATGCATCCTCCTATGCTCCTTCCTTCCATGTATGCTCCTTCCTTCCTTCCATCCATCTGTCTGTCTATGCCACCTCCTCTCTGTCTGTCGCCCCTCCAGTCTGTCTGTCTATGCCCCATATGGTACTCTGTTCATCTATATAGCCATCCATGCCCCCCCCCCCTCATCTATCTGTCCATCTATGCCTCTACTCCCTGCTTGCTCTTGTGCCTCTATTTCTCTCTCCCTAACACTTTCTTTTTCTCATACCCAACTTTTCCTTGAAAACCGTCTGTCTTTTATTGTTTATCTCTCTTACCCACTCCTCTCTCTCTCTCTCGTAATGATAAAGGTTGGGGGCCCCTTTCAAAAATTTGCTATGGGGCCCGCAAAGTTCTAGTTACGCCTCTGAAGCTACTTATAGGCTTAATGGAGTTATTATAGGGAATTCTGCTGTAGAGGAGGACTTGGGGCTCATCATAGATGAAAAATTGTGTAATAGTGCACACTGCTCAAGTTCAGCAGCAAAAGCAAACCGCACACTGGCATGCATTAAAAGGAGAATGGATTCAAGGGATGCCAATGTGAAAGTACAAGGAATTGGTGAGACCACACTTGGAATACTGTGTTCAGTTACAAAGTTACATAGTAGGTAAGGCTGAATAAAGACTTGCGTTCATCTAGTTCAACCTAGGTTTATAATAGCTTATCCTAAAGACAGATTGGTACTTGTTTCCTGAGTTGTCAGATTCAGCACTGCTGCAGCCTGCAGTGCACTAGTAGTACTAACTATGGCAGACCAGCAGCGGCCATCAGGACTCGGGGGGGGGGGGGGGGCGGCTAGTGGGGGTTCCTGAATTTTCATGGGTGCTCAAGCCCACATAATCGGCGCCAATGCACACAGGCACACGCAGAGGTGCACACTGCCACATGCAGATAACTTAAGACAATACAAGGAAATAAATAATTTGCAATGTTATTACCTGGTGCACAGGATGGGGGAAATTCAGCTCAGTAATAAGTTGCCTGTAACGGAGGGTAAATCATTCCCAAGACATAAACTAGGGATGAGCGCTGGGGCCGAAGATTTGTACTTGGATTCGTCGCAGAGATTTGGATATGGCTTTGTCGCGTGGCGGTGAAAAGCTTTGGATTTGGATTTTTATGAAAAATTGCCAAAATATGCCCAAATCACGTAATTTTTTCATTTTTTTTGTCCCTAGAGTAATACTAACCTCAATAACATTAATTTCCAGCCCTTTCCAGCCAATTTTGAGTACCTTAAACCTCACAATATTGTTTTTAGGGCAAAAGGTTGCACCTAGGTAGCTGGATAACTATGCTAAGCCATACAAGTGTGCAGCACAAACACGTGGCTCATCTAGGAGTGGCACTGCAGCGGCAGACAGGATGACAGTTTGAAAAACTAGGCCCCAAAAAGCATCAGTTTAACACCCAATTAGACCCCTATCTTGCTTGATCATGTTATACTATGGGTGCACTACCCACAAAGAATGAAGAAAGACGAGAAAAATTGATTAGGAATTTTTAAATGTAATTTGTTTTTAATGTGCAGCTTGTATAACGCTGCTTGGTTGCCAGAACAATCACACACCCACCTTCTGACTGTATATACTATGGGTGCACTACATACAAAGAATGCATAATTAAAGATGAGAAAAATCGATTAGAATTTTTTAAATTTAATTTGTTTTTAATGCACAGCTTGTATAACGCTGCTTGGACGCAGAACAATCACACACCCAATTTGCGGCGCATACCTATTGGGGTGCAGTATACAGCCAAAAAATAAACAACAGCAATTTATTTTTATGGATGGGCCTTTGATAACACTGCGTGGACCATGGCTGCAGAATAATCACACATGCAGTGTTGCTTCTGACAGTAGTATATGCCTATGTGACAGTGACCCCATAACACAATGAAAAAAAATATATAACAAAAGCTGACAGCCTGTCTGTATACTACTGTACCCCACTACACTGACAGCCTGCCTGCCTAACACACGACCAGTACAATCAATATAATTAAGTTAAGTATATATAACACAGCACACAAATCCAGGGTGGATTTAGGGATGAGCGTGCCCCTAGGCACAACAATTATGTTTGCACCCCTCCCCCACCTAATTGTATTATTTTTATTGATTACTTATAAGCCCTCATTTGATAATAACCAATATAATGGATTTATAAAAAAGCCACTAACTGTGACATGTTCTTTTATTATGTATTCATATTTACTCATACCCCATTCACACCAGCCTAAATTCCCGGGTTGAGTCCGGGAACAACCCGGTACTAGCGCTGGTGTGAAAGGTTCCCGGGACAAAATCCCAGGCAAATTTCAACCCGGCTAGGTACCATAGTTGTTCCCGGGTTCAACCCGGGGACCTGGCTGGTGTGAAAGGTACAGGGTATACTTACCCGGGTTGCCGTGTCCTCGGTGTGCTGTCTGGACGGGAATCCACGCAGGCGGCGGGCGCAAATGACGGGACAGGCGGTGGATGATGATGACGCAGCTCTCCGGCGGCAGTGAGGACGCCGGAGAGCTGCGTCATCTTCATCCGCAGCCTGTCCCGTCATTTGCGCCGCCGCCTGTGTGGATCCCTGGCCTGCACGGAGGACCAGCAACCGGGGTGAGTATTCTCCCCACCTCCGCCGCCATCCCGCCTCCTGCCGGCCTCCTTCCCGCCCCCTTCTCACACCAGAAAATGCAGGGACATTTCTGGTGTGAATGGGTCCAAACCCGGGAATGTCCCTGCTTGTCCCGGGAACTGAATTCCTGGGTTTGTCCCTGCATTTCTGGTGTGAATGGGGTATCAGTAGGACAGTATACAGAGGCAGTATCTGCATGTCCTATCCATTTACACTCTATTTAAGATGGAATATAGTACAGTACAGTGGATATTTTGCAGTTATTAGTACATTTTGGGCTGAAAGTACTATCAGAGCCATCCAAGTGCCGCCCCCAAACATGTGCCGCTCCTAGGCGGCCTAATGGGAAATTCAGCTCTGCACAAATCCCTCTGCAGTCTGCACAGCACAAACCCATCTGCACTGCACAAACCCCATCTGCTAAGTCTGCACTGACTGCACTGCCAAAAAACCCTCATCATTGCACAAAACCCCTCTAGTCTGCACTGCACAACACCCCTCTGATTCTGCACAGCACAAAACCCTCTGCAGTCTGCACTGCACAACACCCCTCTGTCTGTACTCTAAATGCACTGCACCCCTCTGCACAACACCCCTCTGCACAATAGATTGATGTGACTGACAACAAGTGATTGTTGATTCAAGTTCACCCAGGCTCCTGAACACAGCACAACTAGCAGAGCTGTGCGCAGCTGGAAGTGTGAGGGTGAAATGGCACCAAATTCTCGGGACACAGAGCTTTTATAGACTAGGCACCTCCCGAGAATCCGACGCCAGATTCCCGCTTTCGGGTTTCCGAACAAAGCTGGAAACTAGCAAGTGCCGGCTATGTTCAGAGCAGTTCAGATTCCGTGGAATCCGAACCGATCATCTCTAACATAAACTCCCAGCACAACTTGATTTTATTGAAATTCAATAAGGATCACAAACACATTATTATTTCTGCTGAAATGCTGCCACCAAGTGGACATTTTAGAAATCAACATTTAATTAGCATTTATTGTAGAAACAGTTTAACAAATAGGATAAAACATAAATTATAGCAGGGTTGCCGACTTTCAAAAAATCCTCTCCGGAAGAAGCCCGGAGAGGAATCTTGCATTACAAGTTTTGGGGGCGGGGCTTAAGTGACGTCATTAAACCCCACCCCCATTACGGCAAATAGCCGAAACAACTGATATTGATGGAGGGGGCGGGGCTAAAATGACACGATTGTGCAGTTTTAGCTCCGCCCCCTCCCCTGACACCTGCGGATTGCGGCATATAAATGGCTCAAGATAGGTAAGTATCAGTATGTGTGCGCTGTGGATGTATTAAACTTTTATTTTTCACGTGTGTCAGGACTCATAGACTGGTCAGTAGGGTGATGCTTTGGCCGCGGGAACTTATATCATAAGTATCCCCCGGCTGTGGCATTACCCTTCTGGCTGGTTTGGCCTGGGGCTGGTTCTTAAAATACGGGGGACCCCTACTCATTTTGTCCCCTGTATTTTGGGAACCAGCCCTGGACCTGGAGCCTGGGGCTGGTTTTAAAAAATCAGGGAACACCTATTTGCCGGGTTTCCTGATTTTTTATTACCAGCCCCTGCTCTTTCAGCCTTTCAGATTTTTTTTAAATCCTCCCCCCCATCTTTACACTGCTTAAAAGGGTTTTAAAACGGGTAAGTGTGAATGTGACAAAAACAGCTTTTAAACGGTAATTTACCGTTTAAAAGCTGCAGTGGGAAAGGGTCTTAAAGACCTGTTTAAAAAAATGGGTCATTACCTGTGTAGGCAGTAGGAAAGCAGCATAAGTGTCCTAGCCTGAAAGCTGAGGATCCCCTCTTTCCCAGGATACAAGAAAATTAAAAATTGTCCCTTGGGAACCGGAGATATTTGACTTCAAAGCAGTGGTCCCCATCCAAGCCTGTTAATTGCTCTTCCCAGTCATATATTTTAGGTTCTGTCTGACTTAGGGTATATTCCAAAAGCTGGGTCCCCTTTGATGAACAGTAGTAGCTTTTCTCTACTGTTCACAGATACCAGAGATATCAGCCTTCCAGCAGCTGGTTACTGCTCCAGCTCCACACGCCTGGTATGCCGTTTTATATCCTCATTGGCAGATTGCTCTGCCTCCTGAACTCTGATCCCCTAGTCCCCAATACACTTTGGTAGGTGGGATTCCCTAGTTTTTAATTCTATTAAAATCTAAGAAATCTATTTCTGGGACCTGGAGATATCTGCAGTCAAGCAAGCTGTCCTCCCCCATTCAGCCCAATACCCCCTTCTCCAACCCCATCTCCCACCTTCTGTGCAGTAAAGGGGTAATTATTGGAAAATAATGATCCAGGCCCTGCATGCTGAGCATTTGATATAATACCCCCTACCACCCGTGGGACATCAAAGCTTCCCCCACCCCTACCACTGGAGGATCGGTCAGGGCCACAATACATTGCTATGCCCAGGGGTCTACACTGCTGTTGACGCCCCTGTATGTATGTATATATATATATATATAGATAGATAGATAGATAGATAGATAGATAGATATCAATTAGGAACAGCACACCAGTACAATGAGTGTAAATAGCTGGTGCCTTCCGAATAAGATCCCGGACCGGGATCTCCATACAACATCCCGTAGCGGTGTCACTCAGAAATAACCGACAGGAAAAGAATCTGCTTTTCCTGTCGGTTATTTATGAATGCCGCCGCTACTGGTTGTTTTATATATATATATATATATATATATATATATATATATATATATATATATTGTTATTATTATTATTGTTATTTATATACATTTGGTCTATCTATAATACTTTAACTAACCCAGCATATACTGGGTCACCTAAGCGTCCATATCCGTGCTTTGCTCCGCCCCTCTGGAAACCCCCTTCTGAAAATCCTGCATTTGCCCCAGGCTTATAACTTTCTAAATACAACCAGAGTGCTGAAAGCGCCACCGGGCCACAGTAAAAAGAGGCGTGGTAACAAGAAGGGGCATGACCACGTCCCTGTAAAAAAAAATTGTGCAGGGGCTGCCTCTCTCTCTCCTGCTCAGCACACGGCACGGAGCAGCATGTGCTGAGCGGGGGAGATAGGCTGTACTGATGGTGGTGCACCAGTGGTTCACCCTTTCTCTGGAGATCCCGCTCCTACAGCGCATATACCACCAAAGGGGTTAAAGGCCTATAAGGGTCCATTAAACGAAAAACATTTTCACTTTACAAACCTTTTGAGAATTGCATAATCATAAACTTTTGCCCCTCTTTCCGACAGGCCTTAAGACTACTTAATATGTTGTATATAATATACTCATATAAATGACTGGGGGGTTTAAAGTGTGGCATGTTACTGGGTACTGGAGGCACTGTGTACTGGAGGCACTAATAAAACTAAGTGGATTAAAAACTGATATAAAATATAAACAATATGGATTAAAAACTGGTTGCACAATCGGGGACAGAGAGTGGCATACATTCCAGCTGGGGTAAGGTCCAAAGCAGAGTCCTGCAAGGTTCGATATTGGGACCCACCTTGTTTAATATATTCATTAATGATTGATATAGGAAGTGACATAGTGAGTAAAATTGCAATATTTGCAGACGACATGGAAAGAAATTAACTCAGGAGAGGATCTGAATACTCTACAAAGTGATTTATTTAAACTAGAATGGTAGTGGAAAGGTGGAAAATGCAGTTCAGCCTTGATAAATGTAAATAAATTCATTATGGGAACAAAAATAAGCTACTTATAGGATTAATGGAGTTATTATAGGAAATTCTGCTGTAGAGGAGGACTTGGGGCTCATCATAGGTTAAAAATTGGGTAATAGTGTACACTGCTCAAGTGCAGCAGAAAAAGCAAACCAGACATTGGCATGCATTAAAAGGGGAATGGATTCAAGGGATGTCAATGTGATAGTGCCTCTTTACAAGGAATTGGTGAGACCACACTTGGAATACTGTGTTCAGTTACATAGTTACATAGTAGGTTAGGCCATTTATTAACACCTATCCCACGTTCAGTCCCTCATCTATGAGAGTCTTGAAAAGATTCTGGCTGATGGTAAACAAAGATCTGGATCTATCAGCATTGAAGAATATGAAAGTGATGCCCTGCTACAAAAGGGGCAGAAATGTACGTGATCATGTCATAAAAACCGATGTGACCAATCTTGGCAAGGCAGTCAATAAACACTTCTTATCGAGAAAACCGGGCAACTATAGGTGCACAGGTTGTGTCACCTGCGGGTACCTGGAACCAGGAGACTCTTTTGTGTATCCTCATTCTGACAGCGTTACAAAATCAAACATGTTTTTACATGTTGAAGTCCATATATTATCTACATCATCAAATGCCCATGTGGGCTGCTTTATGTGGGGAAGACGACCAGAACGTTCGAAGAACTTATGGCGGCCCATAGATCATCCATTAAGGCAGCACTAGAGGGCGCTGCTTCGGATCAACCTGTCGCCCGACATTTTTGGGATTGTAAACATCCTCTCCCTACACTCAAGTATAAAATGATCGACCAAGCTCCTTTGAGCATATGTGGCGAAGATAGAGGCAAGCAATTGCTACAACTGGAAGCTAGATGGATTTTTAATTTGAACACCATTCACCCATATGGGCTGAATGAATATCTTTCATTGAATTGCTTCCTTTGATTATCCTAATTTGTCTTATTCAGCCAAATGCTGAGACCTGACCCCTTGGTTGTAGTATTTTATATCAATCTGCTCAATTTATCCTTTCCATCCGTATGTGATTGATATGTCTCATTGGATTTAGTTGTTTTGTATCCAGTGGATGTGATTTTGCTTGTCATGTTATGCATACAGTCGTTCTCTCATGTTCCCCCTTTTCAGGTATTTCAACATGTTTCTAGCACGTTGCTTCTGAGGCTGCACAAGGAGGTGTTAGTTTAAAGACTTTTCTATTTATAACTTTTATTCTTTTTCTTGATAGCATTGCCGCGTCCCCATGGCAACAAGCGCAGACAAAGGAAGCGAGCGGGGTCGGATGACATCACAGCTACCGCGCTGCTGTGGATTACGCCGGGGGACGTAGGATGCGCTCACATGGGAGACCAGGAGAGTCTAAGGGGGGTAAGCCACAGGGAGATGATTTCCCTCAGTTTCTCTAAGAGGTTGTCGGCGTTGTGCCTCTTCTTGAAACCGGTGATACACAGCATAGCCTGCCTTGGAAGGAGCTGGCGTGCAGGAGATGCTGCTGCTGCGGAAGGCGATGCATCTACCCAGTGGGCTGTCACAGTCATATAGTCCTTAGTTTGCCCTGATCCACTTGTCCACATGTCTGTAGTTAAGTGTACAGTGGGTACAGCCGCGTTTTTCAGGGCACTGAGGACACTTTTTCTGACGTCCCTGTACATCGCGGGTATCGCCTGCCTAGTGAAGTGGAATCTAGACGGGATTTGGTACCGGGGACACAATACCTGCATCAACCATTTAAATCCCACTCCATTGATGGCGGACACCGGACGCACGTCTAACACCAACATGGCTGTCAAGGCCGCAGTTATCCGCTTTGCCATAGGATGACTGCTGTCGTATTTCATCCTCATGGAAAACGACTGTTGGACGGTCAATTGCTTAGTGAAAGACGCAGCGGTCTTACGACTTCCCCTCTGGGATGATGACTGACTTCCAGGAGCAGCAGCGGCAGTAGTAGTAGGATCCTCCGCAGGAATCTATGGAGTCATTCATGCAGGTGAGAAGGACTGCAGGACTCCCCCCTATCGGGATTGAGGAGAAATTTGTCGAGGAGGGAGTTGGTGGTGTGCTTTTCAGGCACTTGGCTCCAAAAGGAGGCACAAGTGATTTAGGTGTCGCTGGACTGCTAGCCGCACTTTCTGGACTAAACACTGAACCATGACGCTTCTTTAGGTGACGTTGAAGGGAGGTTGTCCCTAGGTGGGCAAGATCCTTACCCCTGCTTATTGGAGTTTTACATAAGCTACAAATGGCAATACTTTTGTTGTCTGGATGCGGATAAAAAAAATTCCAGACCGCAGAGGTGGATTTATTGGTCCTTTGTCCAGGCATGACGATGGGCTGTTTCATCCCATGGACAACAACTTTTTCCCCCACAGGTGCCTCATTCTCCCCTGGTGCGTCATTTAAGCAAACCATCTCTCCATCCTCCTCGACAACTTCCTCCTAAGTGCCAGCTGCATCAATATCCTCCTCCTGGTGTACAACATCACCTTCACTAATAAAATCTGGAACTAGACTGTGGGTGATCCTTCCAGCATATGCATAGGGCGTACTGCAAATGGTGGAAGGAGCCACCTCTTCACGTACAGTGATGGGAAGGTCCGGCATCACAACCACTGCCACCCTAGGACTCTCCGTGGGGATTTGGGATGTCTTTAGAAGGCTGAGTTTTTTTCAGATTTATTTTCCGAATTTTTATCGGGTTTTTTTTCTGAAATTTTTTCAGACTTTTTTGAGTCGGTGTCAGCCTAACTCTCTTTAATTTCCTATTGGGTGGGGAGAGAGGAGGAGGAGGACTCTCCTCGTCATCTGAAGCTGCACCACTAGTCATGAAGTTAGGCCATGGCCTTAGCCGTTCCTTGCCACTCCGTGTCGTAAATGGCATATTGCCAAATTTAAGTTTCTCTTCCAAAAATTTACATTTCATATTTTTATTCCTTTTGCGGAAGTTTGGTTTCGATTGTACATGCCCTCTGCTTTAACACTGGGCATCGGCTGTGGCAGACGACGCTGTTGGCATTTCATCGTCTATGTGAGCCCCAGAGAGGTACGGCAGTATTAGGCAGTGAGCCCCAGACCAGACAGGTAGATACGGCAGTATTAGGCAGTGAGCCCCAGACCAGAAGGGTATGGCAGTATTAGGCAGTGAGCCCCAGACCAGAAGGGTATGGCAGTATTAGGCAGTGAGCCCCAGACCAGACAGGTACGGCAGTATTAGGCAGAGAGCCCCAGACCAGACAGGTAGATACGGCAGTATTAGGCAGTGAGCCCCAGATCAGACGGTAGATACGGCAGTATTAGGCAGAGAGTCCCAGACCACACAGGTACGGCAGTATTAGGCAGTGAGCCCCAGACCAGACAGGTACGGCAGTATTAGGCAGTGAACCCCAGACCAGACAGGTACGGCAGTATTAGGCAGAGAGCCCCAGACCACACAGGTACGGCAGTATTAGGCAGTGAGCCCCAGACCACACAGGTATGGCAGTATTAGGCAGTGAGCCCCAGACAGGTACGGCAGTATTAGGCAGTGAGCCCCAGACCAGACAGGTAGATACGGCAGTATTAGGCAGTGAGCCCCGGACCAGACAGGTAGATATGGCAGTATTAGGGAGTGAGCCCCAGACCAGACAGGTACGGCAGTATTAGGCAGTGAGCCCCAGACCAGACAGGTACGGCAGTATTAGGCAGAGAGCCCCAGACCACACAGGTACGGCAGTATTAGGCAGTGAGCCCCAGACCACACAGGTACGGCAGTATTAGGCAGTGAGCCCCAGACCACACAGGTATGGCAGTATTAGGCAGTGAGCCCCAGACAGGTACGGCAGTATTAGGCAGTGAGCCCCAGACCAGACAGGTACGGCAGTATTAGGCAGAGAGCCCCAGACCACACAGGTACGGCAGTATTAGGCAGTGAGCCCCAGACCACACAGGTACGGCAGTATTAGGCAGTGAGCCCCAGACAGGTACGGCAGTATGAGACAGTGAGCCCCAGACCAGACAGGTAGATACGGCAGTATTAGGCAGTGAGCCCCAGACCACACAGGTACGGCAGTATTAGGCAGTGAGCCCCAGACCACACAGGTACGGCAGTATTAGGCAGTGAGCCCCAGACAGGTACGGCAGTATGAGGCAGTGAGCCCTAGACCAGACAGGTAGATACGGCAGTATTAGGCAGTGAGCCCCAGACCAGACATGTACGGCAGTATTAGGCAGTGAGCCCTAGACCAGACACTTTCGGCAGTATTAGGCAGTGAGCCCCAGACCAGACGGGTATGGCAGTATTAGGCAGTGAGCCCCAGACCAGACGGTAACTACGGCAGTATTAGGCAGAGAGCCCCAGACCACACAGGTACGGCAGTATTAGGCAGTGAGCCCTAGACCAGACAGGTACGGCAGTATTAGGCAGAGAGCCCCAGACCACACAGGTACGGCAGTATTAGGCAGTGAGCCCCAGACAGGTACAGCAGTATTTGGCACTGAGCCCCAGACCAGACAGGTAGATACGGCAGTATTAGGCAGTGAGCCCCAGACCAGACAGGTACGGCAGTATTAGGCAGTGAGCCCCAGACCAGACAGGTACGGCAGTATTAGGCAGTGAGCCCCAGACCAGACAGGTACGGCAGTATTAGGCAGTGAGCCCCAGACCACACAGGTACGGCAGTATTAGGCAGTGAGCCCCAGACCAGACAGGTAGATACGGCAGTATTAGGCAGTGAGCCCCGGACCAGACAGGTAGATATGGCAGTATTAGGGAGTGAGCCCCAGACCAGACAGGTACGGCAGTATTAGGCAGTGAGCCCCAGACCAGACAGGTACGGCAGTATTAGGCAGAGAGCCCCAGACCACACAGGTACGGCAGTATTAGGCAGTGAGCCCCAGACCACACAGGTACGGCAGTATTAGGCAGTGAGCCCCAGACCACACAGGTATGGCAGTATTAGGCAGTGAGCCCCAGACAGGTACGGCAGTATTAGGCAGTGAGCCCCAGACCAGACAGGTACGGCAGTATTAGGCAGAGAGCCCCAGACCACACAGGTACGGCAGTATTAGGCAGTGAGCCCCAGACCACACAGGTACGGCAGTATTAGGCAGTGAGCCCCAGACAGGTACGGCAGTATGAGACAGTGAGCCCCAGACCAGACAGGTAGATACGGCAGTATTAGGCAGTGAGCCCCAGACCACACAGGTACGGCAGTATTAGGCAGTGAGCCCCAGACCACACAGGTACGGCAGTATTAGGCAGTGAGCCCCAGACAGGTACGGCAGTATGAGGCAGTGAGCCCCAGACCAGACAGGTAGATACGGCAGTATTAGGCAGTGAGCCCCAGACCAGACATGTACGGCAGTATTAGGCAGTGAGCCCTAGACCAGACACTTTCGGCAGTATTAGGCAGTGAGCCCCAGACCAGACGGGTATGGCAGTATTAGGCAGTGAGCCCCAGACCAGACGGTAACTACGGCAGTATTAGGCAGAGAGCCCCAGACCACACAGGTACGGCAGTATTAGGCAGTGAGCCCTAGACCAGACAGGTACGGCAGTATTAGGCAGAGAGCCCCAGACCACACAGGTACGGCAGTATTAGGCAGTGAGCCCCAGACAGGTACAGCAGTATTTGGCACTGAGCCCCAGACCAGACAGGTAGATACGGCAGTATTAGGCAGTGAGCCCCAGACCAGACAGGTACGGCAGTATTAGGCAGTGAGCCCCAGACCAGACAGGTACGGCAGTATTAGGCAGTGAGCCCCAGACCAGACAGGTACGGCAGTATTAGGCAGTGAGCCCCAGACCACACAGGTACGGCAGTATTAGGCAGTGAGCCCCAGACAGGTACGGCAGTATTAGGCAGTGAGCCCCAGACCAGACAGGTAGATACGGCAGTATTAGGCAGTGAGCCCCAGACCAGACAGGTGCGGCAGTATTAGGCAGTGAGCCCCAGACCAGACAGGTATGGCAGTATTAGGCAGAGAGCCCCAGACCACACAGGTACGCCAGTATTAGGAAGTAAGCCCCAGACCAGACGGCAGATATGGCAATACTAGGCACCAGACAGGTAGATAAGACAGTAGTACTAGGCACAAGACAGGTAGATACGTCAGCAATACTAGTATTGTGCACCAGCAGAATTTATAATAATTAATTTTATTATTAGGTACTGCTTGGCAGTGGCACTCAGTGGCACACGTCAGTTCACAAGCAGCATGGAATTATTTTTTACAGTCCCACACAGCACAAATATTATTTTTGTTTTCATTAAATTAGATATAGCAGCCTAGTATGTAGTGTACTTGTACTACTAGGTAGGTACACTTAGGCAGTAACACTGCCAGTGGCAATAGTGGACTGAGAAAATAATACTGGCAACCCCTATTCACAGTATTCAGTGCAGGCAGGCAGCACCAGTGGACTATATATAATTCAATTAAATTAATTAGGAATAATATAGCAGCCTAGTAGGTAGAGAAAATAAACTAATAGGTACTAGGTAGGTAGGCAGGCAGGCAGTAGCACTGCCAGTGGTCACCACAAAAGGTAGTTATTATTAATATTACACACCACCAGTAGCTTTATGCAGTGCACCAGCAGAATTTATATAATAATTTTATTATTAGGACGGTACTGCTTGGCAGTGGCACTCAGTGGCACACGTCAGTGCACCAGCAGCATGGAATTATTTTTTACAGTCCCACACAGCACAAGTATTATTTTTTAATTAAATTAGATATACCTGTAGCAGCCTAGTATGTACTAGGTAGGTACACTAGGTAGGCAGTAGCACTGTCAGTGGCAACAGTTGACTGAGTAACTAAATAATACTGGCAGATTCAGTGCAGGCAGCACCAGTGGACTATATATATAATATAATTAATTAAAATTAATAATATATAATTATAATATTACAGGCACAGCACCAGAGGTAGGCCCCAGCACAGAGTAGACAGTAGTACTACAGGTACACAGTTAGACTGTTCTCCTAAGCAGAGAGGAGAACAGAGTACACAGCAGCACTGAGGGAGACAGCCCCAGCGAATAAAATAATTAATTACAGCACAGCACACCAGAGGTAGACCGCACAGAGGAGACAGTAGTACTACAAGTACACAGTTAGACTACACAGCAGCACTGAGAGACAGCACCAGCGATTGAAAAATATTGCGCTCAAGCTCAAGGTCAAGCTCAAGTTTAAGCCCTAGCAGCAGCACCAACACACCCTCTCCCAACCCACTACTTGACTGGAGTGAAGATGGCGGGTGCGGCAGCTTCTTTTAAAGCCTTGCGAAATCCGGCGCCGGGAGATGACATTCTAATCACGCGGACGGACCCGAGTCAGGCTGGAATCTCCGAGCGCTGCTCAGAATCGGGCTCGGAATGATGACGTCCGTGGGGGCTCGGATCTCTGGAATCCGAGTCTGCACTATATATACTGTATATATCTATATCTCTCTTTTGTTGGATATTGAGCAGTAGGTTTGAGTAGTATTTACTGTGTATAACATTTAGCAGCTGTCCTTATCCACAGAGACTTATGAGATCTGTGATCCCAGAGGAGGTATAACGAGTACAATGTGAAGAAACGCTTAATAAGTGAGGCTACGTTGTTACACTGAGTGCTTTCTTTACCCTCCCCCAAACATTGTCAGGGGAACTATCATTCTCATGGATGACGCTGCCTCTGTTCCTTAATGCTTGTGCCAAGTTATTCTTACGTCATCTGATTCCCGAAAAGAAAGTTACTGGTAAAGATCATGAAAAAACCGCAGAAGTCTCTAATTGGTGCCTAATATCTCCGGTCACATTCTGGTTACTGAGTGACTCAGCTTATTTACTGTACAATGGTCTTATCACCAGACCAGATGGTAACGGAGGAGTCACACATCCCTGCAGATTACTGCATATATCGTACAGCTGCTGCACCGTCCCAACCGGACCACACAGCATTAGCAATGGGCAACATTTTCTTCAAATGCCATAATAAAAACTCACAATATTTTTTATTGCCGTTGTGCAGAATTTGCTCAATAATATGGTTCACAGTAAGTGATCATGTTAGTATGATCTTGGTCATCTAAATGTGATTGTATTTGTTCGCATTTTGGGCTACACGTTTTTTCATATTTCTCCCCAACTTCCAGGATTAAAGTAGTAAAATTTAGAAATGCAGCAGCAATGGATCACAGAAGCGTGCAAGAGGTTTCTAGTAATACAAGGCATGCAAAGACACGGCAGCGGCTCACAGAAGTGTGTCAAAGGCAACTAGTAACACAAGGCGTGCAATGACGCAGCAGCGTATCACAGAAGCTTGCTAGAGGCATCTAGTAGCTATGTGCGCAATGACGCAGCAGCGGATCACAGAAGCTTAGTAAGTAAAAAAAGACATTAGCCCTTATTCTGGTCGGTGCGGATATATCCGCGTGCGTTCGGGCCGCCGATGTTTTGTATCTGCGCATGTGCAGAGGCGTCTCTGCGCATGTGCGAGCGGGGCGTACGGCCAAATCCCGCATGATATGTGAACACTCCGAACAGGGGGTGGAGAGGGGCGTGAAGGGCTATTTGGGCTCATTACCATATGCATACGCCCCGCGTTTCATGGGTGTTCCCATGCAAACGCTGGGCGTACGTATGGTAATGCGGCCGTGACGCACGTGTAGGGGGCGGACATATGACATCGCCGGATGTCAGCTGCCCGCCCAGATCCCTGCTTTTGCACGGAAAAATGTCCGTGTGGTCTGAGGTTGCGGGAGCTGGTGTAGCACTCGGTCCTGCATTCGATGGTCTGCGACCATCGAATGATGGGGGAGGTTCCCTTAGATGGAGGAGGCGTATTCCATGAAAAATACACGTGCGGTCCGTTCGGCCAGCTTCTTACCGCGTACGGACGGAGTTGGCGATCCGTATGGAAGGCGGGGTTTCGCACGCACGGTCCTGGCCGCATAATCGGATCCGGCCGCACCGATCAGAATAAGGGCCATTGTTTCAATCAGCTCACTGAATGGCATTAGTAACCAATCTTGAACACTACATGATAATAGTTGGTATATGTAACCAATATCTCTGAATTCTATTATCATGTAGTGTTCAAGATTGGTTACTAATGGCGGCCCATAAGCATGGTGCACTGTGTGCATGTGCAAGCAGTCTGTATGAAGACAACCAGTGGCTGGTTACTTGCTCTGCGATTGACTCTCTGTGGCCGTTTGGGGGTGGTAACTGTGTCCTGTATCATACATTGTGTACTGTATAATGTCAGTGTACTGTATCATAAATTGTGTACTGTATAATGTTATTGTGTACGGTATATTGCCATAGTGTACTGTATCATACATTGGCCCTTATTCTGATTGACTCACTCTTGCGTGAATTTGCAAGGGGAACCAATGTTTTGTGCATGCGCAGCTGCATTTCTGTGCATGTGCATACGATAGGAGCGTGCAAACTCAGTGCTTAATCTGTTTGCCGAATGCACATTCCCTGCATATGCGTACGCCCACCATTGCATGGGCGTTCCCAAGAAAACACTGTGCATACATATGGTAATGAGGTTTTAACGCACGTGCAGGGGGCGGACAGCTGACATAACCAGAAAGGAGCATGCGTGCCTGTGTCCATCAGTAGTCCGTGTAGATAGGGTGCCGGTCTCCTCACTACTCACTTGTATATCAACGCCTTTCGGATAACATCTGTATCCTTTTTCAAGATGTGCCGCTTATTCACTTGTAGACTATTTCAAGGGTAGCTGAGTTGGTCATGTGGAGTCCGTTGGCCTATAGACTTTCACCTTTACAACACATTTGTTGTCAAGCTGCTCAATCAGATTGTGATGTCACTCAGGTGCCAAAAGGGAGGGGTAAATCTGGTTAGGAAAAAAAACATTTTGTATCCCAATTGCACATTGAGTGAGAAATATACACATAATAATCAGATAATACAGACTTTCACCTATGCCCGGCTCCACTTAATCAGCTGTTAACCCTCTACTTCACATGTTTTCACAAGTATAATTAAAATGAATAAAATTAATTTAGACTAATAAAATATAGGAAGACAACCAGTATATGACATCAAGCAAGTATATGACATTAAACAAATACAGCATTAGGACTAGAACAATATCTTAAAGATAAACTCATCCCCAGAGGATTAAAAATCGATAAAACCCTGTCATTCCTAATGGAATCAGAATCATTTAAAACAGAGTGGTATAAAATTTTGGATACCTGTTCAATTACACTAATGGAACTTATTGTCCTAGAAAAACAAAAAATCAGTTGAACACGAAATAGAGGTATTATACACTTGATGGGTGACCAACTCATCCCTTTAATCCAGGACACATATTAATTACACAGGTTCTGTGGCAGTTTAAAACCAGGTGAAATGGAGTCCTGGTTTCATAAAATCACGGGGCAAACCAAATGGGGGTCCCCTGGATTTTATAAAACCATTACCAGGTTCAAGGGACGGTCTTGGTTACCAAAATACGGGGGGCAAAATGAGTAGGGGTCCCCCGTATTTCAAGAACCAGCACCGGGCCCAACCAGCCAGCAGGGTAATGCCACAGCCGGGATGCAGTTACGCTGCGTGGCGAGCCCGCAAGGGGGGGCGATCCACGTCCCCCCTTGTTGGCATTTCGGCTGTCGGGATTCCGGCGGCGGGATTCTGAACACCGGGATCCCGACCGCCGGGATTCAATACTGAATCCCCACAGCCGGGGGGAGACTTTTTATACAAGTCCCCCCGGCCAAAGCATTCATCCCCCTGACCGGTCAGCATGGGCAGGGGTCCTGTGGAAGTGGGGACCCCCCCAAAGAAGGGGTCCCCCCCCTCCAGAACTTACCTGCCCAGGCTGATGCCCGGGGCTGTCCTCGATGCCCCTGGGCTGTGGGCATCGAGCTGATATTTGGTGTAAAAATTAGAAAAACTATTATGTATTGCTGTGGCACTACAAGTCCCAGCAAGCCTGCACCACATGCAGGGACTTGGAGAACCACACGTCCCAGCATGCGGGGCGATAAAGGGCCCGCTGGGACTAGTAGTGCCCCAGCAGTACAAATAGTAAAAAAAATACACACTTACAGTAAAACTTTATTTCATACGTAGCCCATTCATCCATACATACCTCTGTTATATTACTCATTTTGTCCCCCGTATTTTGGGAACCAGGACCAGCCCTTGAGCCTGGTGCTGGTTTTATAAAATCCATGGGACCCCTATTTGGTTTGCCCCGTGATTTTATGAAACCAGGACCGGGGCTGGTTATGCTCAGGAGGGGGAACCCCATGCCATGTTTTTTTATTTAACTCTATTTTTACACCAGAAACATGTATAGATCACAATGATCTGTGCATGTCTCAGACCAATTCACCCATCAGAACCTGGTCTGAAAAAAGTGCGATTTATAGACACTTCAAAAGTGCGATTTCCGTTTGCACATATCATTAAATATGCGTTTTGTATACTTTTCTGTGCGAAAACATCTGGATGCGATAAAAATGCTAATTTCCCCCGCACATTGAAAAAGTGCGATTTTTCTGAAAAAATGCGATTTACGGGACTCTGCGCACCCTATTAAATGGACGATTTTAGGAAAAAATGCGATAACACCATTTTTTTTACTAATTATCGCCAAAAACACAAAATCGGACTCTATTAAATGTCACCCCTAGTCTCAAATAAAAAGGGAAAACGAGAACTACCCATGAATAGTAGTAAGCAACCAGAACTCCCTGATAGTAGTAAAAAAGGAGAAGAAGAAATAATACACCATATGTTAGGAAGATGGGTAATAATAGTCAGAATAAAAATAAAAATATAAATACCCTTTAAAAATAAGAGGGCATCTGTAAGAAATAACGGGAGATATGTACCAAATGAGACTAACACTCCTAGAATAGATCCAGGTTTAATAAGGAAAAAGGGCGGGACTTAGTTACATAGTTACATAGTTACATAGTAGGTAAGGCTGAAAAAAGACTTGCGTCCATCTAGTTCAACCTGGTATAGATATCCATTGCTGATTTGGTAGGTTCTGGTATTTTACAGACAAATTATATTTCTTATTTGTACCCATGGATGTTTTTCTCCAGTAAATGTTTGTCCAACTTTGCCTTGAACGCATTTAATGAGCCAGCCATTACCACCTCTCTGGGAAGAGAGTTCCAGAGTTTGACTGTTCTGACCGTAAAGAAATTCTTTCTACTAGCTGAATGAAATCTTTTTTCTTCTAATCTATACTCATGCCCTTGCGTCCTAGATTCCTTTCTAGTAGAAAAGATGGTGTGTGACAGTTCCTTATATTGGCCCTTGATATACTTGTACATGTTAAGCATGTCCCCCCTTAAACGTCTCTTTTCTAATGTAAATAGTCCAAAATTGTTTAATCTCTCCCCGTAGCTTAAATTCTCCATTCCCCTAATAAGCTTTGTTGCTCGCATTTGGACTTTTTCTAATTCTATGATGTCCTTTTTATAGTGTGGGGCCCAGAACTGTACTCCGTACTCTAGGTGAGGTCTCACCAATGCTTTATATAGTGGCATAATTACCCTTGAGTCCCTAGTTTCCATTCCCCTCTTAATACATGCCAGAATTTTGTTGGCCTTTTTTGTAGCTACATTACAATGGGCACTACATCCTAGTTTGCTGTCTATTTGGACTCCTAGATCCTTTTCAAGTATGGAATTACCCAGTTCCTCTCCGCTAAGGTTGTAACTTGCACACTGGTTGTGTCTCCCAAGGTGCATAACCTTACATTTATCTACATTGAACCTCATCTTCCATTTTTTTGCCCACTCATCTAGAATTGCAAGATCATTTTGAAGCATGGTGACATCTTCTGATGATTTGATGACTTTGCTAAGTTTTGTATCGTCCGCAAAGATGGATACATTGCTGAGTAACCCTATCCCAATATCGTTAATAAAAATGTTAAACAAAATGGGCCCCAAAACCGAACCCTGGGGCACTCCACTTAGTACCGGTATCATATCTGATACAGCACCATTCACAACCACTCTTTGTTCTCTATTACATAGCTAATTCCCTACCCATCTGCAGATATTTTCACCCAATCCTAGGTTCTCCATTTTATTAATCAATCTCTTGTGTTGGACAGTATCAAATGCTTTAGCGAAATCTAGGAAAATCACATCTACAGCATTTCCATTATCAAGGTTTTTGCTAACCTCTTCATAGAACCCTAGTAGATTAGTTTGGCATGAACGATTTTTCACGAACCCATGTTGGTTAGTACTGAGTAGACGGTGATGATCTAAATATTCCTGGATACCATCCCTTAAAAATCCTTCAACTTAAAATAGGACTGTTTAAAAATAAAAGATTGAGAGAAAAAAAATAGAGGGTGACATTCTATGGGATGAGATAAATGCGCATTTTTTTATCTCGCACCACATCGCTGGTATTCGCCCTTTTTGAAATCGCATTTTTGGGTAATAAATCACATATTTAATGGGATGCGATTTGGATGTTGAAAAGTGCGAAGTGGTGTGAATTTAAGTCACAAAAAAGTGCGATTTATTCCGCCGGTCATGTGCGAGTTTTGGACCAACCGGAGTGCGATTTACAAAACTGTCTCCGCATGACTAAGAACCCCCCAACCTATTGGCCCACCTTTGTCCCCTCCATTATGCATCACACCCCCTATATAAAGGGGCACTGGCGCCATTTCACTCTTTGATAGGAAGTAAGGAGCATGGAGAGGAGCAGTGGCAATGTGAGTAGAGGAAGAGGTGTTGGTGTCAGAGTGAGGAGTGGCAGAGGGAGCAGTGGCAGAGTGAGGAGTGGCAGAGGGAGCAGTGGCAGAGGGAGCAGTGGCAGAGGGAGAAGTGGCAGAGGGAGCAGTGGCAGCAGCCAGCCAAGTGGGAGAGGCAGCAGTGTGGCAGGCAGCATGGCCACAGCAAGGCCAGCCCCAGACCAGGCCCTGGCCGACCAGCCCCAGCAGGAGGAGGTGGAGGATCCGCTGGCATCCCCATCCTATAGCCAGGACCTTGACCATACCCCACAGCAGCTGCAGGAGGGCCACATGTCAGAGGTGGAGGAAGATGGAGGTGAGGAGGAGGAAGACACTGGCATGGAGGAGGAGGGGTACATGGCTGGAGTAGAAAATGAGGAGGAGGAGGAGAAGGTAGAAGCTGGCCGCACAAAAAGTGGCCGAAAGGTCAGATTCTCCTACGAGGAAAATGCTGCGCTTGTCCGGGCAATCATACCTGTGTTTGACCGGTTACTTGGGAAAACTCACCACAAGACCACTGCACAGCGCAAAAGGGCTATGTGGAAGGACATCACCCAGGCGGTGAACGCTGTAAGTCAGCACAAGCGCCTGGTCAGAAATGTCAAGAAGAGGTTCAATGACATCAAGAGACAGCTCAAAAGTAAAATGGCCATGGAGTTGGAGGAGGCCACCAAGACTGGCGGAGGAAGCCCCACCACTGTCTGCTACACATCCTATGAGGTCAAGTTAAAGCGAATCATACCCCCTGAGGTCCTGCCTGGCATGCACGTCGCGGATACCGATAGGCCGCAAACGCCATCCAGAGCTGGTAAGTGTGACCACATGCAATCTTAAACATACATGCCAATGTTTTCAAACTGTAATGTTCACATGTATTGTTATGCTAAGTAAAGTGCTGCTGTGGAACTACATAGCCCAGCAAGGTCAAGCACAATAAATTGCCTGCTCCTAATTTCAAATTGATCATAATGCTGGGCCTTATAGTTACACAACTGCTGATATTGATCAACACTGTAACATTCTTTCTAGCAGCCTAACATGTATGTGGCCAAAAACACATTGGTGTACTGGTGGTTTAGCTGGCATGCCTACATACCACAGATTATCTACCAGTTGTAATGTGTCCAATAGTTTAATAATAATCTAACAAAATAATCAGGTGAAAAACAGATGTCAAATAATGTGGGGACTAAATAATGTAGTCCTTAACCAAAGGAAGTATTGTCCATTAATGTCATTTCAATGCATGTTTGCCGAAAATGCTTATCCATTGCAAGGTACATAATGGCTGCCCATCTTTCCTTTCACAGATTGTCCATCCCGAAGTGCTCACGCATCCAAGAAAAGAAGGCCCGTTGCTGCAGAATCTGTGGAAGCAGGTAAATAAACAAAAAACAGGCCATTACACATACAGTACACACACCCATGTCACATCAACAATATCTCACACTACATTCATCTCCTGCTGCTACATTGCAGCGGAAATGAATGTAATCTGACCAAGCCATCTCACTTATTATAAATGTCAATGTTACATGCTGTATCGGGGTACATGTGTAAGTACATAATACCCCTAGGCAGTGGCGTAGCTACAGGGGTCGCAGCGGTCGCAGATGCGACCGGGCCCCTGAGCCAGGGGGGCCCAACCCCCGCCACTGTCCTGGAAGAGGGAAGCGAACAGGACGCACGCACCCGTTCCCAGTGCTGCTTTGCGGGCCTGCGTGCGTCGCGCTGACGTCACGCGGCAAGGGGTCCCCTTCCTATTGGCTGCCTGCGGCTGGGGACGGGACACGGTGGCCGTATCTGAGCTGTGATTGGCTGCAGCGGCTCCGATAAGCACCCCAATAAGTGGCTCCCCCACTTCCCCACCCCGTCGGAGTATTAGGACCCGTGGTGGCCTGGGTGCAGGTTCAAGAAGTGGTATAGGGTGGCCTGATGGTGGGAGAAGATAGGTCATATTTTTGATACTTTTGTAATTTGCATCTAATATGCAATACATCTTGTTACATCCCCCGACAGTTTTAATGTTTTAGTGACAAAAATGCAGATTGCTTATGACATAGTATACTGCAGTAAAAATGTCTAACCGCATACCATTGTGTCTGTGTATTATTTATGAACCAATTGTTGTGTGAATTATGACATAGTGTAATGGTATATGACAATGGGATTGCTAGAAGTAGTGTTGGGTAACTCCTGCCCCGTCAAAGGTTGTGGAACTACATATTCCAGCAAGCTCTGACACTCATGGTTTGGACTATAATGGTTATAGTGTGTCAGGGCATGCTGGCACGTGTAGTTCCACAACACCAGTGAGCCATGTTTTACAGCAAACTTAATTCATACATGTATCAAATGTACTTACAAGCTTGATACCAGCAAGGGATAGGTCAGCACCACCAGCTGCATCCGTTGGGCTCTGTGTATTAGGCTAAATGTGGGTGGAAACAGATGGTATTGGTAAATAATTTGTTTATGAGTACACTTACAGCAAAGGTACATGTTGGAATACAGGGCACATGTGCTTACCAGAAAAGTAACGGCTGATGATGTGTGTGCGCACCAGATTCCCCCTATGCGTACCCCTCACTACCCGAGGTGTGGTAGGTTGGGCTTCCTGCACGACTGCTGCATGTTCCTCCTCCACATAGGCAGGTTGGGACAGGGCTATGTTGTGCAACATGCAGCAAGCCTGGATGATCATCACTACTTTGGCAGGGTTGTAAAGCAGCGTACCCGATGACCGGTCCAAACACCGGAATCGACTCTTCAAAACGCCAGATGTGCGCTCCACCACATTGCGTGTTGCAATATGGGCTTCATTATACCGGTGCTGTGCAGGGCCCTCTGGGGAGCGCAAAGGTGTCATGAGCCAGGAAACACACCCATATCCTGAGTCACCTAAAACACAGATAGGAAGTGATTGCCTTATATGGTAAGGTATGTGTTTTTTTCAAACAGGACACACTGTTAGAAGAACAATATGCTTGTGAAACAGGAAACACACACATTAGAGCAGGTACAAATAAGGACAGACAGGGTAATATGTAAAAAGGTACTTACCTAGTAGCCAGCCCTCTGGCATTTGGTGGATCGGTTCCAGAGGGCTGAGTGTCTCAGAATATAGGCGTCATGGCAGTTCCCAGGAAAGCCTGCAACAACACTCGGGATTTTGAGGTGAGCATTGGAAACAACCTGCACGTTCAGGGAGTGCCGCCAACGCCTATTGACGTAGACGTGGCCCCGCACGTGCGGTGCCCTAATCCCAATGTGTGTGCAGTCTATAGCTCCCAGCACGTGAGGGAATGCTGAGAGTCTATAGAAAGCCAACTTGTGGTCCTGCCACTCCAACTCAGAACTGCAATTTACCGTTTTAGACCTGCAGTGGGAAAGGGGCATGACTGTGTTGTATATATATCTTTCAGACTTGCGTCTCAGACCTTAAGCAGGCAAGTGTTGTAATGTCCCTTTAATGCTAGGGGTGATGGAGGAATCTCAGTGGGCCTCTGTCTGTGTACAGGGCGCATGCACGTGTTTAGACGTTCACCCAAATACCGGTCTTCAGCTTCTGTCACTGGCTCCTGCCAGTCACTATCACTCACCGGTTTCTGTCAGATGCTCACAGGCTGCTCTCAGACTCTTTCCTCCCTGCGCACTAGTGTGGGCGCCACTGCGTTGCCACAATCATCCACCGGAGGTCTGCTGGACCAAAATGGGGACTCCCTGCTTCTCTGTCCCTGACCTTTTGTCAGCATGAGGTCAGGTCAAGCACTGCTCCCAACTTCTGCACTCTGTTCTCTACTCAGACTCCTCTGAGCTCTCTGCAGCACACTGTAAATCACACTGTAGCTCTCTCTAGCATCTGATATCACATGGTGCTTGTCAGCCAATCCTAGCAGCCAATCCTAGCAGTTTTTGACTTCCAGCACTTTCCAGGCAGCAGCAGTGATCCTGGGTCTAAGAGTCCTCCAGTTTGTACCCAGCCTGTTGCTTAGTATCCAGGTCAAAGCTGTAGCAGCTCAGTCTGCACTGGTTTACACTGTTCAAAAGTGGCATCTAGGATAGTCCCTGCTCTGGGGTGCCACATGCTTACCCACTGGAAAGAGGCATGTCCTCATGCCTGGAAACTCAAAAAGGATAAACAGTCAGTTAAACAAGACACATTAGTCTCTATAATGGGCTTACATTTGCCCATGGGTAGAGAGGACTGACCACCTCTGGTTGATCAACTACTTCCTCCTGATCTCTTGCCTCTACCTCATCAGGAACTGGAACATGATACTCTGGAAGACTTATTTACCTCATTATCACAATCACTTACTGATACAGACAAAGGGTCATCTTTACACCACGGCTTGGGTGTTCTTAATCTCTCTGCCTTTGTAAGCTGTGGTTCTCTAACCACTGGACGGCCAGGTCGATGCTTCTTTAACTGGTCACGGTGAACATCTATTGATTTTTTTCTTTCAAGACTTCCAATTCTGGATGCATCGCTTTCTGGGCACAGGGTTTCGATGATCTTGGAAGTTTCCCAATGTTGGTCGAACTTACTACAGTGTTGTATTTGCTCTGTCCCAACTTCACTGTATCGGTGGTTTTGCTGGTAATAATGGGGAGGGTCCCTGCAGTTGTAAGAGTGCCAAAGACACCTGTGTTTTATAGCATAACTACTGCCCTGGACTGACATGCCACCAGGACCAGTGACATTTATGGCTTTTAGTCCTCTTGCTCCTTCAACCATATCAAACTCCACTCTTTCTCCATTCTCCAGGCTATGATATTCTCTGGAGTTGCTTGTCGGTACCAGTGTAATGTACGAAGACATCTTGTTTTATGTCTTCACAGGTAATGAACCCATACCCTTTCCTTGCATGGAACCAGACAACTGTACCCAACAAGTTTCTTGTAACCCTTTGAGATTGAGGGGCTACTATGGCGGTTGTCCCATCACTGCCTATATGACATTGTCTGACATAGTGGGGCTGCTGTCCTGTCTTGATGGAGTTTATGCTAATTAATTCCCCCTGAGGTTCGCCCTCCAACCTCGGGGCATTGGAGTTTATAGGCTCCTGTAATCTGCCGTTTCTTTCAATATGACCTAAGAAATCAAATTTGTCTGTATTTCTTCTGCCACTTCCGGACTCCCTTGGCGGGGCCCACTGGGGTCGATCTCCTCTCTCTCTCTTTGTGGGTGCCAGTCCCTGTGTCTGGCTTCACTTTGTTCTAGTCCTTGCCCCATTCGGGCAATGTCTAGGGCTAATTCCAACAGTTTGCTGTTGATAGTGCTCAAAGGGTCTTGCCCTGCAGGAGTTTGTGTTTCTTGAAGAACTGCTCCTTTCTTCGCAACAGATCCATAATGTTTGCCTTTGTGGTGGCCTTCTGTATCATCTTCCTCAGCTGTTGCATCTTCTTCAAAATCATGCCCTAATTTTTGCAGTACTGACTCTTTAAATTCAGAAAATGTGCAACCTTCTTCCTGCCGTATCCACATATGGAGTTGAGTGCGTGTGGTTTCCTTCCGTGCTCCTTCGACGAAGAGGTCTATCAGAATCTCATCCGCCTGCTGCATCTCTATAGGGTCCATGGCCTGTACTGCTTTCATGGCTTCCTGCAAGCCCAGCGTGAACTCGCGCAGTGATCCTCTGTGTCTCTGTTTTCTAGCGTATAATCTGCTTTTTAATAAGGGTTTTGTCTTAGAGTCGAATATTTGTGCCAGTTTCCAAAGTATCTTGTTCGCTGTTGTCTTGTCGCTTTCTGCCCAAGCCTTCACTTCCCTCAGGGCGGGGCCTTTTGATTGCGCCAGTAGTATTTCTTTCTTTTGTTCCTCATTCAATTGATCTAGATTGAATGTTGAGTCCATTTGGTCTTTAAATGCCTTAAAGGTGCTTGTACCCTAGGTCCGCATGTCTCCAGAGTACGTAAGTAGCCGCGCGGCTCTGAAGTAGTAGGGCATTGTGATTGGCGCCAGCATTGCCCTTGGCTTTTCTGTGTCTTCTGGTGGTGTCGGGAGACGTCATGGATGGGATGGTGGCGGAGTGCTGGGTTCCGACATGCTTTCGATCCTGTTCGTTGAAGCCAATATTAATATGTGGCACTCTGTAAGATAAAATGTTTGAGTGTGCCTTACCAGTTCTTTTACCAGTCGTTTCTTCACTCTTATCTTCACAGAGAGGTAAGTAGCACCAGTGTGGATACAGCTGGACTGATGCATGACAGAAAATTCTATACGTCTAAAGATTTATTTATGACACTGAAAGAATCTTCCATATGGCCTCTGGTAGCCAAAATATGATTTATGCAGTTTTGCATCAAAGAGACAGAGTACAGTATGTCAATTATCCTCAAAGCATCATCATGTCACGGTTTACCTACACTGGAGGTCACACTCTTGGCCGTGTATACTCTACACAATCAAATCCTAGGATAATGATAAAGTTTACAAAGAAGAGGATGCACCGCCTTGGGTACTGTAATATTGTGCCCTCTGTGGTCAGTTGAAAGACTGTATAAGAAAATATGAAAGAAGAAGATATGTTTACTACCTTAGGTAACTTCAGGCACAATGCAGTGATTCTATAAGGACTATAGCTGTATCACTGTGTCATTAAGAAAGATGTAAGAAAAATATATATATTTCTTATGAGCACTGATCTAAACCTAGTATCAGCAAACACACGGTGGTTGGCAGATGCCGGACGTCTGCTCGCTAACGCCGCATCGCGCGTCAGCGGGCGGACGCCCGGCGGTCGCAGCTACACCGCGGCCCCTTCCTCTCCCGGGTCTCACGTGCTGTCCGGCACATCATCGCCAGGGGCAGGCACATCAGTCTCCCCCGGTGTGCCCGGCACGCAGCGTCTCGCTGCCTCCGGCGCGTCCATCCCGCTCCCGGCTGCAAGTCACGCGGCCGGGAGTGAGGGGAGCGCCTCACCTCAGAGGGGGATGCCAAGCAGCCCGATGGCGGTCTGAGTGGACCCTGCCGCAGCTGCGCAACCCTCCGCCAGCCAGCAACAGGCTGGGTCTGGCCTACAGGCCCCCAGCCTCCAGGGCGTCCCGGTACCAGGCCCGTATCTCCTTTACACAGCTCCAGGTTCCCCCATGGTGGCCCCGCTTCAGTCAGGTGTCCGGGGGTCGCCCCGCTCGTCTACGCCCCACGTAGACAGGGTCCTGTTATTACCATCCATGGGGGTGGGGGGATGCCAGCGCCATCAGGGGGAGTTTGGCTGCCAGCGGTTTCCCCACCGCCACCCTGGTTGTGCGGGTGACCCGTGATGCGCGGGGGGGCTCCCTAGTGCCCCAGCACCCACACAGCTGCCAGCTACCGGTTTTCCCCAGCACCAACCCTGGTTCCCGGGTACAGGGGTCGATATGGCCCCCGTGACAGTTTCCAGGGGCCGGGTCATCAGCTGGGGGGCCCTACGGTCCCCATGGCTACGGTTACCCCCCACACCCTGCGCAGTACTGCCCGTCCGGTCAACAGCAGGCTCAGGTGGGGGGCCCTTATTCACATCCTTACGCGCAGCTGCAGCAATTTGTTCACCCACAGCCCCAGTTTTCCTCCGCTAGCAGCGGGGCGGGAGGGCATTTTCACAGGGGTGACGCGCGGGACTCCTCCCTTTTTTGTTCAGTAGTAAACACTCTGCCTTTGTCTCCCGAGCCTAACGCAGGTGCTGGTCATGCTTCTGGACCCGGGGGGTCCGCCCACAGCGGTGAACAGGTGACCGTTAGGGACGCGATGCAGACGCCTAGGCCGACAACACCAACAGTCTCGGCAACGGTCAGCCGCCGGGGCTCCTCGAGTTCTGCCACGGGTGAGCATCACAGTACACCCCTGCTGGCATCGACCTCCAGGGCTGACGATCCTGCGCCTCCAGTCTCAGCTCCGGCCGACCAGGGAGACACGTCAGCGGGTGGTGAGCATAGAGATTCCTCTGAATGTGATTCATCATCTGGTCACTCTTCTGCTAGTAGCGATGAGTCTGGGTCCCCCAAGCGCCCGCGCAAGTTTGCTAAACTGGTGGCCCGAACAGTAGCCAAGAAGGTTAGGGGTAAGAAGCAAACCAGAAAAGACAGCGCCCAGGGCGAAGTTCCCCCCTCTTGGGACATGGTTCATTGCTCCAATACAGCAGTGTCGCGCGGTATGCGCAAGGGGATTAAGGACAAGATTAGGAAAGGCAAGTTCGTCGACCTTTTCTCCCTTACCACCGACATGAAAAAGGACTTAGACAAAGCCAAAAAGGTCGCAGGCAATGGGGAGCTCGCATTTAAGGGCTTCCACAATTGGCTGAAGGGGTTCCTGGTTTTTGCCTCGTGTTAACTTAGCACCAGGCCGGCGGAACATTTGAATGTACTTTGTTACCTGTTCTTAGTTAACGAGACGTTCGTTTCCTACAAGGGCACTGCTTGGCGTGACTACGACGAAAAGTTTCGTCTAAATCATGACGGGTCCAAGATCATGCCGATAGGGTGTAAACATGTGGAGATTTGGTTGGAGGTTATAGGTAAGGGTCAGCCCCCCGCAGATCCCGCAAACAAGAAGTCCTTTCCAGGGGGCAAACCCGGAGCCAAATCCGGCGGCAAAGGGATGTGTTTTGCGTTTAACGACGACAAATGTGACCGAGGCGCAAAATGCCGCTTCCGTCACGAGTGCCGTTATTGCGGGGCAGGCCACCCAGGAAAGTCCTGCCGTGCACCCGGTCGCCACACTGAACAGAGTGAGCCCAGCACTAGCAGTAAGTAAGGCACCGTCCCCCATCGTGGTTCCCGAGTTGGTACGCTGACTAGCTGGCTACCCAAACAGAGCCGACGCTATATTTTTGGGCCACGGTTTCACCCACGGTTTTCGTCTGCCTATACCCCACTCTGTCTCAGTTATGTCCCATAGGAACCTTAAGTCAGCGAGGGATTTCCCCGAGGTGGTAAGATGCAAGGTGCTAGCCGAAGTCCGGCTAGGCCAGATGGCAGGGCTGTTTCACACTGACCCGCTCCCCGGAATGTGTTTCTCCCCTCTGGGAGTGGTTCCAAAGAAGGCCCCGGGCAAGTATAGGCTTATTCAGAACCTGTCTTACCCCCACGGGGCGCCATCCCCGAACAATATTGAAGCGTGCACTATCAACTGTTTGATGAGGTTCTCTGCATGGTCCGGGATTTTGGCAGTGGGGCCCTTATGGCAAAATTGGACATAGAGTCAGCTTTTCGTCTCCTCCCCCTACACCCAGAGTCTTTCAGGTTCATGGGTTTCCATATAGATGGGGGCATATTTATTGATAAGTGTTTGCCCATGGGGTGCTCGGTCTCCTGCTCTTACTTTGAGAAATTCAGTTCATTTTTCAGGACGTCACAGGCTGTCGTGGCGTAGCACACTACTTGGACGATTTTCTCTTTGCGGGACCAGGTGGGCGGGACACATGCGCAAACATCCTAGCATCCGCCATGGCGTCGCTAGGGGTTACGATTACCGCAGATAAGATGGAGGGCCCTGCCAGGGTTCTGTCTTATCTTGGGGTATTGAGATAGATATGGCCGCAGGTTGCTGCCGGCTCCCAACGGACAAGGTGTGCAAGCTGCAGTCACTCATTGATGTATGCAGGCAGAAGAAGAGGGTCCGGTTACGGCTCATATAATCATTGTTAGGATCTTTTCATTTCGCATGTCGCATTATCCCTATGGGTAGGGTGTTTTGCCGTAAGCTAGAGAGGTCCACAGCGGGAGTTAGGCACCCCCACCACACTGTTAGATTGTGTCGAGAGATGCGGGATGACCTGTTGGTTTGGTCCACTTTTCTTGAGCAGTTTAATAGGGAGCTCATCTGGCCTTCTGACCCCGCCTCCAACATGGAACTGCAGTTGTTCACGGACCCAGCGGGATCCACGGGTTTCGGGGCATACTTCCATGGGGAATGGTGCACCTCGAAGTGGCCTCAGTCGTGGGTTGACCGTGGTTTCACAGTCAACCTGCTGCTCCTTGAACTGTTCCCTATTATAGTTTCAGCAGAGCTGTGGTGCTCCCGGTTGGCTAACCAGAACATAGTGTTTTGGTGTGACAACCTTGGAGTAGTGCATGCCATTAACAATCAGCGGGCGGCCTCTCCCGAGGCTTTACATCTTCTATGGCATTTAGTTTTGCTCTGCTTACGGCACAACATTCAGTTCAGACCAGGCATGTCCCGGGGGTGGATAACAACATAGCTGATGACATTTCGAGGTTTCAGTTTGCGAGGTTTCACGAGTTGGCTCCCGAGGCTTAGCCACTGGGGCTTAATTGTCTCCCTTTTGTGTGGCAGATCATAGAGCAGGCATGACGGACCTGGCTTTATTGTCCTTGGCCCCTTCCACCCGTAGGACTTATGGGCCTGCATGGCAGGACTGGGTGAAATTTCAGGGCTCCCCCGAAGCCAGCGGTAAGTCGGTCGAGGACCGGTTACTTGCTTTTGTTTGGGGTCACCATAGGCGGGGCAGGTCAAAGTCGGCTATGGCGGCTGCTTTGGCCGGCATCGCCCTCCATTCGCGCTTGCGCGGCGATCCTGACCCCACTCGGTCTTTTGTACTGTCCAAAGCCATGAAAGGTTGGGCGAGGGTGCATCCGGTGCCCCCGGATTCACGCAAACCCATAGAAGAACATATGCTAGGGGAGCTGATAGGTTGTTTGGCTAGAGTTGCTGAGAGCGCATACGAGGTGTCCTTATTTAGAGTTGCATTCACATTCGCGTTTCATGGCTCATTTCGCATAAGCGAGCTGGTAGCAGCCAGCAAGCTCTCCCACACTGGCATTCTCGGGGAAGACATAGTGTTCCGAGAAGGGCAAGTGTTATGCAAGATCAAGAGGTCCAAAACAGATCAGATGGGTAGGGGCCATTGGGTTACCCTAAATGCACAGGCTAACGCGGCTGTATGTCCAGTTTCCTTGGCTAAGGAATATAGCTCCCGCAGACCAGGGGCTGCCTTACAAATCTTGGCGCATAGTGATGGGCTACCGCTGACCCGATTCCAGTTTTCGGCTGTGTTTCGGCGATGTCTGGTAGAGTTGGGTCTGCGGGAGCAAGATTTCGGAACGCACTCTTTCCGAATAGGGGCTGCTACTTGCGCAGCAGCAGCAGGGCTTCCACCTTCCGCCATTCAGGTGGTTGGCAGGTGGAAATCCTCAGCTTATAAGAGTTACGTAAGATTGGATAAGTTAGATAAGTTTTAGATTAAGGGCCTGTTGTGCCGGCCCAAAAACAATTGTTTGCAATCGGTTCTGGAACGGTTAGCGTTCTGGAATCGACGGTGTGAAGGGAATTTTTTAGTTTTTCCTTCTATTGTGGACTAATTCAATTGGCTGTCCCCTAAAGTTCACAGGAGGTTTTTTAAGTTTTTCACCTTCACTTGGGCCGTAGTTCATGCATTTTCATTGTGTTTAAAGTATATAATGATGTTAACCATTAGGTTTTTTCTTTTTTCAGCCCCTCCCCCTTCCAATTTGACTCTGGGTAGGGTTTGGTTCGTAGGGCACTATTTTATTTTTTGGGCTGCTAGGGACCCACTAGCCTCCAGGGCTCCTGTTCTGGAGAGGGCACTTGATGTTCAGTGGTTTGGAGTCAGGGGCCTCCGCTGGGATGGTCTATGGGAGCTTTTATCCCCCAAAGCCCATAAGTGGGGCCACCCCGATGTTATAGTTATTCACTTAGGTGGCAATGACCTGGCCAAGAGGACGGGCATTGAGCTTACTATCCAGATTGAGACAGACTTGGTACGTCTGGCGGACCTCCGGCCCGGTGTGAAGATTGTTTGGTCCAACATAGTTCCCCGCATTAACTGGCGGGGCTGCCGGAACGTGATAGCAATTGAGAGGGCCAGGAGGAAGTTGAACCATGCGGTTTCTAGGCATGTTGTGGCTCAGGGCGGCGCAGCTGTTAGACATCCCACCATCATAAAAGGTTCCACGGGAATGTATAGGCCGGATAGTGTCCATCTTTCTGACTCAGGCATGGCAGTGTTTTTGGAAGACATTTTTTCTAGTTTAGGTTAGTTTTAGCATAGGTGATATTTGTTAGGATGGCGGGGCCTGGTTACGCGTGGTGACCCTGCGGGGTCTTTGTAACACAGGCTGAGGCAAGAAGGCGCTCCCGACCAGCAGTCAGGTGGGGTGTCAGGTGGTCTCTGTGCGGTATTGCTCCCCCTTTGCCAAGAAGGCGGGCGAGTCCCCATGCTCCGGCTGGGGGCGTTGGACCCTACCTGGAAGGTCCACGTCATGCAATAGAAGGGGGCGGTATGTCCGTCACAGCGCAGGCTGTACCCACAAGAAGGGGTGTTGTCAGATTGGGGCGCTCCGGTCGCTACCATGGCAACACCCGGGACTGGTGCTGGTCTCAAGTGCTTTCTTTGCCATCCCTTATACAAATAGGGGTCATACCACTTAAATAAACAATTATGACCTTTTTAACTTACGCAGTTGGTGTTCGTGTCATTATTTTTAGATAAGGCGTTCGTGCCAGTTATTTCTAGGCATAAGAGTTAAGTTATGGTATAGGTTAACAGCAACATAATTCATTAGGCACCTTAGACAGAGCGAGGGCCACATAGGCTGGAGGGAATTTAAGAGCGGGTGAATTTGTTGTCCACAAGCAAATATAGCAGAAGCATCAGTGTAAAGCCCTATGGAAATAGCAGTTGAGTGGCAGTCAGTCCTGCCAATCAGGTAGCAAGGGGGAGTCAGCCAGAGAAGGTTATATCAGTGATCAGGGCCAGGAAGTGAGCCTCTTTGAGTCTGGATCCCCACCCTCCCTACCCTTTTCCTCTGTGCTACCTGGCCTGATGCCATTTCACCAAATTTGGATTTTTCTATTCCATAGCTTTAGTTAACAATCAGCGAGAAGGCGCTCTCGACCAGCAGTCAGGTGGGGTGTCAGGTGGTCTCTGTGCGGTATTGCTCCCCCTTTGCCAAGAAGGGGGGCGAGTCCCCATGCTCCGGCTGGGGACGTTGGACGCTTCCTGGGAGGTCCACATCATGCAATAGAAGGGGGCGGTATGTCCGTCACAGTGCAGGCTGTACCCACAAGAAGGGGTGTTGTCAGATTGGGGTGCTCCGGTCGCTACCATGGCAACACCCGGGACTGGTGCTGGTCTCAAGTGCTTTCTTTGCCATCCCTTATACAAATAGGGGTCATACCACTTAAATAAACAATTATGACCTTTTTAACTTACACAGTTGGTGTCCGTGTCCTTATTTTTAGATAACGTTATTTTTAGATAAGGTGTTCGTGTCAGTTATTTCTAGGCATAAGAGTTAAGAAATGGTATAGGTTAACAGCAACATAATTCATTAGGCGCCTTATGGTACAGACAGTTTGCTTTGCACGCAGGCTGTGTTAGATAAGGCTTATAACTATATTGCAGTCCTCTTTGCAGAGGGGGTTAATGTTAACCAAGGTGTCCAGTGTTCTCTCCTGTATAATAAACATATATTTATCCAGGCTGTTAATAGTAATCTGTCTGTTTGTCTCTCTTGTTGTGGGAGAGGAAAAAGGGTCTCTTTACTGTCAATCACAGTCTTTACTGCAGTGTCTCTTTTACTGTGTAGTATATACTATATATCTTTCAGACCTTAAGCAGGCAAGTGTTGTAATGTCCCTTTACTGCTAGGGGTGAGCCAAGAGTGCTGTATAATTCATGGGGTGTTGCTAAATCTGCCGTATAATTCCAGGTGTGCTGTTCTCTTTTATAATTAAAATAATATATATTTTTTTTTTTACTGCAGGAATTTGTCTGCCGTATAATTCCATGCCTGCCGCCATGTGTGCCGTATCAGTCCAGGGGTGCCGCCATCTGTGCCGTATAATCAGGTTAGGGATGCCCGCATGTGTGACGCATAATTCCTGGGGTCAGCCATATACTGTCATATAAGTCATGGGTTGCTGCAAAGTCTGCTGTATAATTCATGGGGTGCTGCTAAGTGTGCCGTCACAGTCCAGGGGTGATGCTAAGTGTGCTGTATCAGTCCAGGGGTGAGCCAAGTGTGCTGTATAATTTATGGGGTGCTGCTAAGTCTGCTGTATCAATCCAGGGGTGCTGCCATTTTTTTTATTAAAAGAATAACTTTTTACTGCAGGAGTGTCACCAGGGGCCTTATTCTGGTCGATGCGTAAATTTCCGAATTCTTTCGGATGGCGTTTTTTAGCCATCTGCGCATGCGTAGGCAACGCTATGCGCATGTGCCACGCAAGGTCTCCGTACTTGTTCTCACTAATACCGTACAGAAATGTGCACCGCATTCACTCGGGAGATATGGGCATATTATGGGCGTCATTCGGAAGTACACAGGGGCGTAGTTTCAAAGTGGGCTAAACTGGGCGTAAACATGGGCGTACACGAGGGAGTGCACTAATTCTGGTAGGTGTGCATTCGGACAGAACACCGACTGCAAACGAACCAAAAGGCAAGAAATATGAGGTGTCCATAAGCAAGTATTTCTTTGCGGACACCACTCGGTCATGCGCTAGGAATTCGGATCGCCCAATTAGTACTCCCGCACGTGAACCAATGTCACCTGAACACAATACAATCCACTCCTCTACTCATTACTCATTAATTACACTCTTTTCATTGCTTCAATTGGAAACCTTGCAGCTTAAATGGACCATTACTAAACACACAAATCTATGCTGAAAGCACGGCTGCATTTGTTACACACATTTACACTGCAAGCAATGGACAGAACTTGCTTTCACTAATATAAATATACATGTCACTTTTACATTTACCAATAACAGCACACATTTGGGGGTAAAAATATAAATTTATTAGACTAAGGTCAAACATTAAATTGAAAGAGCATGTTTTTTGCCACATGCCACAAATTAAAGGTACCATACCAGGAATTTTGGAAATTAAAAAAAAAGTTACAAATGTATCATTTACATACATAGCCACAGCAGAATCATTAGGAACACATCAGGTGGCTTCACAAGAAAAGTATAGCACCAACACTTCAAGTACAGCAGACAGTAATGGTAGCCAAAAGAGGCCAACAGAGGAACCAAACACAGCATTCGAACCGAGGGCAAATGTGGGTACCCTGTGCAGGGGATTGTTTTGCACACAGGAGGCTGACACACACACACAGCAAAATGAAAGATTTGGGAAGACATAAGGGTGGAGATTAATGTGGTCACAAGTTCATGTGCGGGGCTTTTTGGCCTTGGAAGGGCCCTTGCCACGTGCAGCAGCAGCTCCTCGCCCACGGCCACGTTGGGATGGTGGGGCAGGTGGGGCAGATGATGGTGAAGGGGTGGATGCTCTTCCCCTTCTGCCAGCAGAGAGTGTTGGTGGTGGGAAAGCACCAGAGACGGCTGCCAATAGGGCCCTATTGGTGTTAACTAGGTCTTGGAGGAGGTCATTCATCCGGCAGGATTGATCTGCCAGCACCTGTAGGCTGGAAGCTACGGACTGCTGGGTGCTGACAAGACCCTTCATGACCTCCTTCATCCTACGCAGCCGCTCTGATGATAGCTCTCCCTGCTGGTGAATCTGGCCAAGCATCTCCACCCACCTGTCCACATCCTGTGTGGCCGGTGGCTGCTGCTGCTGCACATGGCTGGCAGTGGTGGCAGGTGGCACAGACTCCTCCACCTCCTGAAGACTTACATGACCAAACGGCGGGGATGCTGGTGAAAGAGAAAATTACAATTACAACACATTCCTTGAAAATTAGTACAAACTACTTATGCCATGCCAAACAATTACCTTCTAAATAAGCAGCAAAGACTTCCACTGGGGCCTCGCTATCCATGTTGCTCACCCCCCGGATCTCCTCAATGGCTATGCAGCCAGCAGCCTTCTCCTCCAGGGGGGTGAGCTTGAGTTTTCTTGGCATGGGGCCAGCCCCAGAGGTTTGGCTGTGGTCCCGCCATTTGGTCAGCTTCTTCTTCAGGTTGGTTTTGAAGTCGTGCCACCTGCAAGCAAAGTTCTCATATTAATACATGTCACCCCTGACGTTTGATGTAGCATGCATTGTAATCTGCTACAGATTTCAACGCGTGCTTCATTCTACATTATGTTAAACTATAAAAACAACACTTTGAACAAACATTCACACTCAGCCTACAATAAATATAGAATAAGAGACATGCCAATCATGTCTGTTGCTCCTAGCAACGTGACCGACCGTTCACCAACTCCATCTAACATATAATACAAACATTACTGGTCTACTTCTGCACAAATGTAACTCACTTTAACTTGCCTCTTCTTCACATGGTCCCTCTCACGAACTTGTGGATCTACCACATTAATCTCCGCGGTTATGTCATCCCAAATCTTCCATTTCCTGGTGTGTGTCAGCTTCTCCTGTGGATACTCAATCAAATCCCTTGCACGGGGTACCAGAATGGCAAGCTCCTGCGGTTCGAATGCCATATTCCTGGTGTCTGGATCCTCTGTTGGGCTCTTTTGACCATGGCCACCTGTCGCTGTACCTGAAGTGCTGGCCATGCTACTATCTTGGGAAGCCACCTGCTGTGTTCCCAATGATTCTGCTGAGGCAGAAGATGGGCCAGCTGCTGATTGGTCATCTGTGCTTTGGCCTGATGTGGATAGGCCAGCTGCCTGCTCTCCTCCAAATGCCTGTTGTGAGTGGAGGGGCACATAGGAGGTGCTGGAGTCCAGACGAGCCATGATGTGTTGGAACTCTTGCTCTCCCTCAGAATGAGAGCCAGCCATGTTTGAAACACCATTTTGTGGTTCTAGCACACCTTTATATACTATTTCTGTCAGTGGCGTACTTCAGCCCCACCCTGTGTTTTTTGCGGCAGCGTTCCGTACGGCTGCGTACGCCGTGCTGTTTGTGCGGCGCATAGGCCACGCCCATAGTAGCGGCAATTCGATTTCACAAAACCTGGCGTACCTTCAAAGTCTAATTTAGGTGAAATGTTGTAATATTTCCTATAATGACCACCTACTACGTTATAAAAACATAAATGCTATCTGTGAATGTTCATTAGTACTGTGCTATTGTTGTGAATGTACAACAAATTTAAGTAACCCAATCCATTTTGAAATCCACCCCACAAGTCATGCAATAGTCATCACTGATGTCATGCGCAACACGTGATAGGCCTATAAATAGTGGTTTGATGCTAGATTCATTTGTCTCCAGATCTGTATTGTGGCCAGGTCTAAGGTAAGATTTCCCATGGTCATTGTAGAGATGATATACATTAACAATGTAAGGGTAATAGTGTATGCAACATTTGTTAACATATCAAACACTTTTTGATCTGCAAACGCTTGTTAGCATTACTGAATCATGTTACCTGGGCACCATTTAACACACAGGTGTTAAACAAGTGGGCCACCATATATTGGTGAACTACACGTCCCATCAATAGCTGAAATGTGTTCCATGCAGTTACAGATCACAATGGAGGGTATTCATTCATGTTACAACATTCCCTTTCACACCATCGCAAGGCGCACACTCTGATGTCCCATGCATTTCCACCTAACATATTTGTTTCCATTTTTCCTTCATGTGTCTGACTATATGAATTCATGATCAATTGTTATTAGATATAATACTTAATTAGTGTTTAGGTGTTAAATGTAAGATACATATTTGTGTTAAAATAGTTGTGTGGTGAGGTTATATTATTTTTACATCATTGTAGATCATTATGGATATTCAGGACTTGACTGGGCGGCCGTCTATTGTACGTATGGATTCATATGTTTATACTCAATTTTTTGGAGGAGCATTCTTTGCATAGGTGTTCCATTTCATTTGATCATTTCATTGTACAGATAGCGCCGGCCTTATTATTGCTGGCGGAGCGCCAGGACCGTGTCCCTGGCGATCCGCCAGCAATCTGGCGCTCTGGCTGAATGAGACGCTCGTGCGTTTCCCACGCACGAGCGTCTCAATAGCCGGGCGGCGAGGCGGCGCGGCGGGTGCAGTCCTGCCCGTCTCCAGCTTCAGGGAGACGGGCAGGGCTGCGGGGGGCTGCGGGGGGGCGGTGTGGACCGGCGGGGACCCGGGGAAGCCGGCGGGGACCCGGGGAAAAGCACCGTCGGAACGGGACGCGCGTGCACCTCGTGCACGCGCGTCCCCTTCCGACATACAGATGGCGCGGGGCGGGGGATGGCGGGTGGCGAGTCCTCCGCCATCCCCAGCAAAGACAAGACCGGCGCCATCTGTAGGTTGCTGAAGCAATGATGGATTTTGTGGCTAATGGGCTAAGGGCACTTGCGGCTCATCCCACTCGTCGCCAAAGGAGGCCAGGACGTGCAAGAATCTTTCGCACACGGGTGACACTCTTTGGGATGCCCGATGATGAGGTACTTACTAGGTACCGGTTACCCCGACATGTCATTCTAGATATACTCTCTTTAATTGAGAGTGATCTAGAACCTTGTCATGGGCTCACAACGGCCATTCCGCCTCACACTCAGCTGCTGGCGGTGTTGCATTTCTGCGCCTCAGGATCATTCCAACAAGTAGTGGCAGTACTTGCTGGAATATCCCACCCTGCTTTCAGCAGAATCCTGAGGCGTGTGACGTCAGCCATGTTTAGGCGCAAGGGACACTTCATGGCCATGTCTTTTGCCCAAGGAACCCTTCACAGAAGCCAGCAGGCATTCCATCAAATTGCTGGCTTCCCTAATGTGATAGGGGCTGTGGATGGCACCCATGTACCATTTGTGCCTCCATCACGAAGTGAGAAGATCTATAGGAACCAAAAATTGTTCCACTCACTCAACGTGATGGTGGTATATGGCCCATCCATGGAACTTCTCGCCTTCAACTCGAAGTTTTCCGGAAGTGCCCATGACTCTCATGTTATCCGACAAACCGGGATTTGGCAGAGACTCCAAGAGCTTGAAGGCCGTGATGCGTGGGTTCTGGGTGACTCATATACCCGGTAACCCATATACGCCATGGCTGCTTACGCCGTACAGCTCCCCAGCACCAGGCCCACAGGAGGCATTCAATAGGGCGCATGTTGCCACCAGGCAAGTGGTGGAGTGCTCAATTGGCCTGTTAAAGGGTCGATTTAGAGTGCTCCACCGGACTGGTGGTGACTTACAGTATGCGCCTGAAATGGTGTTGAGGATTGTGGGCTTGTGTGCATTCTTTCACAACATAGCTGTGCGGCGTGAGATACCCTTTGATGAGTGGGATGTCCCATCTGAGCCGCAAGATGCTCCAATGCGCCCATCCGGCTCCCCGGAAAGCCGTCAGGGATACCAGCTGCGGGACTCTGTTGCCCAAAAATTCTTCAGGTACATTTTAGAATGTTGCACAGACCAGGCCAATTTGTGATCAATTACACCCATCAAGGTGGAAAATTATGTTAATGTTGTGTCCTGGAAATTAACAATCAGCCACCATGGCCTCTTAATGCCAAATTCAATTGCACTACGTATTATGTTTGAGGGGTATTGGTTTTAGACCAATATTGCAGGTCACACTTATACCTTGTTCATAGATTTTAACATGTTTTTTATGTTTCCAATATTGTAGCTGAGGTTATCATCCATGTCTGGTGAGTAGATTGATTGTCATACTTTTTTCACCATGTATGTTCGGTATTTGTTGGTGATTATTTATTTTGTTGCTTTATTATTTATTTTCACATCTATATATATATATTATTTTTATATATTTTTTTAAATATATTTGAAGTAGGAGCCAGGCAGGCAGCCAGCGTAGGTGTATAATGTGTCCAATCTAATGGTGTACGTATGTGTATGTGTTTTTTTATATAAATGTACGCATACACATAAATGCATACAGTAAGTAAAGCGAAGTACTGCTATGCGATGCCAAGCTATAGCACGCGTTGCTTGGCGGTGCAATGTTTTCGCCGATTGTTGGGCGCATACACAATGTTCATGTCAATATGGATAATAAAGTCAATACCAAATAGTAAACTTAACAACCAATCACAGGACAGCAGTATTTATCATGCGCCATAGCTAAAATGGCTTCTTACCGACGGGCAGGACCTTTTTCCACCGCGGAGCTGCTGGTACTTGTTGCCGTCATGGAGCGGAGGCTGGGGCGTGCAGGCCCATTCATAAGTAACAGAGACAAGCGCTGGGCGTACCATGCTGCCCAGCGCAGGATACTCGCCTGCACACACGTGCGGAGGACCGTCGCCCAGCTGGAGAGGCGATAGTCCGACCTGCGGAGGTGGCAGCCTGAATTACTTCAGCGGTTGAAGCGCCGTATAGAACGGTGTAAGTTTTTTCGCTATTCATACATCAGTAACACTGAATCCTTTTATTTTCACATTAGTAACACGTTTATTAACATGAGGTAAAGTGGGTGTTGATGATTGAGAAATGGCATATACTATATGTGTGATACTTCCTCTATCACATGCATTAATGTGGATATGATATGTAATTGTAATAGTAATTTGAATGTCAAATGACACTCAACCCTTTTGTTTCTTTAACCCACAGCGCTGGAGAGAGCCAGACAGGCCCGTGAAGAGGGCCGTGAGGAGGCCCTGGAGGAGGGCCAGGAGGAGGGCCAAGAGGAGGCCCAGGAGGTGGCCCAGGAGGAGGCCCCGGAGGTGGCCCAGGAGGTGGAGGTACAGGAGGTGGAGGAGGCGGGACAGGTGGAGATGGAGGAGGAGGAGGATGAGGGCCGCCATGAGGCGGAAAACTTCACCTCCACTCCCCCTACACACACCCCTCCCCCTAGCCACTCACCAACCTCCTCATTCTCCCTTCCTTCCCCACCCGTCCATGGTCAGGAGGAGCTAGCCCTACCCCTCCCAAATTTCACACCACCTCCCAACATGGAGGATGATGATGTTGTGGAGCTGGCAGGCAGTGGTAAGTAGACGTAATGCCTCATTACTGACTAATTTACGTACAGGTTTTTATGTTGCACTGCTGGTTACATTTTGCTTTAATATACTAAAGACTAGTCAAAACAAATGGATAACAACAGACACACTTTAGGGTTATAGGGCCATGGTGCAAACGTTCAATCTGGAGGCTCATGTAGGTGATGAGTGTTTATTTATGAAGGGTCTTTCTATACAAGCACCATTACAACATAAATGGAGTATGGACAGGCCTGATTTATAATGGAGTCACAAGTGGCCAGTTCCCCTGGGCCCCCCTCTAGCCAGTAGGCCCGTGTTGTTGCCATGTATGGTAGAAAGAAATTATGTAGGATGGATTTTGCTTAGGAAACTTTTGGTGCATGGAAGAGGATTAGTGCTGCACCTTCAGCTATCTGGCAATGTGACAATGATTCATGAATTAAGGGGTAGAGGGACTAGCCAAGGCTTTTAATGTGGTATCTATCTATCTATCTCTCTTGCAGTTTAGCATTGAGCAGCAGGTTTATATGTATGGCAAAATGTGACAAGTTCTAGTGAATGTAGCTTTCTAGTACATTGGTGAGTGTTAAGGCAGGAGAAGTGTAAATGAGGTTCAAGTGTTGTTGTGAATTTTATACATACATTGGCAATTTTATCAGTCACATATTCTGTAGTGTAAGCAACTGTGTGTGTGTGTGGCACCATCCTAGTTTTTTTTTTACTTTGAAACACTATTGCCTATGTAATTGTTTGTATGTATGATTTATCATGCTGTAGGTACTTAGGATTGAATGTACAATGTCAACCTGAATAGCATAATTAATGTTGAACCCCCTTTAACATGCCCACAGATGACCAGAGGGAAGAAGGCGAGGGTGTGAGAGGGGCCCTCCTAAGGCTGCGCCATCACCTGCTGATCCTGGCTGCGGATGTGCAGGACCTATGTGACCTGCTGCTTTGAGTTTTTTATTTTAATTTTTTTTGTATTTAAATAAATTTTGTGTTGAAAGTTAGAAGTGGTCTGTGTGTTATTGTATTATTTTACAGTATAGGTATAAATAGTGATGTATATTTATGTAAGGTGCAAAAGGTATATACAGTATATAGATGGGTTTATAGCATACAAGTGCTTGAAAGTGAAGGGTAATGTAAAGATGTACATAGTGTGTTGATGTGTATGTGTGTGTGTGTTTGGATTTGACGAATAATTAGTGATGTAATTTGCATATATAACAAAGGGTAAAGAAAGAATGTTTTGACCTTTGCATGATGTAAGGGTTAATCTAAAGTGGCAGTAAAGTGTTTAATTATCTATTTGACAAATAATAGATGACCATTAAAATCAATCCCTTTTTAATGAGGTTGCCTAATTGCATAAGTGTGTCATGTGTGTGATGTATGAGTTCCGATGATAGTAGTATGTTTTGCGTTAATACACCGCATCGGTGCGTACGGGCAGGTTCCCGTCCGTTCTGACGCGGTAAACACGCCCTCTTATGAAAGTGTGAGTCCGTCCGAATGCGGAGGACCGGTGGGCGTCTCTTCGTACAGCGTGGCGTGCGGACCGCTCTGAAAGAATTCGGAAATTTACGCACCAACCAGAATAACCTCCTATGTGTGATGTATAATTCCATTTGTGCTGTGTCAGTCCAGGGGTTCTACCATAAATGCCGTATAATACCATGTGTGCAATCATGTGTGCTGTATCAGGTCAGGGGTGCCACCATCTGTGCCGTATAATTCCTGGGGTAAGCCAAGTCTGCCGTATAATTCATGGGGTAAGCCAAGTCTGCCGTAAAATTCATGGGGTGCTGCCAAGTGTGCTGTATTAGTCCAGGGGTGATGCTAAGTGTGCCATATCAGTCCAGGGGTGCTATTTAGTGTGCGGTCTCAGTCTAGTGTTTGTGCCGCCCACTTGTGTCGCTTATCATAGTTATCCAACTACTTCTGTGCAACCTTTTGGCCTAAAAACAATATTGTGAGGTGTGAGGTGTTCAGAAAAGACTGAAAATGAGTGGAGATGAATGCTACTGAGGTTAAAAAAAAAATCAGAACCCAAAACCCAAAAATCCAATCACAAAATGTTTAGGGGGTGTTTTGGCAAAACCCATTAGAACCCAAAACACGAAAAGTGGCCGGTGCACATCCCTAATTTGTATGGCATTCTCTGTGAAACCATGCCCCTTGTTACAAGGCCACACTCAGTTTCCCAAAAGCATGCCCAGCTTTGTCGCACTCAGAAGTAACACCCCCATCCGCATGGTGCCCCCTTGTCATTTTGCTGTTGTGAAACTACAAGTCCCATCATGCCTTTTCACAGGCTTGCTATTAGGGAATGCTAAAACTATGCCAAAGCATGCTGGGATGTGTAGTTTCACAACAGCTGGAGGGCCACATTTTGGCCATGCATGGTGTGCTGTATAATGTCATAGTGTACTATATCATGCATAGGGGTCTATTCAATTAAAGTCTGATTCATATCAACATGCATTTGTCGGATTCGACAATACAGTACCTATTCAATTGTGCAGCCAAATCTGACTGTCGGATTGGCTGCTGCTGCTGTCCACCTGGCCTGGCACCCAGGGGCATAGGGAGGGCAGAGCCAGTGGAGCACATCAGCTGTGTGAGCCACGGCCGGGCGGCAGAGAAGTCAGGACACAAATTCGCTAGCAGAAAGGCGCTTGCGGGCCAGCAGCCAATCAGAAGCAGCATTGGTGGCTGCTGGACTGCGAGCGCCTATTGGCTAGCGGTCCAGCGGGAGACTTGAAAGTAGCAACTCTCTGCCCGGTTGTCGGAGCTGGCTGCATTATGATTTTACTCTCCCCTTGGCAATGAGCAATATCAGTCCCTCTTGGCATTGAGCATGAAGCCCCTTGCATTGAGCATGAAGCCCCTTGGCATCAAGCATGTAGGTAAGGGCAATTGTGACATGGGCATTATGGTTTGTTATATAGCATGTAATGGGCATTACGGTTTGTTATATAGTATGGAGAACATTGGAGAACACTGGCCCTGACAGATCGCTCAACAGACAGGGCTGACGCATCGCTGTGTGCTGAGCGATCTTGGTGAGCGGTCTCAGCAATCTAGCATCGCTCAGGACATCTCCATGTGTGTAGGCCCCTTAAGGAATCTTTGCCAACATCTATGAGACCCACAGTCCGTTCCCAGACACTAGACATTAGCATAAACCAGCAGCTAAATGGCGATTACATCAGACTAATTGTCTGCTGTAAATGGGAACAGAAGGGAATCTATACAATATCCAAGCCTTGTATTACTAAAGGAGCTAAAAATAGAGCCGGTCTTATTTTGCTAAAAATACCCAATTAATTAGCTATTTTGGAAAATGCAACTTTAAGCTCCAAAGCCCCTTCATGCACAATGGGACTGGGATAATCGGATCCCAATGGCCATTTCCCTTCACACAATTCATGAAAATACTTATTTCCCTGACAAACATGTAAGCGGCCGAAGGGTTATTTCTGTCAGATAGCCGGACTATTCTTGGCCATTTATACAAAGGCAGAGCATTAACCTCTAAAGCTGTAACTGTAAAATATTAACCTCAATCTACAACACAGTGTAAGTAGAGAAAATATTAATAATACAGAAGTGTGTGAGCCAGGGACGTGCAGTCAGGGGAGGCAGTGCTTCCCCTGTCATTTTGTTTTAAAATAATATACCTAGTATTTTCTTTATATTATTTTACTGGTTTGAATTATTTAACCTAGTTTGGGAGGCACCGATAAGCGTGCCTCCCACACAGAACTGCAATGGGATGAAGCGGGGAGCGGCTCATTAAATATAACACCAAAAGCGGCACTTCTAGAAGTGCCTAATTGACAGGGGCTGCTGTGATTGACCCTGTCATGTAAGCTTCTGACAGTGCCGCGTTTGCTCCCTTCTCCCCTGCTCCCCATGCTGGGACCTGTGCCTCGGCTCCCAGCTTCCGAGTCCAGGTTACTGTGTGACTGCTGCTCCCCTCTCCCCTGCCCAGTGAGTATCATCTTTTTCAGGGGGGGGGGGGGGGGTCAAAAGGGCGGGGATGGAGGTGGCTGCAGGGGATGGTTGCTAGCTGCTGCCTGCGCAGGTGTCAGTGGCCAGGTAACTGGGGGGGGGGGCAGCGGGCGGGGACGGATGTTTGCGGCAGGTGACGGATGCTGGCTGCTGCTAGGGGAAGGGGGCAGCAGGTGTCGGCAGCAGCCAGGAGTGTGGGGGGGGGGGGGCAGCGGTACGGTGGTGGCTGTGACAGTGCCTCTCCGTTCACAGCCACCATCGCACGTCACTGGTGTGAGCAACCGGAGTACCTGTACTATAGACAAGGAATTGTCCTTTCCCCATATTAGTACATGAGGGCTGTAGTCCTTTATCTGAGGAGACAGCTGTCTCCAGACAGGATTGCCATGTGCCTTCCTGGGCATAGCGAGGGTGGAGCCAGCAGAGCACGACCTCCAGGTGCCGAAACTTCACAGGGCAAACTCTGCCCCGTGTGCCGTCTGCCCACTGTCTTCTGTGTTCTGTCTCCTGTGCTGCCCGGCCATGGATCACAATGGGGCAGATGTATTAAAAATCCCCTTTTGTTTGTTAAATATCGTGTCCCGCTTCTCCTGCATAATGAGGAAAAGCAGGCACCCATAGCAGCTGGATGTATTAACCCCCTATGGTCAAGACCTTATTAACCCCCCACGAGAGCCGTTATGCCCAGCATTATTAGCTCTCCTTATCTGCGTCTCCTTAGGCCTGCACATGTGTATTTTCAAAAATCCCCCCGCCGGCTTGACTGGGCATGCGTGGGATCTTGCTACTCACGGAAGATCTCCAGCACTGTCCTTGCTGGCGAAGCCGATAGCAACAGCGGGCAGACCGGTCAGACCATTCATACATTCGCCGTGCATATCAGACTGTTATCATTTAGCACCCCTGTCATTTACCCCACACTGGCTGCTTCATACATGGGGAGAAACGGTATCAGTGCACAGTGTCGGACTGGGGCATTTAGGGCCCACCAGGGAAATATAGCCGCAGGGGCCCACTGAAGGGGTGTGGTCAGCCACTGGTAGGTGTGGTCATCAATGTGAGCAGTGGCGTCACTAGGGTTGGTGTCACTCGGTGTAGGAATTCGCAGTGTCACACACACAGGGCCTTATCCTAGTTAACTCTTTATGACAAAATCCTTCTTATATGGACAAAACCATGTGCACTGCAGGTGGGGCAGATGTAACTTGTGCAGAGAGAATTAGATTTGGGCTGGGTTTTACTTCAAAGTGAGATCTATATTGCAGTGTAAAAATAAAGCAGTCAGTATTTACCCTGCACAGAAACAATATAACTCAAACAAATCTAAATTTCTCTGCACATGTTACATCTGCCCCACCTGCAGTGCACATGGTTTTGTCCATCTAAGAAGGATTTTGTCAGAAAGAGTGAACTAGAATAAGGCCCAAACACACACACCCTCCCTAACCATCCAGAAGACGTAATGCTTGTGCGCGCCGGAGGCGCGTCGAAAATTTAGGGGTGTGGTCTATCATAATGGGGCGTGGCCTGTACCATGATTGTATTACATACCTGCAGATTGCACATTTTAGCAAACTTTGTAATACCCATTACACATAAAGCCACATGCCGTAATGCCAATTAAACATTATGCTGCACACCGCGATGCTAGTTACACATTACGCCCAACACCGCAATGCTAATTACTCAATACACCTTCACACTGTGATGCTAGTTACACATTATGTCGCACACCTTGATGCCCATTACACCCCACACTGTAATGGCAATTACCCAATGCTCCCCACACCGTAATGCCCATTACGCCCCATACCATGATGCCCATTACACTGCACAATGATGTCCCCAGTGCCAGATATCCCCCCACAGTGCCAGATACACATATGCCCCCACAGTGCCAGAGACACATATGCCCCCACAGTGCCAGATACACATATGCCCCCACAATGCCAGATATGCCCCCACAGTGCCAGATACACATATGCCCCCACAGTGCCAGATATCCCCCCACAGTGCCAGATACACATATGCCCCCACAGTGCCAGAGACACATATGCCCCCACAGTGCCAGAGACACATATGCCCCCACAGTGCCAGATATGCCCCCATAGTGCCAGAGACACATATACCCCCACAATGCCAGATAATCCCCCACAGTGCCAGAGACACATATGCCCCACAGTGCCAGATATTCCAATCAGCAACTCACCATTGCAGGAAGTGGGGGGAAGAGAGACTGATGTTCACTGGTCCTGGACGGTGCGGGCGTACAGCACTGATGGCGCCATTAACATGAGGGGAGCCGCACTTCAATCTGTCTCCAGCGCTGCGCTGTCAGTGTGACAGGCATAGCGCAGCAAGTATTAGCGGCAGGCGGAACTGCGGCAGCATGTCAGTCACAGTCAGACTGTCCGTACGCCGGGTAGCTGCCGGTGCCCGGCGCCCACCCAGTCACCGCTGCCGCTTGGTGGCTGCCTTACACAAGTTACGCCCTGTGCTGAGCGCTCTCCTTCCCTCCCCTCTGAAGCGGCGACAGCGGCGGACAGTGAGGGACTGGGTAGCCACGCCCACATGCCAAAGAGGGAGTGGCTACAAATCGGCAGGGCCCACCGGGGATTTCCCCGGCTCACCGCCGGGCCAGTCCGACACTGTCAGTGCACATAACGTGCGCTGATTCCCCTTGTCCTCCATAATGCACCATCATACATCTGCCCCAAAATTAAACATTAACAAAGAATCCTTTCACAGACACACTCTCACCTCAATGAAGATGGTGAGGAACTGTTAAAAGAAATACAACTTTATTAACCCCTTCCTGACAGAGCCTGTTTTTGCCTTCCTGACAGAGCCCTTTTTTTCAATTCTGACATGTCTCACTTAAGTGGGGATAACTTTTTTTTGCTTTTACTTATCCCAGTGATTTTGAGATTGTTTTTTCGTGACACATTGTACTTCAAGTTAGTGGTAAATTTTCGTCGATACAGTCTGTGTTTTTTTGTGAAAAATACCAAAATATCGTGAAAAAATGGAAAATTTAGCGATTTGCAAAATGTTAAATTTTCTGCTTGTGAGACAAATAATCTTACCACTCAAAATAGTGAATAACTAACATAGACCATATGTCTACTTTATGTTGACATCATTATTTCAACTTCCTTTTAATTTTTTGGGACACTAGGAGGCTTACAATATGAATAGCAAATTCTCAAATTTTCAAGAAAATTTCAAACACTGATTTTTTTAGGGACCAGTTCAGTTCTGATGTGACTTTGAGGGACTTGTATGTGAGACACCCCCATAAATGATGCCATTTCAAAAACTGCACCCCTCACAGTATTCAAAACAGCATTTTGGAAGTTTGTTAACCCTTTAGGTGTTTCACAGGAATTAAAACAAAGTGTAGGTGAAATTTCAAAATTTCTTTTTTTTTGCAGATTTGCAATTTTAATACATTTTTCTAAGGAACACAGTACATTTTACTAGAGAAATGTGACTAAAAATTGATTCCCCCAATTCTTTTGTTTTCATAAATATCCTATATGTGGCCCTAGTGTGCACGGTGACCAAACCACAGGCTTCATAATAGAAGGAGCACCTACTTGATTTTGGAGCCTCCTTTTTATGAGATTATTTTTTAGGCACCATGTAGGTTTCTAGGCACCATAACATGCTAAAAGTTAGGAACCCCCCCACAAGTGACCCCATTTTGCAAACTACACCCCTCAGGGAATTCAGCTAGGGGTATAGTGTACATTTCAAACCCGCAGGGGTTTCACCAATTGTGGTACAACTGGGCAGTGAAAATGAAAAATTATTTTTTTTACACAAAAATGCAGTTCTGGCTCCAAATTTGTCATTTTCAGAAGGTATGAAGGAGAAAAAGCACCCCAAAATCTGTGCCCCAATTTCTCCCGAGTACAGCAATGCCTCACATGTGACCAAAAAATACCAGTTGGGTGCATGGCAGGACTCAAAAGGGAAGGAGTGATTTTTGGATTTTGCAGCTCAGATTCTGGTGGAATTTTGGTGGGTGCTATGTCGCATTAGCAAGACCCCCCAAGCACCAATACAGTGGAACCCCCCCACAAGTCACCCCATTTTGAAAACTACACCCCTCAGGGAATTCATCTAGGGGTATAGTGTACATTTCAAACCCCCAGGGGTTTCACCAATTTTGATACAAGTGGGCAGTGAAAATGAAAAATTATATTTTTTTACACAAAAATGCAGTTCTGGCTCAAAATTTTTCATTTTCAGAAGGTATGAAGGAGAAAAATCACCCCAAAATCTGTGCCCCAATTTCTCCCGAGTACGGCAATGCCTCACATGTGACCAAAAAATACCAGTTGGGTGCATGGCAGGACTCAGAAGGGAAGGAGTGATTTTTGGATTTTGCAGCACAGATTCTGGTGGAATGAATGGTGGGTGCTATGTTGCACCAATACAGTGGAACCCCCCCACAAGTCACCCCATTTTGCAAAGTACACCCCTCAGGGAATTCATCTAGGGGTATAGTGTACATTTCAAACCCCCAGGGGTTTCACCAATTTTGATACAAGTGGGCAGTGAAAATGAAAAATTACATTTTTTTACACAAAAATGCAGTTCTGGCTCACAATTTTTCATTTTCAGAAGGTATGAAGGAGAAAAAGCACCCCAAAATATGTGCCCCAATTTCTTCCGAGTACGGCAATGCCTCACATGTGACCAAAAAATACCAGTTGGGTGCATGGCAGGACTCAGAACGGAAGGAGTGATTTTTGGATTTTGCGGCTCAGATTCTGGTGGAATTTTGGTGGGTGCTATGTCGCATTAGCAAGACCCCCCAAGCACCAATACAGTGGAACCCCCCCACAAGTCACCCCATTTTGAAAACTACACCCCTCAGGGAATTCATCTAGGGGTATAGTGTACATTTAAAACCCCCAGGGGTTTCACCAATTTTGATACAAGTGGGCAGTGAAAAAGAAAAATTACATTTTTTACACAAAAATGCAGTTCTGGCTCAAAATTTTTCATTTTCAGAAGGTATGAAGGAGAAAAAGCACCCCAAAATCTGTGCCCCAATTTCTCCCGAGTACGGCAATGCCTCACATGTGACCAAAAAATACCAGTTGGGTGCATGGCAGGACTCAGAAGGGAAGGAGTGATTTTTGGATTTTGCAGCTCAGATTCTGGTGGAATTTTGGTGGGTGCTATGTCGCATTAGCAAGACCCCCCAAGCACCAATACAGTGGAACCCCCCCACAAGTCACCCCATTTTGAAAACTACACCCCTCAGGGAATTCATCTAGGGGTATAGTGTACATTTCAAACCCCCAGGGGTTTCACCAATTTTGATACAAGTGGGCAGTGAAAATGAAAAATTACATTTTTTTACACAAAAATGCAGTTCTGGCTCAAAATTTTTCATTTTCAGAAGGTATGAAGGAGAAAAAGCACCCCAAAATCTGTGCCCCAATATCTCCCGAGTACGGCAATGCCTCACATGTGACCAAAAAATACCAGTTGGGTGCATGGCAGGACTCAGAACGGAAGGAGTGATTTTTGGATTTTGCAGCACACATTCTGGTGGAATGAATGGTGGGTGCTATGTTGCACCAATACAGTGGAACCCCCCCACAAGTCACCCCATTTTGCAAAGTACACCCCTCAGGGAATTCATCTAGGGGTATAGTGTACATTTCAAACCCCCAGGGGTTTCACCAATTTTGATACAAGTGGGCAGTGAAAATGAAAAATTACATTTTTTTACACAAAAATGCAGTTCTGGCTCACAATTTTTCATTTTCAGAAGGTATGAAGGAGAAAAAGCACCCCAAAATATGTGCCCCAATTTCTTCCGAGTACGGCAATGCCTCACATGTGACCAAAAAATACCAGTTGGGTGCATGGCAGGACTCAGAACGGAAGGAGTGATTTTTGGATTTTGTGGCTCAGATTCTGGTGGAATTTTGGTGGGTGCTATGTCGCATTAGCAAGACCCCCCAAGCACCAATACAGTGGAACCCCCCCACAAGTCACCCCATTTTGCAAACTACACCCCTCAGGGAATTCATCTAGGGGTATAGTGTACATTTCAAACCCCCAGGGGTTTCACCAATTTTGATACAAGTGGGCAGTGAACATGAAAAATTACATTTTTTACACAAAAATGCAGTTCTGGCTCAAAATTTTTCATTTTCAGAAGGTATGAAGGAGAAAAAGCACCCCAAAATCTGTGCCCCAATTTCTCCCGAGTACGGCAATGCCTCACATGTGACCAAAAAATACCAGTTGGGTGCATGGCAGGACTCAAAAGGGAAGGAGTGATTTTTGGATTTTGCAGCTCAGATTCTGGTGGAATTTTGGTGGGTGCTATGTCGCATTAGCAAGACCCCCCAAGCACCAATACAGTAGAACCCCCCCACAAGTGACCCCATTTTGCAAACTACACCCCTCAGGGAATTCATCTAGGGGTATAGTGTACATTTAAAACCCCCAGGGGTTTCACCAATTTTGATACAAGTGGGCAGTGAAAAAGAAAAATTACATTTTTTACACAAAAATGCAGTTCTGGCTCAAAATTTTTCATTTTCAGAAGGTATGAAGGAGAAAAAGCACCCCAAAATCTGTGCCCCAATTTCTCCCGAGTACGGCAATGCCTCACATGTGACCAAAAAATACCAGTTGGGTGCATGGCAGGACTCAGAAGGGAAGGAGTGATTTTTGGATTTTGCAGCACAGATTCTGGTGGAATGAATGGTGGGTGCTATGTTGCACCAATACAGTGGAACCCCCCCACAAGTCACCCCATTTTGCAAACTACACCCCTCAGGGAATTCATCTAGGGGTATAGTGTACATTTCAAACCCCCAGGGGTTTCACCAATTTTGATACAAGTGGGCAGTGAAAATGAAAAATTACATTTTTTTACACAAAAATGCAGTTCTGGCTCAAAATATTTCATTTTCACAAGGAATGAAGGAGACAAAGCACCCCAAAATCTGTGCCCCAATTTCTCCCGAGTACGGCAATGCCTCATGTGTGACCAAAAAGTGGCAGGACTCAGAAGGGAAGGAGTGATATTTGGAGTTTGCAGCACAAATTCTGGTGGAATTTTGGTGGGTGCTATGTCGCATTAGCAAGACCCCCCAAGCACCAATACAGTGGAACCCCCCCACAAGTCACCCCATTTTGAAAACTACACCCCTCAGGGAATTCATCTAGGGGTATAGTGTACATTTAAAACCCCCAGGGGTTTCACCAATTTTGATACAAGTGGGCAGTGAAAAAGAAAAATTACATTTTTTACACAAAAATGCAGTTCTGGCTCAAAATTTTTCATTTTCAGAAGGTATGAAGGAGAAAAAGCACCCCAAAATCTGTGCCCCAATATCTCCCGAGTACGGCAATGCCTCACATGTGACCAAAAAATACCAGTTGGGTGCATGGCAGGACTCAGAAGGGAAGGAGTGATTTTTGGATTTTGCGGCTCAGATTCTGGTGGAATGAATGGTGGGTGCTATGTGGCATTAGCAAGACCCCCGAAGCACGGTGAAATTATGAACCTAATATTCCATAGATGTGTGGTATAATTTAAAACACTCCTTTATACATAGGCCGGGTTTGTCGGGGCAAGTGTCACACTGGAAAATAGTTTGCTTTCTTATTCCCTTTTTATAGCAAACTTTGCACCTTTTTTGTGTCCTGCCCTTTTTTCCAGTGGAGGGGATTTCATCAGGAAAATGCTGCCCTGGTACAATACGGGGGCCAGTACTAGAAGTACTGGGGCCCTCTGCCTGCTGGTTCCCAAATATTAGGCCCTTTATGACTTCCTCTTGAAAGTGCATAAATGTCCCCCTCTGGCCGGTAGAACGGAATAGCACGTAAGCGTTATACAGTGCCATCTGGATGATATACACGGCCACCTTCTTGTACCAGATTTTTGTTTTCCGCAGGGCACTGTACGGCTTCAGTACCTGATCTGAAAGATCCACTCCGCCCATGTACCTATTGTAATCCAGGATACAATTAGGTTTTGAGGTGTGGGTACTGGTACCTCGTACAGGGACGGAGGTGGTACTGTCTCCGTGAATTGTTGTCAGTATAAGGACATCCCTCTTGTCCTTATATTTGACCAACAACATATTTTCGGTGCATATTCCCCTGCTTTCACCCCTTCTCATTACTTGGGCAATGTGCGTTTTTGGGAGGCCTCTTTGGTTCTTGCGCACAGTACCGCAAGCTGCTGTACCTCTTGAACCAAGGGCCTTAAACAGGGGGATGCTAGTGTAAAAGTTATCCACATAGAGGTGATAACCTTTATCCAGGAAGGGGTGCACTAAATCCCAGACAATTTTCCCACTAACACCTACGAGGGAGGGGGGGCATTCTGGCGGTTGAATTCTTGAATCCTTCCCTTCATAAACCCTAAACCTGTGGGTGTACCCTGAGGTGCTTTCACACAGCTTATACATTTTTATGCCATACCTTGCCCTCTTACTGGGAAGGTACTGGCGGAATTTAACCCTTCCTTTAAAATGTATAAGGGACTCGTCGATACAAATAAATTTTTCAGGGATGTACACCTCTTCAAATTTGGCACTGAAATGATCAATGACCGGCCTGACTTTGAATAGCCGGTCAAAGGTGGGATCATCTCTGGGTGGGCACTGTGCATTATCGGTGTAATGTATGAATTTAAGAATTGTCTCAAATCGAGTCCGGGGCATGGCCATACGGTAAAATGGAGTACTGTACAGAACATCTGTACTCCAATATTGCCTAATTTCTGGCTTTTTTACTATGCCCATATGAAACACCAGACCCCAAAACGTCATCATCTCTACTGCATCTACAGGGGTCCACCTAGCAAATGATGACGTGGGGTTTTGAGCAATAAACTGCTGGGCATATAAATTAGTTTGGTCCACCATTAAATTTATAAAATCATCAGAGAAAAATAATTTGAAAAAGTCAATTTCTCTGAGACCTGTGGAATCAAATTGGATTCCTGGCATGCCCAAAAACTCAGGAACCTGGGGCTCAAAATTGTCTGGTGGTGGGGTCCATACTAGATCAATTATTGGGGGGGGAATCTCAGCTGATCTACGGGGGCGTCTTTGAGGGGGTCCCTCATCAGCAGAGGAGGAAGAGGAGCTTAAGGCAAATCCTTCAAATTCCCCGCTTGCATCACTGCCTGTGTCAGAGTCAGAAGCAAGCATGGCATATGCCTCCTCCACTGAATACATTCTCCTGGATGATTGGGAGGACATTTGGGAGGACATTTGGGAGGACATTTGGGATGCCATTTTTATTTTTGTGTTACCGGTAGTGAAATGTTTCAACACGTGTATAGTGTAGGGGGGGGCACAAACTTTATTTCAATCCGGGGGGTATGTAGTGTGTAGTGTGTATGTGGTGCAGAAAAAAAAAAAAATGCTTTATACCAATAAAAAAAAAAAAAATGAAGGGGTTAAAAAAAAAAAAAAATGAAGGGGTTAAAAAAAAAAAAAAGGAAGGGGTTAAAAAAAAAAAAGGTCCTGCGCCAAAAATTGAGCACAGATGTTGGTCAGTAACGTCTGTCACTGAACAGCGCTCAAAGGCAACAGGAATTTGATCAAAAAAAAAAAAAAATAGATCAACCCTATGCCGAAAAAGATGATCAGTGATGTACGTCACTGATCAGCGCACAGCGGCCACAGGACACCCACAAAATCACAGTGTGTGTAAAAAAAAAAATTAAAAAAATACCCCACAGCACACACACAAAAAAAAAAGGTGATCAGTGATGCGACACTGATTACCAGTGAGGTGCAGCAGGTGCACAACCTTTGGTGCAACTGACAGGTATATATAAAAAAAAAAAAACCTCTGTACCCCCAAAAAAGTTGCTGATCACCTCAGATATAGTGATCAGCACAAAAGGCGGGGACAGCAGACACAAAATTTAGCACTCTCTATCACTATCTCTCTCTATCTCTCTATCTCTCACTATCTAACACTATCTAACACTCTATGACACTGCAGCAGCAGCACTCACAGGTATATCTATATATAAAAAAAAACCTGCGCCCCCAAAAAGTTACTGATCAGTTAATTTATACTGATCAGCACAAAAGGAGGGGGCAGCAGTCAGTTATATAAAAAATATATAGCACAATCTGTCACTATCTCTCTCTATCTCTCTCTCTCTATCTCTCTCTATCTCTCTATAACTATCACACTGCAGCAGCACAAAATATAGCACTCTGTCAGTAGGCCTCTCTCTCTATCTCTCTCTCTCTATCTCTCTCTCTCTATCTATAACTATATCACACTGCAGCAGCACAAAATATAGCACTCTCTGACACTATCTCTCTCTCTATCTCTCTCTATCTCTCTCTATCTCTCTCTATCTATCTCTATCTATCTCTCTCTATCTATCTCTATCTATCTCTCTATCTATCTAGCTAATACTAATACAGTGCAGCAGCACAATATCACAGTATGGCACAATTATTGCACAGGATCCAGGAAGCAATCAGCAGCGATCAGGTAAGTATTGCAGCAAGTATTTCTGGTCAGTATGGCGGCAGGGGGGTACGGTGACCGCACTGCACGCTTTCCAGACCGGAATGGCGTCTGCAGTGCAGTCACCGTTAGTTTAAATCTCCCTCCTTGGCTGTGATTGGTCCGTCGGTCCGACGGACCAATCACGGCCTTTGGGGGCGGGCGGGGTGAGGTGGGGTGACACCAGTGTCACCCTTACACCCCGCGGTGATTGGTGCTGTACTTTACAGCACCAATCACCTCTGATCCCGTGTCACCGGCGAACGTTATTCGCCGGTGACACAGGAAAACGCTGTGAATGGCTGTTCACACTGAACAGCCAATCACAGCGATCGCCGACGGGGGGGCGGCATCGCAGCCCCCCCGGGGCATGCACGGACATGTCTGCTGTCAGGGACAGCAGACATGTTGAAACTGTCACCGCGTCTATAGACGCGGTGACAGTTTAAATCCATGACGTACATTTACGCCATGTGTCGGGAAGTGCTTCCCGACCATGACGTAAATGTACGTCAAATGTCGGGAAGGGGTTAAAATCAAATCAAAGGACAGACAAAACAAAAAAACATCTATAACACCAGCACTGAGCAGCCAAATAGAGCAGCGATATCATCCAAAAGACGGATAATACATTTGGGTAAGGGGAAAAAAAGCATACTGTATACTTTAGCGCATCTTCGTTATACAAAGCACACCGAATCTGTACTTGATAAAATCAGCTTCATACATTAGAAGGAAGTGGTAATAACAGGAATTAAGTTGTGCTATGTGCATAAAGCACATAACGACTCTTCATACATCTGCCCCATTATCGGCTGTGTGAACTGTGTGAGCCATGGCCAGGTGGCGCAGGAGTCAGGACACAAAGCAGGTCTGTCCGCTATTTTCAAGTCTCCCGCTGGACCGCGAGTCAATAGGATCTTGCGGTCCAGTAGCCAATCAGAATCAGGAGCGCCATTGGTGGATGCTGGACCACAACCTCCTATTGGCTCGCGGCCCAGTGGGAGACTTGAAAATAGCGGCGTAAAGTCCTGCTTTGACGGTTTGACTAAACAGCCGGACAGTGCACCGATCTCTCTATCCGGCTGTCGGAGCGGGCCGCGGCAGCATTTCACCCTCCCCTTGGCAACAAACAATTTCAGTCCCCCTTGGCAATGAGCAATTTCAGTTCCCCTTGGCAATGAGCTATTTCAGTCCCCCTTGGCAACAAGCTATTTCAATCCCTCTTGGCAACAAGCTATTTCAGTCCCTCTTGGCAACAAGCTATTTCAGTCCCCCTTGGCAATGAGCAATTTCAGTCCCCCTTGGCATCGAGCATGAAGCTCACATGGCATCGAGCATTAAGCCCCCATGGCATCAAGCATGAAGCCCCCTTGGCATCGAGCATGAAGCCCCTAGCAAAAGAGCATGATGGTAAGTGGCACTTTTGTGTCAAATATGTAATGGGCATTACGATATGTTATATCGTATTTAACCCCTTCCTGACACAGCATGTTTTTGCCTTCCTGACAGAGCCCTTTTTTTCAAATCTGACATGTATCACTTAAGTGGGGATAACTTTTTTTTGCTTTTACTAATCCCAGTGATTTTGAGATTGTTTTCTCGTGACACATTGTACTTCAAATTAGTGGTAAATTTGGGTCGATACAGTCTGTGTTTTTTTGTGAAAAATACCAAAATGTCGTAAAAAAATGGAAAATTTAGCAATTTGCAAAATGTTAAATTTTCTGCTTGTGAGACAAATAATCATACCACTCAAAATAGTTAATAACTAACATAGACCATATGTCTACTTTATGTTTCCATCATTATTTCAACTTCCTTTTAATTTTTTTGGACACTAGGAGGCTTACAATATGAATAGCAAATTCTCAAATTTTCAAGAAAATTTCAAACACTGATTTTTTTAGGGACCAGTTCAGTTCTGATGTGACTTTGAGGGACTTGTATGTGAGACACCCCCATAAATGATGCCATTTCAAAAACTGCACCCCTCACAGTATTCAAAACAGCATTTTGGAAGTTTGTTAACCCTTTAGGTGTTTCACAGGAATTAAAACAAAGTGTAGGTGAAATTTCAAAATTTCTTTTTTTTTGCAGATTTGCAATTTTAATACATTTTTCTAAGGAACACCGTAGATTTTACTAGAGAAATGTGACTAAAAATTGATTCCCCCAATTCTTTTGTTTTCATAAATATCCTATATGTGGCCCTAGTGTGCACGTTGACCAAACTACAGGCTTCATAATAGAAGGAGCACCTACTTGATTTTGGAGCCTCCTTTTTATGAGATTATTTTTTAGGCACCATGTAGGTTTCTAGGCACCATAAGATGCTAAAATTTAGGAACCCCCCCACAAGTGACCCCATTTTGCAAACTACACCCCTCAGGGAATTCATCTAGGGGTATAGTGTACATTTCAAACCCCCAGGGGTTTCACCAATTGTGGTACAACTGGGCAGTGAAAATGAAAAATTAAATTTTTTACACAAAAATGCAGTTCTGGCTCAAAATTTTTCATTTTCACAAGGAATGAAGGAGACAAAGCACCCCAAAATCTGTGCCCCAATTTCTCCCGAGTACGGCAATGCCTCACATGTGACCAAAAAATACCATTTGGGTGCATGGCAGGACTCAGAAGGGAAGGAGTGATTTTGGGATTTTGCAGCTCAGATTCTGGTGGAATGTTGGTGGGTGCTATGTCGCATTAGCAAGACCCCCCAAGCACCAATACAGTGGAACCCCCCCACAAGTGACCCCATTTTGCAAACTACACCCCTCAGGGAATTCATCTAGGGGTATAGTGTACATTTCATACCCCCAGGGGTTTCACCAATTTTGATACAACTGGGCTGTGCAAATGAAAAATTACATTTTTTACACAAAAATGCAGTTCTGGCTCAAAATTTTTCATTTTCACAAGGAATGAAGGAGACAAAGCACCTCAAAATCTGTGCCCCAATTTCTCCCGAGTACGGCAATGCCTCACATGTGACCAGAAAATACCATTTGGGTGCATGGCAGGACTCAGAAGGGAAGGAGTGATTTTGGGATTTTGCAGCTCAGATTCTCTTGGAATGTTGGTGGGTGCTATGTCGCATTAGCAAGACCCCCCAAGCACCAATACAGTGGAACCCCCCCACAAGTGACCCCATTTTGCAAACTACACCCCTCAGGGAATTCATCTAGGGGTATAGTGTACATTTCATACCCCCAGGGGTTTCACCAATTTTGATACAACTGGGCTGTGCAAATGAAAAATTACATTTTTTACACAAAAATGCAGTTCTGGCTCAAAATTTTTCATTTTCACAAGGAATGAAGGAGACAAAGCACCTCAAAATCTGTGCCCCAATTTCTCCCGAGTACGGCAATGCCTCACATGTGACCAAAAAATACCATTTGGGTGCATGGCAGGACTCAGAAGGGAAGGAGTGATTTTGGGATTTTGCAGCTCAGATTCTGGTGGAATGTTGGTGGGTGCTATGTCGCATTAGCAAGACCCCCCAAGCACCAATACAGTGGAACCCCCCCACAAGTGACCCCATTTTGCAAACTACACCCCTCAGGGAATTCATCTAGGGGTATAGTGTACATTTCATACCCCCAGGGGTTTCACCAATTTTGATACAACTGGGCTGTGCAAATGAAAAATTACATTTTTTACACAAAAATGCAGTTCTGGCTCAAAATTTTTCATTTTCACAAGGAATGAAGGAGACAAAGCACCTCAAAATCTGTGCCCCAATTTCTCCCGAGTACGGCAATGCCTCACATGTGACCAAAAAATACCATTTGGGTGCATGGCAGGACTCAGAAGGGAAGGAGTGATTTTGGGATTTTGCAGCTCAGATTCTGGTGGAATGTTGGTGGGTGCTATGTCGCATTAGCAAGACCCCCCAAGCACCAATACAGTGGTACCCCCCCACAAGTGACCCCATTTTGCAAACTACACCCCTCAGGGAATTCATCTAGGGGTATAGTGTACATTTCATACCCCCAGGGGTTTCACCAATTTTGATACAACTGGGCTGTGCAAATGAAAAATTACATTTTTTACACAAAAATGCAGTTCTGGCTCAAAATTTTTAATTTTCATTTGTGTAGGTGAAATTTTAAAATTTCTTTTTTTTTGCAGTTTTGTAATTTTAATACATTTTTCTAAGGAACACCGTAGATTTTACTAGAGAAATGTGACTAAAAATTGATTCCCCCAATTCTTTTGTTTTCATAAATATCCTATATGTGGCCCTAGTGTGCACGTTGACCAAACTACAGGCTTTATAATAGAAGGAGCACCTTTCTTGATTTTGGAGCCTCCTTTTTATGAGATTATTTTTTAGGCACCATGTAGGTTTCTAGGCACCATAAGATGCTAAAATTTAGGAACCCCCCCACAAGTGACCCCATTTTGCAAACTACACCCCTCAGGGAATTCATCTAGGGGTATAGTGTACATTTCAAACCCCCAGGGGTTTCACCAATTGTGGTACAACTGGGCAGTGAAAATGAAAAATTAAATTTTTTACACAAAAATGCAGTTCTGGCTCAAAATTTTTCATTTTCACAAGGAATGAAGGAGACAAAGCACCCCAAAATCTGTGCCCCAATTTCTCCCGAGTACGGCAATGCCTCACATGTGACCAAAAAATACCATTTGGGTGCATGGCAGGACTCAGAAGGGAAGGAGTGATTTTGGGATTTTGCAGCTCAGATTCTGGTGGAATGTTGGTGGGTGCTATGTCGCATTAGCAAGACCCCCCAAGCACCAATACAGTGGAACCCCCCCACAAGTGACCCCATTTTGCACACTACACCCCTCAGGGAATTCATCTAGGGGTATAGTGTACATTTCATACCCCCAGGGGTTTCACCAATTTTGATACAACTGGGCTGTGCAAATGAAAAATTACATTTTTTACACAAAAATGCAGTTCTGGCTCAAAATTTTTCATTTTCACAAGGAATGAAGGAGACAAAGCACCCCAAAATCTGTGCCCCAATTTCTCCCGAGTACGGCAATGCCTCATGTGTGACCAAAAAGTGGCAGGACTCAGAAGGGAAGGAGTGATATTTGGATTTTGCAGCACAAATTCTGGTGGAATGTTGGTGGGTGCTATGTCGCATTAGCAAGACCCCCAAAGCACCAATACAGTGGAACCCCCCCACAAGTGACCCCATTTTGCAAACTACACCCCTCAGGGAATTCATCTAGGGGTATAGTGTACATTTCAAACCCCCAGGGGTTTCACCAATTTTGATACAACTGGGCAGTGAAAATGAAAAATTACATTTTTTTACACAAAAATGCAGTTCTGGCTCAAAATTTTTCATTTTCAGAAGGTATGAAGGAGAAAAAACACCCCAAAATCTGTGCCCCAATTTCTCCCGAGTACGGCAATGCCTCACATGTGACCAGAAAATACCAGTTGGGTGCATGGCAGGACTCAGAAGGGAAGGAGTGATTTTTGGATTTTGCGGCTCAGATTCTGGTGGAATGAATGGTGGGTGCTATGTGGCATTAGCAAGACCCCCGAAGCACGGTGAAATTATGAACCTAATAATCCATAGATGTGTGGTATATTTTAAAACACTCCTTTATACATAGGCCGGGTTTGTCGGGGCAAGTGTCACACTGGAAAATAGTTTGCTTTCTTATTCCCTTTTTATAGCAAACTTTGCACCTTTTTTGTGTCCTGCCCTTTTTTCCAGTGGAGGGGATTTCATCAGGAAAATGCTGCCCTGGTACAATACGGGGGCCAGTACTAGAAGTACTGGGGCCCTCTGCCTGCTGGTTCCCAAATATTAGGCCCTTTATGACTTCCTCTTGAAAGTGCATAAATGTCCCCCTCTGGCCGGTAGAACGGAATAGCACGTAAGCGTTATACAGTGCCATCTGGATGATATACACGGCCAGCTTCTTGTACCAGATTTTTGTTTTCCGCAGGGCACTGTACGGCTTCAGTACCTGATCTGAAAGATCCACTCCGCCCATGTACCTATTGTAATCCAGGATACAATTAGGTTTTGAGGTGTGGGTACTGGTACCTCGTACAGGGACGGAGGTGGTACTGTCTCCGTGAATTGTTGTCAGTATAAGGACATCCCTCTTGTCCTTATATTTGACCAACAACATATTTTCGGTGCATATTCCCCTGCTTTCACCCCTTCTCATTACTTGGGCAATGTGCATTTTGGGAGGCCTCTTTGGTTCTTGCGCACAGTACCGCAAGCTGCTGTACCTCTTGAACCAAGGGCCTTAAACAGGGGGATGCTAGTGTAAAAGTTATCCACATAGAGGTGATAACCTTTATCCAGGAAGGGGTGCACTAAATCCCAGACAATTTTTCCACTAACACCTACGAGGGAGGGGGGGCATTCTTGCGGTTCAATTCTTGAATCCTTCCCTTCATATACCCTAAACATGTGGGTGTACCCTGAGGTGCTTTCACACAGCTTATACATTTTTATGCCATACCTTGCCCTCTTACTGGGAAGGTACTGGCGGAATTTAACCCTTCCTTTAAAATGTATAAGGGACTCGTCAATACAAATAAATTTTTCAGGGATGTACATCTCTGCAAATTTGGCACTGAAATGATCAATGACCGGCCTGACTTTGAATAGCCGGTCAAAGGTGGGATCATCTCTGGGTGGGCACTGTGCATTATCGTTGTAATGCAAAAATTTAAGGATCATCTCAAAACGAGCCCGAGTCATGGCCATACGGTAAAATGGGGTGCTGTACAGAACATCTGTACTCCAATATTGCCTAATTTCTGGCTTTTTTACTATGCCCATATGAAACACCAGACCCCAAAACGTCATCATCTCTACTGCATCTACAGGGGTCCACCTAGCAAATGATGACGTGGGGTTTTGAGCAATAAACTGCTGGGCATATAAATTAGTTTGGTCCACCATTAAATTTATAAAATCATCAGAGAAAAATAATTTGAAAAAGTCAATTTCTCTGAGACCTGTGGAATCAAATTGGATTCCTGGGATGGCCAAAAACTCAGGAACCTGGGGCTCAAAATTGTCTGGTGGTGGGGTCCATACGAGATCAATTATTGGGGGGGGGTCTCAGCTGCTCTACGGGGGCGTCTTTGAGGGGGTCCCTCATCACCAGAGGAGGAAGAGGAGCTTAAGACGAATCCTTCAAATTCCCCGCTTGCCTCACTGGCTGTGTCAGAGTCAGAGGCAAGCATGGCATATGCCTCCTCCGCTGAATACATTCTTCTGGATGACTGGGATGACATTTGGGATGACATTTGGGATGCCATTTTTATTTTTGTGTTACTGGTAGTGAAATGTTTCAACACGTGTATAGTGTAGGGGGGGGGTACAAGCTTTATTTCAACCCGGGGGGTATGTAGTGTGTAGTGTGTATGTAGTGCAGAAAAAAAAAAATACTTTATACAGGAATTTGATCCCAATAAAAAAAAAAAAAAATTGAAGGGGTTAAAAAAATAAAAATTGAAGGGGTTAAAAAAAAAAAAAAAGGTCCTGCGCCAAAAATTGAGCACAGATGTTGGTCAGTAACGTCCGTCACTGAACAGCGCTCAAAGGCAACAGGAATTTGATAAAAAAAAAAAAAAAATAGATCAACCCTGTGCCGAAAAAGCTGATCAGTGATGTACGTCACTGATCAGCGCACAGTGGCCACAGGACACCCACAAAATCACAGTGTGTGTAAAAAAAAAATTAAAAAAAGACCCCACAGCACCCTCAAAAAAAAAAAAAGGTGATCAGTGATGCGACACTGATTACCAGTGAGGGGCAGCAGGTGCACAACCTTTGGTGCAACTGACAGTGCAACTGGCAGCAACTGACAGGTATATATAAAAAAAAAAAACCTCTGCACCCCAAAAAGTTGCTGATCACCTCAGATATAGTGATCAGCACAAAAGGTGGGGGCAGCAGACACAAAATATAGCACTCTCTATCACTCTCTGTCACTATCTCTCTCTATCTCTCTATCTCTCACTATCTATCACTCTATGACACTGCAGCAGCAGCACTGACAGTTATATATATGAAAAATAACCCCTGCACCCCCAAAAAGTTGCTGGGGGTGCACAAAAGGGGGGCAGCAGACACAAAATATAGCAGTCTCTATCACTCTCTGTCACTATCTCTCTCTATCTCTCTATCTCTCTATCTCTCACTATCTATCACTCTATGACACTGCAGCAGCAGCACTGACAGGTATATATATATAAAAAAAAACCTGCGCCCCCAAAAAGTTGCTGATCAGTTAATTTATACTGATCAGCACAAAAGGGGGGGCAGCAGTCAGTTATATAAAAAATATATAGCACAATCTGTCACTATCTCTCTATCTCTCTCTATCTCTCTCTATCTCTCTCTATCTCTCTATCTATAACTCTATCACACTGCAGCAGCACAAAATATAGCACTCTCTGTCACTAGCCCTCTCTATCTCTCTCTATCTCTCTCTCTATCTATAACTCGATGACACTGCAGCAGCACAACACAGCACAACACAGCACAGGAAGTCACAAGAAGTAGCAAGATCCAGGCAGTGATCAGGTAAGTATTTTGCAAGGTTCAGGTCAGTATACTGCGGCAGCTAGGCACGGTGACCGCACTGCACGCAATTCCAGACCGGAATGGCGTCTGCAGTGCAGTCACCGTTAGTTTAAACCCCCCTCCATGGCTGTGATTGGTTCGTCGGTCCGACGAACCAATCACGGCCTTTGGGGGCGGGCGGGGTGAGGTGGGGTGACACCAGTGTCACCCTTACACCCCGCGGTGATTGGTGCTGTACTTTACAGCACCAATCACCTCCGATCCCTGTGTCACCGGCGAACGTTATTCGCCGGTGACACAGAAAACGCTGTGAATGGCTGTTCACACTGAACAGCCAATCACAGCGATCGCCGACGGGGGGGGGGCATCGCAGCCCCCCCTGGGCATGCAGGGACATGTCTGCTGTCAGGGACAGCAGACATGTTTAAACTGTCACCGCGTCTATAGACGCGGTGGCAGTTAAATGGCATGACGTACATTTATGCCATGTGTCGGGAAGTACTTCCCGACCATGACGTAAATGTACGTCAAATGTCGGGAAGGGGTTAATGGGCATCACGATGTGTGGCACAATGTTTAATGGGCATTACAGTTTGTTATATAGTATGTAGTAGGCATTACGGTTTGTTATATAGTATGTAATGGGCATCATGTGTGGCCTTATTTGTAATGGGTATTGCGTTGTGTGGTATAATGTGTGATGCCATGCCTACTTTCTATTAGACCACACCCTCTTTTTGTAGTGTGGAAGGGCCCCGCATGCTAAAAATCATAAGGAGGGGAGGGGAGGGGGGTGCTAAACATGCCCTTGCTCCGGGCACCTTGGCACCTAGCTACACCACTGGCCTTCCACCCAGGGCCGAACTAAGAGCAGCATGGATGGTGTAATGGTAATGCCAGATAGGGTTGTAGAACCCAGACACTATACACCCCAGTGTCTCTCTAAATATAGAAAAGAACATTAATTCCATAAAATCCTGGGGCTTATGAATGACCAGCTGGTATCTGATGTCATAACAATGGGCCAATTCTTATGTGGAGGGCTGGATCTGCCCCATTGTTAATCTATTCATGCTCCCATCTCTCCCATACACACAGTTGTCTTACCTAATATTCACTTCCTAATAAGACTAAGAAGAGCCACAGGGTCCATTGTATCATTGCTGAAATGTTAGCTAGTGGGGGAGATTTACCATTGAGCTGAGGATAATGTACAGAACTCCTGAGTGATGCTGTAAGCAGGATGAGATGTGTAGTAGACAATGACTGCATAGGTCAATGGAAATATACTTTATATTTTGGGCCCAATTCAGAATTGATGGTAGATTAAATTTGTTCTCAAAACAGGCAAAACCAGCTTGCTCTGCAGGTGGGGCAGAATATGTGCAGAGAAGTTCAATAGCCTGGCTTTGAGGCGAGGGATCAGGAGGCCGGCTGTGTGACGAGGGGTTAGGAGGCCAGCTATGTGACCTGGACAATTGGCAGTGTGAAGTACAGGGTCTAGCAATGACTAATGATTGGGAGAAATGCAAGTGATTAATTTAGAATCCCATTTTTTTTTCAAACCTGCCAAAGATTATGGTAAATGCTTTGTAGAATTTTGGGAAATCGTCGCCAGTATGTCTGGTATGTGACCTTAGTGGTCAAGTTCTGCTGATTGCCCCTGCAGACACAGCTGCTCATGTACACGGGAGGATGGTGCATAGGTCCCCAGCTGTTGTGTGGCTGATGTAGTATTGTGAGATCCAGTGATATACATAATACATAATATAATGGCGTGTTGGGATCTGTATTATGTGCATGAGCTCATTGTGTAGCACAGTTATTCCCAAACTTTTTCAGTCCAAGGCACCCTTTGGGTCTCCATGACTTTTTCAAGGCACCCTTAAGCCAAAATATTACCGAACTGTCACTTTTTTGTAAAGTAGATGGGTTAAAACAATGCTATCAGTCTTTAGATCAGGAAAAATTGATTTATTAATTTGTATGTAAAAATCATGAACAGAAATCCAAGAAAAAAATTATATTTCTTTGATTTCTTTCAAAGAACACAAAGAGAAAGTGACTAAGTTACATAGTTACATAGTAGGTAAGGTTGAAAAAAGACTTGCCTCCATCTAGGGATGGCCATCGTTGCCATTGCCATCGATGGTTGCCATCGGTGGCAATTCTGCAACTGGCCATCGATAGTGCTAAACTATGCAATGGATGTCCATCAATATTTTTATATATCGATTGTCATCCATTGAGTTTGATTGACTGGCCCGTGGGCCAATAAAAACACAGGGGCAGGGCTTCATGGGTGTCGGGGGCGGAGCTATGTTCCCGGCACTTTCAAATTAAAAAAAAGCAAAACATTGTTTTGCTGTTCCATCGATTGAGGGAAACCATCTGGTTCTCCCCTATCGATGGCCAAAGTATTCAACATCGGCCATGAACCATCGATGATTTCGAATCATCGATGGTCAATGGCCATCCCTACATCCATCCAGTTCAACCTGTATGGACACACAGTAGCACTGAGGGATCAGATTACATTTATTAATTGAGTTAAGCTGCAGCCACTAGACCTGGGTTAGCCAACTCCAGTCCTCGAGAGCTACCAACAGTTAATGTTTTCCAGATATCCTCACAGATTCACAAGTGAAGTAATTAGCTCCACCTGTGGATCTTTGAAAATGTGTCAGCAATTAATGAATACACCTTTGCAGCAGCTAGGTTGTCTGGAAAATGTGAGCTGTTGGTAGCTCTCGAGGACTGGAGTTGGCTACCACTGCACTAGACAGAGGGAATGTGTACATCTGTAAATTGAAACAGACGATGTGGCAATTGTAATATTACTACTGCCACCAGATGGCGCTGCTATACTCAATTAAAATAAATTATAGTGAGTCATTTTAATTAAGGAAAACTGTATAAATCCTTCTTTTAATAAAAATCAGCACAGTAAAATACAATTCATATACAATTACACTCAAATAAGACACACAAGACATACAACACATAACATACAAGAAGGCATGGACCAGTTTTCGGGGACATTCCAGCATCCCTCCGGCGGTGTCCCCGGCGAGGGTGGGGCTTTTGGGAGTCCCCTCTGTCGGCTGGTGAGTAGCAGGAAATAAATGCTGTGCGCACAGTGTCTATTCCCGCAGCCAGGGGGCTGGGGGCATGGCTAGAGGCTCACAGAGCCTCTGGGTCATGTCCTTATAGCTTCAAAACGGGGTGTGGCCTCACGGGGGAGATGCGAGTATAGGCCACGCCCCCCAACATTTTACGACGCGCCTACGGCACGCAGTCCCCTGTCCCTCATTTGGCTCCCAAGAAGTTGGGAGGTATGCAATAGTTACCAGTCCTCTTTTGTGGAAGTTCATATGGGCACCATCTCCTTTATCTGAGCTCTGTAAAGATTCCTCCTTAGGTGGTACAATCCTCTCCCCTGTATGGGAACCAGGCTCCAGGTGTATGTGTCGGTAATATTTATAAGATCCAGAGAGACAACCAAATGCAGGTGACTGGTAATACCGGGCTACAGCGGGCTCCAAAGACGCGTTTCTCCGCCTCCTTAAACTCGGTGGCATCCTCAGCTGGATCCAGCTGATTGCTCCCTGAGTGCTCCCTCTGCAGTGTCCCAGGACCTCTTCATGTAAATAGGGACTCACCGGCATCAAACCAATGCGATGTATAGTGATAAGTAGCAATTTATTTTACATAGCGAACATAAATACTCCACTATGTCATTTTTGCAGTGCAATACTGGTCACCTGCATCTGCATCCATTAAAAAAAAAAAAAAAAAAAAAAAAAAACAGGCTTTGTATAAAATAACAGGTTTTTTTTGCAGTCAAATAAATTAATTTAAAAAGGTTCCTGTGCATCCATGCACCAAGACCAATCCCCTCCCCCCAGCTGCTTACCAGCTTGTCCTCTCTCTTATCTACTGTATAACGTTGTATAATACCCCTTTCAGACCTGCGACCTGGTAATTACCAAGCATAATTTTTCAGGGTGCATTCTGACCCCCTTTCAAAACGTGCGGCAAATTTGCTGAATAACACAGGTATTTCTTTGGTGTAAAAGGGTCAACCCAGGTCTTAATTCCGAGTCGCTGACCCTGGAGAAGAGCAGGTTCGGTGACTTGGGATTTAAGACCCGGGTTGACCCTTTAACACCAAATAAATATCTGTGTTAAGGAGCCTAGACATGTAGCGATGCTGAAGTGTTCTGGACAATAATAGATGGTACTTGTTTCCTAGCACGGCGCCACCGATTTTAATTGTATGCAATCGGGTTTGTAAATACCAGGTCAATCGCATCGCATGCAACCAAATTGCATGCAATGCGAATGACCCGACCGACCCGATTTTTTTACATTGGAACCAATGTTAAATGGTCCCTGAGACCAGATTTTACATTGGCCCCAATGTTAAATGCCCCCCAGACCCCATTTTTTATTGTATGCCCCCCCCCCATATCGTTAACGCCACGCCACGATCAACGTGAACCCGAAGCGTGGCGAGCTCTGCGGTACGTGTCCTCCGACCTTTTCAAACCCCCACTATCCACGTCGGCGTGGAGTTGATTTTATATAGTGTGGCGATCGCAGCGAACCACCGAGCCCGAAGCGTGACAAACGCAGCGAGCCCCGCGAGGGGCCACGCATAACTTCAGACGTATTACGCGTCCCCACGCGGGGCTCGCTGCGCTCGCCATGCTTCGGGCTCGGTGGCTTGCTGCGCTCGCCACACTATATAAAATCAACTCCATGCCGACGTGGATAGTGGGGGTATGAAAAGGTCGGAGGACACGTACTGCTACCCCTCGTGGGCTCGCTGCGCTCGCCACGCGTCGGGTTGGCGTTCATCGTGGGGTGGCGTTAACAATGGAGGTGCATTTGACATAGAAATTACCCATCAGGGTGGGTATACAATCAAAACTTGGGTATGGGGGGCCATTTAACATTGCTTCCTATGTAAAATTGGGTCCATCACATTGGTCGCATTGTATGCCAGATTTTACATACTGTAGGAATTTAACATTACATACAATGCTTACAATGTAAAATCAGGTCGGTCGCGTCGGTCGCATCGCATGCCATTATAATGGCATGCGATGGACCCGATTTTACATTTGTCGGGAAACCTCAAAAAAAGCCTGAATCAGGTCCGTCCGGTCCCATCGCATACCTTAAGTTAAGGTATGCGATGGGACCCGATGGACCCGGAGTACCTAATAGATTACTCCGAATGCTTGAGCACAATCGCTCAGCACAGAGCAATGTGTCAGTGCTGTGTGCAGAGGGATCTGTCAGGACCAGTGTTCTCACCAGAAAGCATGCTGCATATTAATCGCCAGGTGATGCTATCGCTCCTACACACAGAGTGACATAGGGGCATTTTCTAAGTGAACTAGTGAGATCACGTGGAAAATGCCTGTATATCACTATGTGTGTAGGCCCCATTATTTGGCAAATTACTGGATTGAATTGTTTAACCGGGTAATTTGCTGCTTGGTGTGAAAGAGGTATAAGTCACTTATAGTAGGCACCCCATTCCTATCGATTTCCCTATGCAGCATCTTCCATACAGTATAACATTAATTTTTTTACTCACTTTCTCAGCCGGAATTTTAATTAGCCACCAGGACCCTTGTCCAGTGCACTCCTTGGTCTCTCCAGCATAATTCAGCCTGCTCGCACCTGCCGGCTACACCCCCTGCCCAGTTCTGAGCACCCCCACCTACCCCAGGGCCCCCTGCCGCCAGCTGATTCCAGTCAAATGGACCACCACCTGCCACTGCACCATCTCAAGCACATCCCCCATCCCACCCCCCTGCACATGAGCTGCTGACTGACTCGGCACAGGTCACTGCCGCAAGCTAGCCGCTCGGCTCCCTGTACTCCATCCCCCCCTTACACCCGCTGTACGGCCTGCTGACTCGGCACGGGCAGCAGCTCAACTCCCTGCACTAAGCCTCAGTTCCCTGGCGCCGACGTACTGTACACGCTGCCCTGCCTGCTGACTCGGCACAGGCAGTCGCTCAGCACTGCACTCACCCATTCCCCACGCCGGCTACCTCCGCAAACACTGCCCAGCTTGCATGGGAAAAAAAAGACAGGCGACGGCCAGGCTGTGTTGGCGGCACCCTTGTGACAGCGCCGCGGCACCCCAGGGAGTCGTAGCACACAGTTTGGGAACCACTGGTGTAGCACATTATGGAACTATGGGGGTCTGCATGTTTATGTACACTATAGTATATACCAGGGCTGGGCAACACCGGCCCTCCAGATGTTAATGAACTACACATCCCAGGATGCTTTGCATTGGTTTCAGCATGGCCACATAGCAAAACTAATGCAAAGCATCCTGGGATGTGTAGTTCATTAATATCTGGAGGGCCGGTGTTGCCCAGCCCTGGTATATACAGTCAGGCAGGGTCGGATTAAGGGATTTATAGGCCTGGAGCTGAAAATGGTCAAGGGCCTAATATGAGAAGTGAAAGAGATGAGGTCAATGGCATGTAGAATCCAGACACTATACACCCCAATGTAGAGGTGCGTCCGAAATTTAGAAAGAATAACACACGTGACCCTAAAAAATATTGGGACCGCCCTGTTTATGATGAACCTCGTGGGTTTGTTCATAACAATCGATTTGAGCGATTGCGCCCAAGAGTTGAAAATAGTGAAAGTCATTTTTTAGACCAAGTACCCCATCCAAAACATCATATACAGAAAACCCCAGTGAGAACCCCAGTAAGTCAAAAAAGAAGACTAGGGGATGTAGGGGATCAGAAATTGCCCGTAAGAGTCTCAAAAATCAGGATGGTCTAAATGACTTTCCGATTGAATCTTTAATTGATCTTGAAACAAAGGGGATTTATAATTTATCAAAAAAAGTGCTCACTCCTTTTTAAAAATCCTTGCTTGCAAAGGGATTTTCCTTCGCTCCAACCTCTGTACCTAATAAAGTTGATTTGCAGCTGGATCTCAATATGTTTGTAAGGATAATACCTGTACCCCGAAAGAGCCGTTACCTTTAAATGATCATTCTTCTGGCCTCAAATTGAAATCCACTTTTGTAACCGTGTTGACTTATACCAAAGCATTTGACAAGATTCACCACAATTCTAAATACACAGGATATTTGACCTAAATTAGAATTCTATACAACAATGGGTTTGTCAATATGCATTCACTAATCAAGGTCTCCAAATTAATGTATATGTGGATATGATCCCTTGACCACCACCCAGGATTCTAGTTTAAATACAGGGTCACTACAGACTGATTTGAGCTTCCATTGGACCTAAGATTGAGGACAGGGTGCTTGTGACTGACCACAGATCCAGGATTACACAGTAAGAGGAGGCGCCCTGGAAATACACACTATGTTTGGACCCTGGATATCTCTTGTAACTGCCTTTGAGGAACGTGGTATAAGTATAATTTGTTGTTTGTTAATGATTTTGTAAATAAATAATTGTTAAACTGTATTGAGGTGTCCCTGATTCTCACTAAACTTCCGATACAATAGTTCCACTGGGAACAACCTTTTATCCGGTGGAGTCAAGGGGTCCCTATCTGGATATGTTCCAAGAATTAGTGCAAAGAGATATTGATAAATTGGATGTTAAAAGAACATGCGCATCCAATTTAACATTTAAGGAGAGGAACGCTCTCAAGGATCTTATGAGCGATTCTGCAATCGTAATAAAAAATGCGGATAAAGGTGGTGGTATAGCAATTATTGGCGGAGACTAATATATTATAGAGGCTTACAATTTGTTGATGGATAATATTTCCTATAAAAAATTGGACAAAGATCCTACTTTGGCTTATATTGTTGAGCTCGAGGTACTATTAAAAAAAGGATTGAGTGAAAAGAGTATCAACCTTGACGAGTTCCGTTATTTGTATAATTCGACACCCAATTTAACCACCTTCTATCATCTCCCAAAACTCCACAAAAATCGTGAATGTCCTCCGTCCCGGGGCGTCCCGCCCAATCATAGCCTGAGTAGGTTCTCTGACCTCCCGGCTTTCTGAATTTGTGGACTAACGCGTTTCGTCATCCACAGATGACTTTATGAAAGCCTTTGGATCTGTGGATGACGAAACGCGTTAGGCGCTCACCCTCTACTGGACCCTGTGGATTGCAATTCATTTCTTCTCAACTTGAACCAGCTCTCCTGTCTCCAATTAATACTGGACATTGCCAACAAAGGGACACCACCACCTGATAATTTTCTTGCGAGGCCCTCCATTCCATGAGACGTGTACCACCTTTCCTCACGAGGGGAGAACAGCACCATCGGCTCCAAGTCAGGTTCATGGACACCCACCATCCAGCTCATTCATTCATCTAACAGGAGAGCACCACCAGGAACAAGTGAGACTTATCCCCAATTCCATTTTCCATACAGGTCCCATGTAGGGGTGAATATTGTCATACTGAATTTTATTCCTAATTGTGTTTTATTTGTGTTTTATTTGTGTTTTTTATATATTTCTCATGATACAGTATAATAAATTGTAATACCCAATTGGTCAAATTCAATTTTTATTAGCGCTCCACCACTCTTTTCTTCTTGTTAAAGAGATAGAGACTTCCACATTTTTTAAGAAGGTTGACTGTAACAGCTACTTACAATACGAGAGCTGTCATTTGGGGTCTTTCTATGTTTGATGTCCAAACCGATATTTATACTAATCGGTTCACAGAAAGAGGTTATCCTATCAGCACTGTTGCAAGATTAATACGATAGAGCTATGAATCTTGAACGTAACAATTTACTGGAATATAAATCATCATTGTGCCCAAGTTTAGCAACAGAAAAAGCTGATTGTTCTTTTATCAAAAAGTTTAACATCAAGGATAAAGAGATTAAATGAATATTGGCACATACAGTACTTAAATTGGATCCAATTCTCAGTGAGGTGATTTATGATAGACCTAAGATAGTTTAAAAAAAAGCAAGGACCGTAAAAAATATGATTGCTAAAAGCTGTTTAGAGCCATTCATAACGGGTCCGTATGATACTTTTTTAAACATCAAAGATTGCTTTCCGTGTAACAGCTGTAAAATGTGTAAATATATTGGTAAAAATAGAGCTATGTCAAATTCTAAGCTGTCATTAATTAAATATTGTCATTTCATGCACTGTAATTCAGTATAGAATAGAATAGAATAGAATAGAATCAACTTTATTGGCCATGTGTGCTTGCGCACACTAGGAATTTTTTGTGGATTACAGTGCAGCATCAAGCAGGGATGAAAAGGGGGGAGGGAGACATTACATATATTACATAAAGACATTACAAGCATTTATTTCTAGCTACGACTATGGTGGTCAGGTCGCCAAGTAGGGACACGTTGTTTGGCTGTTGATATTGGGATTGCATTCGCTTTGATTGTTCAAGTGATGGACGGCTAACGGAAAGAAGCTTCTTGCTGATCTGGACGTTTTGACAGGGATGGACCTGAACCGTCTTCTGGATGGTAGGATGTCGAACAGGTTGTGACCAGGATGCAGCTTGTCGTTTGCGATCTTCTCAGCACGTTTCCTTACCCTGGATGAGAACAGATCCCTTATCGGGGGGAGGTCGGTCCCTATGATCCTTTCCGCAGTCTTCACTACCCTCTGCAGTCTTTGTTTGTCGTTCTCGCTTGCGCCACCGTACCAGATTGTGATCGAGGAACATAAGACAGACTCCACGATGGCGGTGTAGAATATGCACAGCAGCTCCTGTGGGATGTTGGATGTTGTATATGTAGTATACGAATTATCATGCAGTTGTAACTTACTCTACGTAGGTAAGACTAAAAGGGTGTTCAAAATCAGGGCTTTGGAACACCTGCGCAATATAAAAAAAAATGGTTTAATCAATCACAGTGTACCCTGTCACTTTAAAACCATTCATAACTGTTATCCAAGTAGTCTTACAATTAGGGCGATAGAACATGTCCCTCCACCGATTAGGTGTTGCTGATACGCCATGAGACGTTTTGGATATTAAAACTAAATACTGTAACTCCATACGGGTTAAACGAGGGTTACAAAATAACTCCATTTATCAATTGCTGATTATGGTTATTGATATTTTAAGTACGTATTTTTAATTGCTGTTATTTGTATTATTATTTTTTTTTTTATGTGATTATAAGATTAAGTGAGGGCTGCATAGGCATGAGGGCATTTAAGAGCCTGAGGATTTTGTGATTGTTAAATAAAGTTAGTTAATGACGTTTCTTACCCCAGAATCCACGGCAGTCAGGTGTAGCCAATCAGGTGTGGAGGTAACCCCGACCACACTAGGTGGGTCTGGGTGCAGGTGCGCCTGGCTAGAGCTGTGTTTCCCTAGCTGCTGCTCTGTGACAGGATAGTTAGTCCTGTACTGAATAAACAAAAAGAGAGGGATGTAGGGTTGTGAGCTGCGCTTGGTGAAAAATGTGGATACAACTCAGTATGTAAAATCCTGTAAATTAGGATGAAGTAAAAAATGATAGATTGGTTGATCTAGTACAAAAGGATTTATTATCTAAAATTAGCATATAGCCAAAATACAATTATATTCTTAAAATGCAGTACATATAAAAATTCATATCTCACCAGACCAAACTGGGGGGTGTGTATAGCCCGGAAAGTCCCAAGAGTCCTGTATAGGGCTAAGACAATGGAGCGTCCTGTATGGAGGTGAGATGGTAGACCCAAAATGGGGCAGTCGGGAGGGAGGACCAGATGTAAATATAAGGAGTGGCTCAAGCTGACACGATTTGCCGACTCTCTCCGCTAGATGTATTGAAGCGGGATGTGGCCCTCAACCTCTACCTTCCTGCTAAAATTTGTAATCCAAATCGAGCCAGTTGGGGATGGTAGTACCAGACTGTGAACTGTAAATGGCCCGATGGAACCCACAGGTGGTGAAGCTTGGTTTGTGGCCAATCAGGTGTAGAATGGGTGGTAGCTTAGGCAGAGTATATAAAGAGTAGTCAGGGTTTCCTACTTCCTCTTTGGGTCCGGATTTCGCCGATTCTGGGAGACACTTGCTGGCTGTGGAGACATCAGAAAGTTAAGTGTGCGCTGCTATAATAGTTGCCCCTGCTCTAATATCACAGCATGCAACGCTCTGCCTGCACTGCTCCCCCCCAGGTGGCTCGCTGAATCCGACCGGCCTCTGTCTGCTGCGGCAGCGCGAGGGGGTGGTAGGCGTGCCGCCTGAGTTCCTCTATTTTCCTGGCCTGTACTTCCCACTGCCGGCGTGATTACCGCTGCGGACGTTTCACCATCCGCGGTGTCATCCAGGTCAGCCGCGTCATTGTCGCGCTCCCCTCTGGACTTGTCTGCACGCATCGCGGCGGGGGCCGGGGGAGGGCGTTCCACATACAGGCTGCGTCGCCAGCCTATTTGACACTGCGCGCCTCTCCCGGCACCTTGGCCCAGCTTCCTCCGCCACCCAGCCCCCCCACCAGCCGTGCTGCAGCCGATGGTGGGACTACCCAGGCGGTGGCTAGCGGACCCCCCACACAGACAGTCGGGCCTGCAAGCACCCCAACTCCGGCGCATGTTCAGCCCCCCAGGGCGTCCATGCCTGGGGAGGCTGACATTATTGTAATTCAGGGAGGATCCAGGATGCCCCATTACAGGGGTTTCCTGAACCCCCTGCAAGGCCCTGTAATGCCCTCTGCTGGTGCATTAACCACGGGGTCACTCCACCATGCCCCTTTTAGCCTCTCTTTTGGGGGGTTGTTTCAGGGGCAATCACACCCGGGGTATCCCATCCCCACCGCTGGGGGGGGGGGGCTCATCACTAGCCTCCTCAGTGGCCCACGGCAGGGTCAGGTTCTCCCTAGGCCCCCCAAAGGGATGTCATCCCACTTAGGGACCACGGATCGGTTTACTACCCAGGCGCCGGGCCATGCTTCCCGCAGGTTTTCAATTCGCAGGCACTGTTACTTCCACCCCTGCTGGGCCTCGCGGTGGGGTTGGGTTGTCAAGATCACAGTGTGCTCCACTAACCACCATGCATGTTTCTCCCGAGGATCAGGAGAGAACAGTGCGGAGGTCCGAGCAGGTGGGGATGTGGGGGGGCCGCTTCAACAGGCACCGAGAACACCAGGGTCGGGTCAGCCATTGCAGGGACAGCCCAAGACGTCGGCTCTACAGAGGAAGTCAACCTTCCGGGTGATGGTGAGCAGGATATTGACGATGATAACACCTCTGATTCTTCCTCGAGTCATTCCTCAGCTAGCAGCACTGAGTAAGGGACCAGGAGGCGCCCCCGCAAGTTTGCCAAGCTAGTAGCGCATGCCTTAGCGAAGCAGGTGGGTGGTGGCAAGCGGGTTAGCAAGTCCAAATCCTCAGCAGAGTCCCAGCCCTCCTCAGATATGGTTCATTGCAGTAATACGGCAGTGTCCAGGGGGCTACATGAGGGCATTAAGGGAAAAATAGATAAGGGTAAGTTTGTGGACGTGTTCACGTTGACGAGCGACACTAAATCAGAGTTTGACAAAGCTAAGAAAGCGCCTGGCTCAGGCGAAAACTCGTACAGGAGTTTCCACCATTGGTTCAGGGGGTTTCTCACTTTCGCTTCTTGCTATTTGGACACCAGGCCCGAGGAACATCATAACATTCTTCGATATATCTACCTCGTGAACGAGACGTTTCTCGCTTACAAGGGCACAGCGTGGCGGGACTACGACGAGAAATTTTGTCGTACCCACGATGGTGTCCGCGTCATACCCATGGGGCTTAAGCATGTGGAGATTTGGCTAGAGGTCATCGGCAAGAGCCATGCTTCTGCCAAAGGCCAGTCTAAGAAGCCATTTCTTGCAAGCAAGAAGGGTGCCAAACCCCCCGCTAAGGGCTAATGCTTCACTTTTAATGACTCAAAGTGCGACAGTGGGGCGAAATGTCGCTTTCGCCATGAGTGTCACAACTGCGGAGCCATTCACCCAGCCAAAACTTGTAAGGCCACTGTCCCCGGAGATAACAACTCCGGCCCTAAGTAAGGCCCCCTCCCCCATTGTTCTACCTGAGCTGGAACGCCTGTTGTGTTCCTACCCCGATAGGGACGGGGCTTTTTTATTACTTAACAGTTTTAGTTACGGGTTTAGTCTGCCCATCCCGGATTCAGTCATAGTAGTCTCCAACATGAATTTGAAATCGGCAGTGGACTTTCCCGAGGTGGTCAGACAGAAAGTACAAGCCGAGGTTGAGCTCGGCAGGATGGTTGGCCCCTTTGTTTCGGAGCCTTTACCAAACATGTGCTTTTCGCCCTTAAGGGTGGTCCCCAAGAAGGCGCCGGGTAAATACCGGCTAATTTAACACCTGTCTTACCCCCACAGGGCGTCCGTCAACGATGCCATTCCTGATAAAGTCTGCAGCGTACGTTATCAGCTGTTTGATGAGGTACTCTGTTTGGTCTGCAGTTTTGGGCAGGGGGCACTTATGGCTATGTTGGACATCGAGTCCGCTTTCTGCCTCCTCCCTCTACACCCCATTTCATTTCATGGGGTTCCGTTTAGATGGGGGTATTTTCTTCGACAAATGTTTACCCATGGGTTGCTCTGTCTCCTGCTCCTATTTTGGAAGGTTTAGCACGTTCCTACACTGGTGCGTTCAGGACGCCACGGGTTGCCATGGCGTAGCACACTAACTGGATGACTTTCTTTTTGTGGGGCCAGGAGACAGCAGCACTTGTTCATGAGTCTTGTCCTCGGCAATCAAAGTATTTCAGGGCCTAGGGGTGCCCATTGCCGGCGTCAAGACTGAGGGTCCCACTTGTGTGATATCTTACCTGGGTATAGAGATTGACACGGCTGCTGGCGCCTACCGGCCGACAAAGTCGGCAAATTGTTGGCCCTCATACAGGACTGCACCCCCAGGAAAAAAGCCAGGCTACGCCAAGTACAGTCCTTACTGGGATCCCTTAACTTCGCTTGCCGGGTCATCCCCATGGGCAGGGTCTTTTGTCGTAAGTTAGAACGGGCTACGGCGGGGGTGCGGGACCCCCATCACCTTGTTAGGCTGTCTCGGGAGATACCTGGTCCTCTTTCCTAGTGAATTTTAACAGGGAACTTATTGGCCCTCCGAACCCGCCCCCAACGCTAGGCTTCAGCTGTTTAAAAATCCACAGGTTTTGGGGCCTTCTTCCAAGGTGACTGGTGCGCTGCCCAGTGGCCACAGTCATGGGTAGAGAGGGGTTTCACTGACAATTTATTGCTATTGGAGCTGTTCCCCATCATTGTAGCGGTGGAGTTATGGGCTCATAGATTGGCAAGCCAGACCATACTATTCTGGTGCGACAATCTAGGAGTAGTTCACACTATTAACAACCAGCCCACCTCTTCGCCCCCTGTCCTGCATTTGCTCAGGCATTTGGTACAGCATTGCTTGCAGCATAACATACATTTCATGGCACGGCATGTTCCAGGGGTTGAAAACAGCATCGCTGATGCTCTATCGCGTTTCAACTTCACGAAATTTCGTGAGTTGGTACCGAACGCTTCGCCCCTGGGGATCACTTGTCCATGTTCTGTAAAGCAGATCGTAGAGCAGACATGATGGGACTAGCCTTGCAATCTCTGGCCCCTTCCACACAGAGGGCATATGCTGCAGCACAACAGGACTGGGTGGCATTTCAGGAGTCCCATGGGAACAGCGGTAAGTCGGTCGATGACTGTTTGCTGGCATTTGTGTGGGGACACTATAGCGCTTACCGGTCGAAAGCTGCCATGGCGGCGGCCTTGGCAGGGATAGCATTCCATGCGAGGCTGAACGGTCAACGGGATCCCACCAAATCCTTTGTCCTTGCAAAGGCTTTGCATGGGTGGGCAAAAGAGCAGCCAGAGGCTGCAGATTCTCGCAAGCCGGTCGACCGGCAGATGCTGCGCAGGTTGATAGCCTGTGTGCAGGGCGTAGTGGAGAGCGCCGAGGAGACGTCACTCTTTCGAGTGGCATTCTCTTTCGCATTCTTTGGGGCTTTTAGGGTCAGCGACCTGGTGGCAGCCAGCAAGAGCGCCACTGATTCTGGTTTGCGGTATGAAGACATGGTCTTCCAGGACGGCCTCGTCCTCTGTAAGCTCCGCTGGTCTAAAACCGATCAGTTAGGCAGGGGCCGCTGGGTGACCCTAAAGTCTCAGCCGGAAGGGGAGATATGTCCCATCTGACTGGCTAGGGCTTATTTGCCACAAAGGTCCAGAGGGCCGGCCCAATTCCTTTTGCATGCGGATGCATCGCCGTTAACACGTTTCCAGTTCACTGCTGTGTTTAAGCGTTGTGTGGCTGTGCTGGGTTTGGAGGTTGCCGATTATGGGATGCATTTGTTCCATATTGGTGTGGCCACCAGCGCAGCAGAGGCAGGACTTCCGGCCACTGGAAGTCCTTCGCCTATAAATCTTACATTCGTTTAGATCAGATTTAGCACGCGCCTGTTCGGCAGGATCCAAAAACGCAGTTTGCACTCGGTTTTGGAACAGCAGTGTTCCGCAATCGAGGGTGTGAAAGGAAATTTTTTACCTTTTCCTCCAATAGTGGACTGATTTCAATTGGCTCCCCCCCCCCCCCCCCCAAGTTCACCGGAGGTTTTATAAGGTTTTCACCTTCACTTGGGTCCTAGTGTACTAATTTAAGTTGTGTATTCATGTCCTAACCTTGAGTTGTGTTACATTACACTTTACATTTTGATGCTAACAGGTTAGGTTTTCTCTTTCAGCCCCCTCCCATCCCTCAATGACTCATGCCACTGTCTGGTTCGTTGGGCATTCCTACATTTTCTGGGCGTCCAAGCATCAGTTAGTGGCTAGGGCCCAAGCAGTGTTGAGGGCTAAGTCCGTGCATTGGTTTGGTGTTAGGGGACTCAGTTGGGATGGTTTGTAGTCTTGGCTCAGCGAGAAGGAATGCAAGTGGGGCCGCCCCGAAGGTGTTAGTGATTCACCTGGGAGGTAACAATTTGGGCCAGGGTATCAGCATTGGCCTCATCTTGAGGATCGAGGCAGATCTCAGGTCATTAGTCAGCCGTTGGCCCAAGTTACGGATTATTTGGTCTGACATTGTGCCCCGATTTAATTGGAGAGGTTGCTGGGATCCCAAGGCATTGGAAAAGATCAGGTGTAAGGTGAATTTTGCGGTCTCCAAAGTTGTATCTTCATTGGGCGGCATCGCTGTCAGGCACCCCTCTTTAGTCCGGGAGTCCCCATCTTTATACAGGAGGGATGGAGTGCATTTAACAGACTCAGGCATGACGGTTCTTCTCCAGGACCTGTTCAGGGTTTTCAGTTAGGGGGTTTTGTCCAATTTTAGGTTCTAAGCATAGGCTATTGTTAGGGTTGGCGGGCGGCGGTTCTATAGTAAATGCCTTTAGTGGCAATTTTTGAACCTAGCTGTGGCGGGAGGGCGCTCTCGACCAGCGGTCAAGTTTGAGGTGCAGGAGGTCACTCTGCCAGGATGGCTGGTGAGTCCTGCCCCCGAGAGAGGATGATGGCCACTTCCTTGAACTGTCCTCACCATGCAATAGGAGGGCAGGTAAGACCGTCACAGTGCGGGCTGTGCCTTGAATTCAATGGGGGGCGGTTCATCGCCCTGGTTACAAGTTGGGGCATTGTAGTCACTGCCATTGGTAACGTTTGTGACTTAGCTGGTCTCCAAGTGCTCTCCTGGCCATCCCTTTCAATAGGGTCATACCAACAATAAATACTGTTGACCTTTAAACTTATGCAGTTGTTGTCCGCGTGTTTATTTTTAGTATAAGGTGTCCGTGTGAGTTATTTCTAGGGGTAATCAGATTTATGTTAAGGCAAAAGTCAATCTCAATAATCCAATAGGCGCCTTAGATTAAGCGAGGGTTGCATAGGCATGAGGGCATTTAAGAGCCTGAGGATTTTGTGATTGTTAAATAAAGTTGATGAAGTTTCTTACCCCAGAATCCACGGCAGTCAGGTGTAGCCAATCAGGTGTAGAATGGGTGGTAGCTTAGGCAGGGTATATAAAGGGTAGTCAGGGTTTCCTACTTCCTCTTTGAGTCCGGATTCCCACCCTCCCTCCCTTGCTTGCTTCAATCACCACCCGGCCTTTCGGCCTTCACTCAATTTGGCTTCACAAAAATTAATTTTAATTGGCGAGAGGGTGCTCTCGACCAGCGGTCAAGTTTGAGGTGCAGGAGGTCACTGTGCAGTATTGCCACCATGTTCCAGGACGGCTTGTGAGTCCTGCCCCCAAGGGGGGACAATGGCCACTTCCTTGAACTGTCCTCACCAATAGGATGGCTGGTAAGACCGTCATATTGTAGGCTGTGCCTTGAATTCAATGGGGGCGGTTCATCGCCCTGGTTACAAGTTGGGGCGTTGTAATCACTGCCATTGGTAACGTTTGTGACTTAGCTGGTCTCCAAGCGCTCTCCTGGCCATCCCTTTCAATAGGGTCATACAGTACCAACAATAAATACTGTTGACCTTTAAACTTATGCAGTTGTTGTCCGCGTGTTTATTTTTAGTATAAGGTGTCCGTGTGAGTTATTTCTAGGGGTAATCAGATTTATGTTAAGGCAAAGGTCAATCTCAATAATCCAATAGGCGCTTTATATACATTTGTTCTGTTTGTGATATACATATGTGTTTGGCAATATATTATGAAATCTATTTATCAAGTTGTAACAGACTTATATTGCTTGATTGATTTGTAATAATGATATGTACATCGTGTTAGTTATACTTTGTTATAGGTTATTATGTAATTTTAATAATTCAGCACATGCTGCGACCATGTACAGATTTAATCTCTGTGTGGCGATGCCTATTATATTATGGCTTGTTATATATGCTTAATTTAACGCCGGAATGAAACATCCTATTGGCTGTTTTTTTCTATTTAAACTATCCCGGGTGTTCACATAGCCACGTCCTCTGATGAAGTCTCTGACGAAACGGGTTAGGGCGTTGCTTGTGACACCCGCGTCTACACTGGTCCCGGTGTCTCTCTGCACTGTGTGCCCCCGTCCCGGTCTTCGGTGTTTATACGGCGCAACCCAACGAGGTTGCCTATTATATTATGGCTTGTTATATTTGCTTAATTTTAACGCCGGAATGAAACATCCTATTGGCTGTTTTTTTTCTATTTCAACTATCCCGGGTGTTCACATAGTCATGCCCTCTGATGAAGTCTCTGACGAAACGCGTTAGAGCATGGCTTGTGAAACCCGCGTCTACACTAGTCCCGGCGTCTCTCCGCACTTTGTGCCCCCGTCCCGGTCTTCGGTGTTTATATGGCGTAACCCAGCGAGGTTGCCTATTATATTATGGCTTGTTATATTTGCTTAATTTTAACGCCGGAATGAAACATCCAATTGGCTGTTTTTTCCTATTTAAATTATCCCGGGTGTTCACATAGCCATGTCTGTGTTTCCTGTGGATTTGGCAAATTGGAGGTCCTGATTGGAGCAGCTTGCCCGTGGTATTTATTACATCTCATGTGGTATCCAGCCCACAGTGTGTTTGTTTATGGTACGAGCACTGGCTTTTAGAAACCTATTGGAGTTCACCTGCATGTCTCCATATTAAAATCTTTTACCTGCACCATGTCGAGCACCTTTTTTTCTTGTTGTTCCTATATATATATATATATATATATATATATATATATATATATATATATATATATAGACAGACGTGGGTTTTGAGCCGGCACTCTGCTGCTGTAGGTAATAATGGCCCCGGGTGCCTTCTGATGAGGATAAGGTACTTGGAAGAAAAACAGCGTCACTCCAAGGGGACTTGGTAGAAGTATTTATATAGCAATAAACGACATAACCATCACGACCAATCCACCGACGTTTCAATGTCCGAAGACATTTTCCTCAAGGTGTGGTGTGTGGTGACAGGTTACAATACATAATAGCGTGGCTTTATAAGTACTCACCATTCCTGATGATTCTGACCGGCGGCCGGGTGCGCCGGTCACACACCCCCGGAAGTGAGGCATGAGAGGCGCTGACAGCTTCCTCTGAGTGTCCGTTGCTAGGATACGCGTCAGACCAGAGGCACTGTCCCCAGCCGCCAATCACAATCCACCAAGCGGAGTACGATGTGTGGACACACACATACCTATGGGAAACACAGGTACTAATCAATATACATATAAACAACGCCAAAACACAAATACGCAAAAGCCAGTAATAAGGTGCATATAAATCATCAATAATAAATGCGTCTAGTGTTAAGGGAACTCTGGATAACGCACTGAAAGTCCACCGGTGATATGACAAATGATTAATAAAGAATACTCCAGTTGAATCGCTCATTCAGACCTTGAGCTCTCACAGTCTGTAGTCTATGGATCCATCTGGCCTCCAATTTTAACAGCGATCCATCTCTATCGCCTCCGCGGCGGTAAGGGGGGATGTGATCTATAAGTATAAATTTAATATCTGACACCGTATGTCCCTTGTCCAGAAAGTGTCTGGCTACTGGTTGGTCGGCTTTACCCGAGCAAATTGCTAGGTTAATTGCCGACCTGTGAAGTGCCATTCTGTCTCTTATCGTGCGAATAGTTTTGCCGACATAGAACAGTTGGCAGGGGCAAAAAAGGAGATAAATCACATGAGTCAGTTGACACGTCAGGACCTGTTTGATGTGGATGATGGACTCAGTATGGGGATGTTTGAAAGATCGGCACACGACCAGATTTTTACATGTCGTGCAATTGAGGCATCGATAGCATCCCGGAGGTTTTGTTAAAAAAGACATATTGGTCCTATCCTCTCTGTCAGAACCAGTTATATCAGTATGGACCACTTGGTCTTTGATATTGCGTCCACGTGTATAACACGACATTGGACGTATAGACTTGAAGCATGGTAGTGTGTGGTCGGATTTGACAATTGGCCACAATGCCTTGGTGGCTCTCTGAACGATAGGACTGGACCTTGAAAATTGCTGTTTCCATGGAACGATGTTTTTGTTCACTCGCTCTTTGGTGGTTAATAGAATTTGTCGTGGGGTGGACAAAACCTCTTGCTGCTGGGTGCGTAAAGTTCTTAAATTATAGCCTCTTTCTGTGAAGCGCTGTACAACCTGATTTGTCCCCTCAATGGCTCCTTCCTGGGTGCTTGCTATCCTCGCTACCCGCATCAGCTGTGATTTGGGGAGACCTTTCTTTAACGGTTTTGGGTGATGGCTGGAAGCCAATAATAGGTTGTTGCGGTCAGTCTCTTTCGAATATACTTGTGTCGAGATCCGGCCATCATTCAGGTTTACCTGCACATCCAGATAGTTGATCCTATGTGGCTGTATGTTGTACGTGTATTTAATAGGGCTATCGCTGAGATTAATAGCCGCTATATGTTCTTCCAACACTTTGATAGGGCCCGACCACAGACAGAATAAGTCATCGATGAATCTTACAAAGAAAACTATATGGTGTTTAATCTGTTGGTTACACAAGAATTTCTCTTTTTCTTCTGCGAACATAAAAATGTTCGCCAGGCTCGGAGCCACTGGGCTACCCATGGCGCACCCATTGTTCTGCTGGTAGTATATGCCATTATACAGGAAATAATTCCTTTCCAGGGTCAGCCGTAGTAATTGTAAGAAAAGGTCATGGTCAACATCACGGATACTGCAATCTCTCATGAACTGCGCTACTGCTGCTACACCTGCCGCCTGAGGAATGGAGGTATACAGGCTGTTGACGTCTAATGTTACCAGTACTGTGTCGACTGGAATCGATGTTAAGGATTGTAATCGTAGCAGGAAGGCCGTTGTGTCCTTGATGAAGGTTTGTTGTTTTTGGACCCATGGCTGTAGAACAATGTCCAAGAATTTGGAAATTGGCTGGTATAAAGATTTATTGGCGCTGATGATGGGGCGACCTGGGGGTTTAGAAATGTTCTTGTGTATCTTGGGCACTGTGTAAATTATAGGGGTTACTGGGTGGTCTTGGCTTAACGCTCTTGCCAGAGCTGGGTCTAAAAGTTTAGACGAGACCGCTGTTTGCAGTATATGGTCCAATTCTCTTTTATATGCCCAAGTTGGGTCATTGGTCAGTCTTGTGTATGTGTGAACATCTCCTAATTGGCCCTCCAGTTCTTCCATGTAGGCCGATAGATCTTGGACCACTATAGCCCCTCCTTTATCCGCCGGCCTTATGATGATATGTCGGTAATTGGCTAGAGAACTTAGCGCCTGACGTTCTTCTTTAGATAGATTGTAATGCGCCGGAGGTGCTGCTGTATTGTATTTATTAACAGCTTCATTAATTAGCCTTGAAAAAGTAGGTAAGGAGGTATTTGTAGAGGAAGGGTCAAAATTGGACTTTGTTCTGGATCTAATGAAGTCTTGAAATGGGGATTCACTTAGATCACTGGGATTGAATTGGAAAAATTCACGGAGGCGGAGATTCCGGTCAAATCGATGACGATCTACTTGCCACTGCAATTCATTATGTAGGTTTGTGGGGATGAAGGATAAACCCTTGTTGAGCACCGATGTTTCAGCTGGGGTTAGTTGGTGGGTAGAGAGGTTGTAGATTATGTTCGCATCAGCGCTTTTAGCTCGCGCTGCCCTCTCGTTCTGGCGCCCCCTACGGGCGGGCGTCCTCTGCCTCTTTTTTGATTTGCGAGCGTTGCCCCCTCTAAAGGGACTGCCCCACTGGGCTGGGTATCATCAGAGTCACGGGTTCTAAAATCGCTATTCGAATTTGATGTGGCGATTTCTCTAGTCTGGTTTTCCCTTCTACGTCGATAGTTACCACCTTTACGGTTGGGGAATTGCGTAGTGGGTTCACCGCCCATCAGCCACCTGTAGACCTTATTATCCTCATAATCGCGAGTGACAATGGAATATTTGTTGGCTTTAAACTTCTGTAGCTCTTTTCTATATATTTCCACTTTAGTTGTTAAATTACTTAGCCATTCGGGATTGTCGTTTTGTATTTGAGGAATATCATAGGTACTTTCTAGGGTGGCGATTTTCTCTTTGGTGATGCGTGATTCTCTTGATGACTCCTCGATTACCAATAACATTAAATCACTACTGCACTTATTTAGGATTCCCACCCATTTGGTGCAGAATTCTGGGTTGAATCGGCCGATGGTCGGCATGTTGCGGATCCGGAACCCGCGAGGGATCATCTGTTCACGGTAATACTTTGATAGTGACGACCCGTGAAGGAGGTAGTCGACCTCCCGTTTCCTTAATTGTAGCATTTGATGTGCCAAATCTTCAATGGATGTTTCCATAGCTAGTTCATCATCTGTGTACTGCAAGAGTATACGTTGGGCTTCAGCCTCATTATAGCCATGTAAAACACCTTTCGTGGACGGCATAGTGGGGCATCCAGTGTTGGTTTGTGTCTCCATATCGTCCTCCGTGGTATATATAGGTGGTGGAATAGTTAAAGCTAGCAGAAATCTGCTATGCGGTGCCTTGCTCCGGGCGAGTCTCCCCACTGGGTAGACCCTTGTAGGTAGACGTGGGTTTTGAGCCAGCACTCTGCTGCTGTAGGTAATAATGGCCCCGGGTGCCTTCTGATGAGGATAAGGTACTTGGAAGAAAAACAGCGTCACTCCAAGGGGACTTGGTAGAAGTATTTATATAGCAATAAATGACATAACCATCACGACCAATCCACCGACGTTTCAATGTCCGAAGACATTTTCCTCAAGGTGTGGTGTGTGGTGACAGGTTACAATACATAATAGCCGTGATGGTCGTGATGGTTATGTCGTTTATTGCTATATAAATACTTCTACCAAGTCCCCTTGGAGTGACGCTGTTTTTCTTCCAAGTATATATATATATATATATATATATATATATATATATGGGAACAACATATATATATATATATATATATATATATATATACATATATACTCTCAAAACTGAAAGTGGATAAATCAATGGGGCCAGATGGGATACATCCAAGGATACTAAAAGAGCTTAAAGTGGAGCTGGTAAAACCAATAACAGAATTATTCAACCAGTCACTAGCTACTAGAGTAATCCCAGAGGACTGGAAAACAGCGAATGTAGTCCCACTGCACAAAAGTGGAAGCAAGGAAGAGGTAAGCAACTATCGACCAGTGAGCCTTACATCAGTAGTAGGGAAATTGATGGAAACACTCTTAAAACAAAGAGTTGTAGAATATCTCAAAACCAGCAATTTACAGGATCCAAAACAGCATGGGTTTACTGGGGGAAGATCATGTCAAACAAATCTTATTGACTTTTTTGACTGGGTGACTAAAGTAATAGATCAAGGTGGGGCTGTAGATGTAGCTTATCTAGACTTTAGTAAAGCTTTTGACACTGTCCCACATCGCAGACTGTTAAATAAACTTGAAAGCTTGGATTGGATTCTAAGATAGTTGAATGGATAAGAGCGTGGTTGCAGGACAGAAAACAGAGAGTTGTAGTAAACGGAGTACAGTCAAAGGAGGGAAAGGTTACAAGTGGAGTACCCCAGGGATCTGTACTTGGACCTGTGCTTTTTAATATCTTTATTGGTGATATTGCAAATGGAATTGAGGGTAAAATGTGCCTTTTTGCAGATGACACAAAGGTATGCACAGGGTAGACACACCAGGAGGGGTAAAACAAATGATTGAGGATCTAGGCAGATTAGAGAAATGGTCAAGAGAATGGCAACTACAGTTTAATGCCAAAAAATGCAAAATCATGCACTTGGGTCTCAGAAATCCAAAGGCTCAATATAGTATAAATGGCACTATAATGGAAACTACTGAGGAAGAGAGGGATCTAGGTGTCACTATTTCAGGGGACTTAAAAGCAGGTAGGCAATGTAACAAAGCAATGAAGAAGGCAAGTCAGATGCTTGGTTGCATAGGGAGAGGTATCAGCAGTAGAAAGAAAGAAGTAATAATGCCACTGTATAGGTCATTGGTACGACCTCACCTAGAGTATTGTGTTCAGTTCTGGAGGCCGTATCTCCAGAAGGATATAAATACATTAGAGACTGTACAAAGAAGAGCAACTAAAATGGTGCATGGCCTACATCACAAAACGTACCAGGAAAGACTAAAAGATCTTAATATGTATACTTTAGAGCAGAGAAGGGAAAGGGGGGACATGATTGAAACTTTCAAATATATCAAGGGCTTTAACAAGGTACAGGTGGGAGAGGAAGAGGAGCAACAGAACACGAGGACATGCACTGAAACTAGAGGGAGGAAGATTCAGGGGAAATGCGAGGAAGAATTTTTTCACAGAAAGAGTAGTAGATAAGTGGAATAGCCTCCCAACAGAGGTGGTAGACGCAAATACAGTAGTACAATTTAAACATGCTTGGGATAAGCATATTGATATCCTTACAAAAAAATAAGGATCAAATATGGTTTGAGGTAACATGTTTAAAAAAAGGGGCAGACTAGATGGGCCAAGTGGTTCTTATCTGCCGTCAAATTCTATGTTTCTATGTTTCTATATATAGGTACCTATGTATATATATATATAGGTAGAAAGCAAAGGCGTCACTGAGCGACTTCAATATCCTCAAACTGCTTTATTGCATAACAGGTGTGACTGACACCAGTGTTTTGAGCCCAATGCTCATCCTCAGGGTACACATTGCACTCGAAACACTGGTGTCGGTCACACCTGTTATGCAATAAAGCAGTTTAAGGATATTGAAGTCTCTGAGTGACACCTTTGCTTTCTAACTGTTTATGGACCTGACTGGTTCTGGGAGGGCACCGGAGCAAGGTGCCTGACTATCTCTTTAGTGGAGTGCCGGATATATATATATAGTGTAGAGGGACGTCAGCACTCGCAGCAAATAAACACACGGTCAGGCTAGAATAACCAACGTTTCGTGGCGCTGTGTTGCCACTTTATCAAGGTGCCAAAGGTTCTTTGGCACCTTGATAAAGTGGCAACACAGCGCTATGAAACATTGGTTATTCTAGCCTGACCGTGTGTTTATTTGCTGCGAGTGCCGCCGTCCCTCTACACTGCATTCACTTGTCTCCCCTGCTGGATTACAAGTTTGGAGGGCACTGCCATCTATATTATATACAGCTTCTTTCCCTGCTGGGACCTGTGCCAATTGGAGTGCCGCCTAACCCCCCACGAGATATATATATATATATATATATATATATATATATATATTTATATATTATTGTTTATTTATGGCACCACAGGGGTTCTGCAGCACCTGGCATACATAGAAGAGTGAAAACAAGAAAATAACGAATTATAGTACAATGCAAATTAGGACAAGTACATGGTAAATAAGGAGAGTTCCATCAGGGGATAGGACACTGACGCAATTATCAGGGTGGCAGAGATATATTCTTTTTTTTTAACAATATGTTTATTGAGTTTTATCTGCAAACAAACAGGGGGGGGGGGGGGGGTACAGAAAATAAAATAAAAGGAGGGGGGTGCATTATACATAGTAGTTACATACATAGATCACAAATGGTAAATAGTATATATTAAACGTTAACTCGTCACTCATTTAGAGAGCCAGAAGCGTACTTAGATGGTGCTCAAACAACTTGTTTTAGACGTATAAATAGTGGTAGTGCGTAGCAGGAGGAGTATCCAAGATATTAACTTTGCCTATACCTTCTATATGAAGTTTACAAAGAGTAATCATGCCGGTCCCCTTCCTTAACACTCAGAATCTGGGGAATTTAGAAGGTTAGTATCAACAGAGGTAGTATTCTTAGTTATACGTCCCGTCTCTTCTCTAAACATAGACCACCCCAGCCACCACAAATGTATAGAGTTAGAGGAGGAAGAATACTGTGCTCCCGCTGTCTCAAAACTGTAGTGTTTCTGGATTTTGTCACATATCGAGTCAACACTAGGAATCCTCTCTGATCTCCACAATTGAGCGATAGCTGCTTTTGTAGCGATCAGAATGTGTCCCAGAATATAAGTTTCGCCTTTGGTTAGGTGGCCTCCATAGAGGTGAAGGAGAGCCGTTTCAGGGTTAGGTTCAATCGGTTCACCAATTATTTTACTAATCAAGCAGAATATTGACGACCATAGTGGCTTCAGTACAGGGCAGTCCCAGAATATATGAAAAATGGTACCTATTCCCCCGCAATTTCTCCAGCATGATTTTGAGATATTAGGCCATATTTTATGCTGTCGGTCCGGTGTATAGTATGCCCTGTGTATTAATTTAAAAAACATCTCAGCATGGTTGATGCACCTAGACACTCTGAAACACGACTTAAATATTAGGTCCCATTCCTCCTCTTGCAGGGTTCTTTGGAGATCTTTTTCCCATAGAACCTGAGTTTTAAGTTTAGTTGAGCTGTTCTCAGCGACCAGGTAGTTATACCACTTAGAGATTGCTCCCTTCTGGTGTGGGTTGCTAAGTAAATTATGGGTCATTGGGGCAATGCGTGGGGTAGTATTCGGGGGAAGGAGGTATTTTGATAACCAACTTCTCAACTGTAGGTATTTAAAGAAGTCGCCCCTAGGGATATTGTATGTTTCTTGTAGATAGTTAAAGGGTTCTAAGTGGCCATCAATAAACATGTCGCCCAACTTAGTCAGGCCGCTTGATGTCCAATTTGACAGTTGTAAGTTTGGTATCAGAGACATCATTGACTGCAGGGTCAGTAGGGGGGCAGGCAGAGTAGTATCCTTGCTTCCTGACAGACTATCGTGCCAGGTCCTCACTGTCGCCCCTATAGATAAGTTTTTAATATGCAGTGAGCGGAAGGAAGGGGATGGCATCCAGAGTAGATCAGCCAGACTACATGGCGAGGCCTCCGCCTGCTCCAGACACACCCGGGGTTTCGGGGGGTCCTGAGTAAGCCACTCCTTTGTCTGGGAAAGGAGACACGCTTGGTGGTATTTTTCTATATCTGGGAATGCAACTCCCCCGGCTGGTTTAGAACGTATTAATACGTGTTTGGCTATCTTTGGTTTTAGGCCTTTCCATACATACTTAGTGAGAGACCTGTCGATCTTGTTGTACATAGTTTTTGGGAGTAGTCTAGGGATTGCCCTGATTAAGTACAGTAGTTTTGGAAGCAATACCATCTTTATTGCTGCCACCCGCCCCAGCCAAGAGACTTCTTGCATCATTCAGTCTCTGGTTAGACCCTCAAAAGCCTTTAGGAGGGGGCCATAATTGCATTCTAAGACGTCTTCCTTGCTGGTTAGATGAATCCCTAGATATTTTAAAGATCTCGTCTGCCAGGCATACCTATATTCATCTTTGAGTCTAGTCAGTGTTTCGGGGGGGGGGGGGGGGGGGTAAAAAATGGGAGGGCTTCTGTTTTACTTGTGTTCAACTTAGGAGACGAAGGAGAACTGTGTCAGGATAGTATGTAATGCTGGAAGGTAGGTTATTGGGTTTAAAATACATAATAAGATGTCATCTGCAAATAAGCAGATCTTGTGTGATAGGTCTCCTAGCTCCGGACCGGATGTTGAATTTGATCCCCTTATTTTCGCCACCAGTGGCTCAATCGCTAGAGCAAAGATAAGAGGGGAGAGTGGGCGCCCCTGTCTAGTGGCATTAGTAATGGGGAAGCTCGAGGATAGACACCCGTTGTATTCATCCCCCTCAGCAAAAGTGTACTCCAAGGCCAGAATGGAATCCAAGATTCTACCCGTGAAGCCGAACTGGTGTAAAACAGCTCTGAGGTAGCCCCAATGCAACCTGTCGAAGGCCTTTTCTGCGTCCAGGGACAGGAGGAGCAACGGCTCCCTCGCCCTGGAGCAGAGCTCTAGCACATTAAACATTCTACATGTATTGTCGGGGGCTTGTCTGCCGAGCACAAATCCAACCTGGTCAGGGTCAATGAGTGTTGGCAGTAATGGGCAAAGTCTGTTGGCTACTATCTTTGCATACAGCTTTATGTCAATATTGAGTAAGGCAATCGGCCTGTAGTTCTGCACTATGAAGGGGGATTTCCCTGGTTTGAGAATAGTTATAATCTGTGCTGCTAACATTTCTTTGGGAAAAGAGTTTAGGTCAGAAGCTTCATTAAAGACTGTCGTAAGGACTGGGGCTAATTCTGTTTTGAAAACTTTATAGAAGTTAGCCGGATATCCGTCTGGGCCTGGAGCCTTATCACGGGGCATGGAGTCTATAGCCAGGGAGACTTCTTCTAGGGACCAGGGCTCGTTGAGGGAACTACAAGCATCACAGGACAGTTTGGGCAACTTCAGATCCTTAAGGAATTCTTCAATTAGATCTATTTTTGGCTGGGGTGTTGAAGGGTCATTCTTAAGGTTGTACAAGTTAGAGTAGTATGTGGCAAAAGCATTAGCTATGCCAACCGGGTCCGTAACCTTCTGTCCTTGCTCTGAGGTTATGCTCTGAATTCTTTCTTTAGCTCTTCTACCCCTCAACTTACGTGCCAGCATCCGGCCTGCTCTATTTCCTAGAATATAGTATTGTTGATTAAGTCTTGTAATATTCTTCTGGACTTCAGCTAGGGAGAATTTATTTAATTCCTCACGTGCATTCTTCAGGGATTTTAGTAAGAGACCGTCCGTAGGGTTAGATTTATGTAGTCCCTCAAGTCTTATTACTTCTGCCTCTGCCTCAACAAATTGCTGCCTATATTCTCTTTTTAGTTTCGCCGCCACCTGTATTGCAGAACCTCTAACTACAGATTTAGGAGCGCACCAGTGGTTGAATGTTGAGGTATCTCCTGGGGAATTTTCACTTAGGTAGTTCTGAATTGAACTGCTGATCTCTTGAAGTGCCCTTGGGTTAGTTAGTGTCTGTTTACCTAACCTCCATCGCCCGGGGAGGGTACTCCTCCCAGTGATGTCCCACGTGATAAAAATGGGGGAGTGGTCTGACCACGTTAGAGGGAGGATTTCCACTTTACTAAATGAAGGCAAAGACCATTTATCTGAGATAGCTAGATCTATACAAGAGTAGGTAGAATGTACATGTGAGTAGTAAGTGTAATCCCAAACTGACGGGTGCTTAGTCCGCCACACGTCATAAAGATCATATTCTGCTAGGAGTGATTTAAGGTTTTTGTTAGATTCCAGTTGGGGAGGATTAGGTTATATAACTGGTTTTCTAGTTCTATCTACAGCTGGGTCTATAACCGTATTGAAATCACCAAGCAGCAACAAGGCCCCTCTGACATGTATTTGAATAACTTCCAGTACCTTACGACAAAACGCTAATTGTTTGGAATTAGGTGCATAGCATGTGGCCAGTGTGACCTCCACGTTATCTGATAGACCCACTAGAATTAAATAGCGACCTTCTGGGTCTGTAATTTGTTTTGTCAGAGAGAATGTGCAGCCTTGGGATAGAATAATAGCAACTTCCGCTTTTTTGACCGGGCCACATGACATATAGCAGTGAGGAAATTTTGCGTTGGTAAAAAGCGGTGGTGCCGATACATGCGCTTTTAACTTGGAAAAGTATTTCAAAGCCACTTTTCGCTTGTGAGAGGAATTTAGTCCCTTCACGTTCATCGAAATGATGTTAACCATAATCAAAGTACATGGTGATGATTAGTCGGAACTTAGAGCACTTTATACAATAAGTATTCACAAATATCTGGCTTCTACTATGATAACAGTAGGGATAGGGGGGGATAGTTAACCAGAGAAAACAAAAACATTAAGGAAAGAGAATATGGGGAAACTGAAATGCCCCCTCTTGGGGGCACAATGAGGTGCCATACCATGGCGAACCTAACGGGGTGGTGGTCGGGGGAAAAGGAAAAGCCACCTTCTCGCCTCCTGATATCTACAACAGATGTCTACCCAGTTGGCTTATGGCGCCTACCTCTGTTGGGAATTAGAACAGCGTCTCTGTCTGAGGTGAGATATGAGGAAACACATAAAAAAATGTAACCTTTCTGTAAATCTAGAACATAAACTTTCAACCCTAACATAGAAACAGTGTCAAAGGATTATAAAGTCACTATACCCAATGCTGAATGTAGCCTGCAACTTATAACATTAAGAAAAAAAAACTGTAATATTTACGGCAGAACAGGGAAGATGTCCATATGATGAGATATAGATACATTGCTGGGAGTGGATGTTCAGTTCTTGGAGCCAACCACGGCCCAGTCCTGCTGGAAGCCGCGATCAGGGGAAGTAGCCGTGGGTGAGGGCCCAGCGATGTTACATTTAGAGATGAGTTGTAGGCCATCTTCCAAATTCGTAAACGCTGTCGTGGAGCCATCTCGAGTGATCAGCAGTTTAGTGGGGAAGCCCCATCTGTACTGGATGTTCTCCTTTGTTAGGGTCGACGTGATAGGGAAAAAGGAACGTCTCTTAGCAAGAGTAGATTGGGATAGGTCTCCAAATACTTGAATAGGGCCAAGAGAGGTGTGGGTGTCTTCCGAGGGTCTGGCAGCTTTCAAAATGGCCTCTTTAATATGGTAATAGTGCATATGCAGCAGTACGTCTCCAGAGGTATCTTCCTGCACATTTCTGGCCCTAGGCAGTCTATGTATTCGATCAATCAGTTGGTCCGCAGCATTCGTTGTTGGGAGGAGCTTCTTGAATAGATCGACTGCATAGTCTTTAAGACTGGGGTTTGAAACATTATCAGGGATCCCTCTGAGTTTAATATTTTGTCATCTCGATCTATCTTCCAAGTCTGCAACTTTGTCTCTCAGGAGCTCCACCTCAGCCTTTAACGTGTCGTGGTTGGAAATCAAGCCATTATGGGAGCTCACCACTTCACCCATTTTGTTCTCTAAGTGGTCTGTTCATCCCCCGATGTCATCTATTGTTTGTTGGAAGGATTGAAGCGTGGAGCGAAATTCCGCTGCTACTTGTGATTTAAACTGCTGTAACAGGAGTTTCATTGACCCCACTGTGAGGGCCTCGGAATCGCCCAAAGTGTCCTGTAAGGGGGCTTCCTGGGCGACAGATCGGGGATCAGGCTTGTACGTATGGGTCGAAGTGGAAGGGCCCATTGCTGGGCTGCTGTTCGGTTTTGATTTAGAGGCTTGGGGAGAGGGCTTAAAGAAGGTTACTGGGGGGGCAGATTTATCTGCCTTGGGTCTTTTGGGTGGCATTGTGAGTTTGTAGAGAAGAGGAAAAGAGAGACACCTCAGCAAAGGGAAGGGTCAGTATGGGGTGGCTCCACGGGTAGCAAGTGTACTGTATCAACACATTTAGCTTCTTGGGTGCGGGAAGGGGCAAATGATGCATTAAGCGTGCATGTGAGGTCCACTAGGGTTAACCCAGGAGAACTGCGGCACCTCTGGCGATGAAGTACTTAACTGGACCCTGTACTGTCCATTGTGGTGCTGCATAACAGGTGATGCCTATGCAGGTTGTCCTTAAGGCACCAGCCCTGGAGACAGTAGGTTGATTGGTGGGTAACACACTGTACAGGGTCTTTTGTTTAACACTGTAGCCCCAGGTACCTTCAAGGCTTACACCATAGGGCAGGGGATCCACTGTCTGTTGTTGGAATAGTATCAGTGCTGGGATGCAGTAAACCCCAGTAATGTAAGGGGTAGCTGGGGGTGCAGGTCAGAGGGGTATAGAGGGTGTCCCACAACTTCACCTACTGCTGTTTGGTGGGGCCAGCTGGGGCGCCGTATACAGGGGGCTACAGCGTGTAGCTGGGATCTGCAGTGCCCCGATCCAAGGTGGCCACCGCTTCTATGAAGCAGAAGAGCTCCCTGCTTGTAGCGGCTCCCTGGTGCTCCCAGCCGCCTCCTGCAGTCGGATCACCGCTGCCGCTGGTCTCCAGACACTCCGGGGGTGCTGTGGGTATGTTGGGAAGCCTCTGCTGCGCTCCCACGGCGTTCGACTCTGGAACCGCACCACGGGTAAAGGTAAAAATCGAGACCCCGGCTTCTCCCAGTCAGTAGGCCGCAACCCGTGGGGACTCCAGAGAGGTCCCCCGGCTCTGCGGCTCAGCTCCCCTGACAGAGGGGGTCCTGGGCAGTCTAGTAGCTGCTGTCAGTGCAGTAAAATAAGCGCTGGGCACAGATTGAGGGCTTAGAGAAGGGGAGCCACAGTAATCCACGTCTTCTCTCCTCAGCGTCCAGGCCACACAGAGATATATTCTAAAAACAACTCGTGAGGTGAGAGGGCCCTGCTCGTGACAGGTTACATTTTGAAAACCGCAGTTGAGTCTGACATACACATACCACAGTCCCCATCATGTCACATTTATACATTTGGCTTATTTGTTTTTTTTCCCATCTTTAATACTAATTTCAATAAATAATATTTTACATACTGTATGAAATGTTAATGAATCTTGCTAATAAGCACCAATAAGAACAACATCTATATTTTCTGGTGTTACTCTTTGTGCTGTGTCAGCTGCATTCTGTTACCATTCTTTGTATATAAATGGGAAGTCAGGGATGTGGAACACGATTTGGATAAATGACGCAAGCATTGGAAGAACCTCAATGTAGTTTTTACAGGCCAGATATTGGGCCCATGAAGAGAGAAGAAAATTAAATAGATTTATTAGTTTCTGATTTTTTTATTGAACTTACAAAAGAAAACATATGATTCTAATATGTATGACAAACCTTCACAGACATTTTGCTGTTAGTTTTTTTAAACATTAAAAAAGTTTAAGTTTCAGTCTGTAATTCCTCATTTGAGCACTAGGTTGTGCTGTGGCATTTGCATTATGCTGCCATCGCGTGTGACACTTAGAAACATAAAAACATAGAATTTGACGGCAGATAAGAACCATTTGGCCCATCTAATCTGCCCCTTTTTTTACCCTTCAGGTAATCTCAACCCTTTTTGATCCTTATTTCTTTGTAAGGGTATCCCAAGCATGTTTAAATTGTTCTACTGTCTTAGCCTCTACCACCTCTGATGGGAGGCTATTCCACTTATCCACTACCCTTTCTGTGAAGTAATTCTTTCTAACATTTCCCCTGAACCTACCTCCCTCCAGTTTCAGTTCATGTCCTCGTGTTTTATTACTTCTTTTCCTTTGAAGAAAATTTCCCTCCTGTACTATGTTAAAACCCTTGTTATATTTGAAGATTTCTATCATGTCCCCCCTTTCCCTTCTCTGCTCCAAACTATACATGTTAAGATCTTTTAGTCTATCCAGGTAAGTTTTGTGATGCAGGCCATGCACCATTTTAGTTGCCCTTCTTTGTACACTCTCCAATGTATTTATATCCTTCTGAAGATATGGTCTCCAAAACTGGACACAATACTGGGCCAAATGTAATAGGGTGAGAGTTTCAGAAAGTGAGAGATTTTGGGAGAGTTTTCCCATGTTTTTTAAAGCAGCAATGAATTACATGGCAAAATCAAGCTGGTTTTGCAGTGTAATTGATTGCTGCTTTAAAAAACATGGGAAAACTCTCCCAAAATCTCTCACTTTCTGAAACTCTCACCCTATTACATTTGGCCCAGTATTCCAGATGAGGCCTTGTGACATAGTACAGAAAATTGTAATTATTTTAAATTTCTGATCAGTTTTTTTAAATTTAAAGAATAAAAGTAAAATATATATTTCGCTATTCTAGATTCCAGTGATTATTCTACTAGTGTTTTTCCTTTTTATAAGAGAAAAATCTTCTAATATTTAATGAGTGTGTACAATGCAAATTATAGACAGAATTATTCCTCATGTAATGTCAATTATTGTCATATAATAATCAGCAAAAGAAATGTATTGACATAGGATTTTGTGTTTTATTTCGAACATATTACAATACAGCATTCTTGTATATAATGCTTGGTAATCCATAATAACAGCAAATTGAAGTAAAACAGATGAATAGCACAATCTCCATGTAACCATAAGCATGCACAGAAGGGTGTGCTGGGTTTGCACAGGCAAAACCTAATGTCCGCACCCCCCTCACGCTTGCTGGCCGCCAGCACATCCGTCCTGGTTTATCACAGCTCCCCACTGCAAGTGGGTGCTGCAGGCGGCATCACGTCATACTGCACGCCTGCCCACAACTGATGTGAAGGAGCCGCATGTAATTCCCCTTGGCAATGAGGATGTAGCTCTCCTGTGGTAATAAACATATAACACCCACCTTCTGTGGCAAAGAACATGCAACCCCCTTGGCATTGAACATGTAACCCCCTGTGGCAATGAGCAAGAAACCCCTGGAATTGAGTAAGAAAGCCCTGGCAATGAGCATATAGGCAGGGCAGCCGAGAGGAACGCCGGGCCCCGGTAAAATTGGGGAGGAGTGGCCTAAGTGTGGGAGGTGTGGCCACCTCCCGCACTTAGGCCACCTCCCGCATATAGGCCATGCCCCAATCTGTTTAGAGTAGGGTGAGAGAAAAACTCTAAAAACTATAAACTCAGCAGGAGCACACATTTACAGCATGTGTTGTGCTGACATTAGGCTCAGCATGAGCTCACACGCTGTCAGTGAGATGCTCATGCTGAGCCTGCTGTCAGCACAGCACATGCTGTAGAAGTGTGTGCTGCTGTTGCTACCTGGGTGGGATGGAGGGGGAAGGGAGGGGTTGGACCAGGGCCCCTCCAGCAAGCCTGGGCCCGGGTATTTAGTACCCGCTCTCCCCCTCTCTCGGCTGCCCTGCATATAGGTAAGCGGCACTTATGTTGCCAGTGTGATATAATATGTAATAAGCATTATGGTGTGCGGTATAATATGTAATAGACATTACAGTGTGCAGCATAATGTGTAATGCGCATTACAGTGTGCTGCATAATGGGTAATGCGCATTACAATTTGCTGCATAATGGGTAATGGATGTTATTGTTTGTATTCCTGGTGCAGGGTGTCCAAGGGGCTTTACCTGGCTCATTGTGCCTTAGGAGCTCTAGCTGGAGCAATCTGTATAAGAAGTGGCATTATTGTGTGGTGTAGGTGAATAACGGACAAAATTGTGTAGTGCTATGTGAATTGGGACTATTATGCAACCACGCCCCTTTCCCACAAACCCAGTAATTTGCTGCAACGAGTGAAAGTGGTATAAGTCACATCTACCCCTTTTACATCGCAAATGCTGGGTCGCACCTAGAATCTGGACACAGGTCTGTCCTGGGAGCGACCCAGCATTTGCAATATTTGGTGCTCACAGTGACCTGGCTTATTGCTGGGATGGGCAGAATGTCAGGCGGGCGAGGAGACAGCACTGAGGTGACGCTGTTGCCTCTTCCATAAAATGGACCTGAGTTATCCTTTCAGACCTGCCCAGCAACCCACATTCAACCCTGGAATAACACTGCTTATACTCAGGGCCAAATTACTAGGTTGCTGGACCGGGATATTCAACATGGCCCTTTCACACTGCACACCGATCCAGGTCAACCCGGCTACATCTCTGGGGCAACTAGCACAGCATAGCACAATACTGTAAATGTGAGGGGTGACTGACACAACACTGTAATATTGTATACCTATTTTGTCCGTCCTGGGCCCCAGCAGGTTACTGTGAGCTGCTCTGCTCCCTCCATTCATTCACTCACGCTCCCCCCCTGTGCTGGCAAGCGCAGTATGTGCAGTACACACTATGACCAGCCACTCTGCTCCCTCCACTCACCTCACACACAGACACCCCCCCCCCCCCCCCCGGGTGCTGGCTAGCACAGAACACACTACCCTACCAGCCTCTCCCTGCAAGCATGCACGCACACCCCACCCCCTGTGATCCGGCTAGCTCCATACACACTACCCGGCCACCTGCTCTGCTCCCTCTAGGCTGTGGTGGCAGCACCCCTGTGACAGCGCCACGGCACCCCAGGAAGCTGCGCCACACAGTTTGGGAACCACTAAGGTAATGCTAGAATCACACCCTGACTGGTTCTAGACACCCCCACGCACAAATAGAAATATTTTTCTAGAGGTGCACACATGTAATGAACTACGCACACTTATGCATGTAACCAGAGGACACGTTCACTGCATATGTTCCTTGCCAGACTTTATCTAATGCTGGGGACACTAGACAATCAATGGCCGATATTGTGCACTATATCGGTCAGTGACGTCACACAACACCAGCTCTGTACATGCAGTCGCTGATAATAATGTCTTATGGAGATGCATGTACAGATGAGGGGGGGCATAATGACCTTTGGCCGTGCACATCATGAACAATATTGACTGCACAAAGGACAATATACACACATTTTCAATATCACTCATATTAAAGATATATTGCCCAGTGTGACCTAGCTTTAGTTAGAGACTGAAGAAATATAAAACTGGCCTTCTATGAGTGATTACACAGCCCATTGTATCAGGTCCTATCTAATTCGGCCTGATTCAGCCTAGTTTGCACAATTCTCCTCTAATGCTGTCTTTGGCTGGTGGTAGATGACACATGCGACATTTACATAGTTACATAGTAGGTGAGGCTGAATAAAGACTTGCATCCATCTAGTTTAACCTATGTTTATAATAGTTTATCCCTTGTTGTATAGTATGTTCCCATATTTTAAGGATAGATTATGTTACTTATTCATACCAATGGATGTTTTTAACCAATAAATGTCTATCCAACCTTAATTTAAACATATTTATAGTGTCTGCCGACACCACTTCTTCAGGAAGAGAGTTCCAAAGTTTAACTGTTCTGACTGTAAAGAATTTTTTTTTTCTAGATGAACAAAATCTTTTTTCTTCTAATCTAAACTCGTGCCCTCTCATCCTAGATTCCTGTCTAGCAGAAAAAGGGTGTTTGACAGTTTCTTATATTGGCCCATAATGTATTTATACATATTGAGCATGTCCCCCCTTAAACGTATCTTCTCTAGTGTAAATAGTCCCAGATTGCTTAATCTCTCCTCGTAGCTTAAATTCTCCATCCCCCCTAATAAGCTTTGTTGCTCTTCTTTGGATTTTTTCTAATTCTGTGATGTCCCTTTTATAGTGTGGGGCCCAGAATTGTACTCCGTATTTGAGGTGCGGTTCAACCAATGATTTGTACAGAGGCATAATTACTTTTGAATCCCTAGTTTCCATGCCCCTTTTAATACATGCTAGAGTTTTGTTGATCTTTTTTGTTACTATATTAAATTGAGCACTACACCCTAGTTTGTTGTCTATTTGGACTCCTAGATCCTTTACGAGTACTGAATTACCCAATTCATGCCCGCTTAGGTTATAACTAGCACACTGGTTATGTCTCCCAAGGTGCATGACCATGCATTTGTCCACATTGAACCTCATCTTCCATTTTTTTGCCCAGTAATCTAGATTGTCAAGATCATTGTGAGCGTGGTGACATCTTCTGATGATTTCATAACTCTGCTCAGTTTTTATCCTCTGCAAAGATGGATACATTGCTGAGTAACCCCATCTCAATATCATTAATAACATTTTTAAATAAAATGGGCCCTAGAACCGAGCCCTGAGGCACCCCACTTAGTACTGGTGTCATATTTGATACGGCACTGTTCACAACCACTCTTTGTTCTCAATTACACAGCCAGTTCCCTACCCATCTACAGATATTTGCCCCTAATCCCAGGTCCTCCATTTTATTTATCAACCTGTTGAAGATAAACTTTACTTTTAATCAAGGTCCTTCATAGATCTGTAAGACATATCAATCGATTGAGAGACGAATGAAGTGCGCACACACAAGTTGCGATCACACGTCTGCTTTCTTGTTTATTTTGTCCAGGGATATATACATGCATATACAGTTTCCATACGTCATATTTAGATAAGCAATACACGAGAGAGACTGATTCTTTGTTTCAGGGTCCTGCTCACCCTCCCGCCCCCTCCTCTTTTGGTGTCTGTTGGTACCAAGACATTCCTATGCTCTGAGACTTTCTTCCTGTTATCTTGATCGTAAAGTGGGGGGTGGGGGTCTATAACTTTACTGGTTCAGGACTAGAATACAGAGTGTCAGCATCTATTATAACTCCTAAAAGAAGAGACAAAATGTCTTTTTCATGATTATTATATTGTTGTCTCTTTCAGCCCCTCCTTTTTAAAATAATCTGACACTTAATAGAAAAGTATTGGCATTACAATATCTCTGCCTATCAAGCTAAGCAAACAATCTAACATAATAGAGCTAATAACTATGTCCCCCAGCAATGGTGCTTTCACTCTGTCGGTGGGAGGGCTAATGACTGTTGACTCATTTCCATCACAGTAGACTGCATACGGCTTTTTCTTGCCATACTTTTCTTCAAACTTGTATATTTGGAGGACTCCAGAGATGTTTTAACCTTTTTTATTACACACTGAAAAACAGTAAAAAAAAAATTTAAACACAAAGATAATATTGCTTTATCAACAATCTTCAATAAAGTCATCAAAATTCCAACAATCTATCCCTTTTTATCATTTTCAAATCATCTACTACCAAGTCAAAAGCTTGACCATCAATTCTGGTAATATTATTCAATAATTTGGCCAGGTCCGATATCTGCCTATCATTACAAGGAGTACCTGTGGTTCCCAGAGAAGTTACATTCCACAGGATTACTCCTAACATAGTTCCAAAATCAGTATCAAACCAGGAGTCATACCCTTTGGGTTGACTAGGTTTCCCAATACTTCTCTTATTTATATGATGGGGCCCATTGGACCATTCTATTTCCCTATCCACTATATCAGGTGCAGATGTAATGGCTGGTATAAGTTTGCCTATAGTGCAGACCCCATATCCTCCATAAGGGATCCACTTAAATGCTCTTCTATCACATATAAAATAAACATCATCATACAACAGGTAGGGTCTGGCTACCGCTATACTGTATACAATTTAAAATGCCTGGTTCCTGGTTTGGTATAAGTTAGTAATAATAGCTCTGGGTGTTCATTACATTTATTCAAGTTATTAAACCTTTGGTCTATTTTTAGGTGTGACCAGTCTACCTGTAGTGTCACATAAGGGTATGCTCTACCCTGTTTATTTCGATCACATGGATGCACATTAAAGCCACTATTGTCCTTTTGTGACCATTCAAGGGGAATTGTCATAAAGTTGAGTTGAGTGTGTACACACTTTACTTGGCCCAACCTACAGGGGATGGGTTTCATAGGGGACCCATCCAAGTAACCTAACTTAATCTGTTGGGACCGTTAAACAAAATTGGAAGGGGTTTTAATTACTCTACTTACTACTTACTAGTCTTTTCACATAGACTCAATCACCTGGCTGAATACCATATGAATTGAGGTCTGCTTGTGATTCTGAGATGGAAAAGAAAGCTAAAAAGATACACGTGTTAGTCTGGTGATCAGTGACTTCATGTAAGCAGTTAAATCACTATACGTAAGCTGTAACTCTTCTGGATAGTTACATCCTAATCTAGGCATGCTACCAAATAATACTTCATATGGAGACAACCCTGTCTTCCTGTTTGGGGTGGCTCTCATTCTAAACAGATTTAACTGCTAAATATATATATATATATATATATATATGTGCAGACTAAGATGTATTCATAGCCTCCTGGTTTTGGTAGCTGTAGTCTATAGACTATTTGTAGTCTCTGGACAGATGCTCCTTGGGATTGTCCCTTTTCCTGGATTTTGATATGCCACATATCCAACAGGCTTGTCCATAGAAGCCTGGAGCAATCCATCTTTCTGCTACTAGATTCCTCATCTGGTCTTTTCTGGCATGTCTGTCCATTTGCTACCTGGCACAATACTAGAAAGAGGCTACTTGGTAAATACAATTTCCCTTCAGCCTGCCATAGGCCTGTATCTCTGTCTTGTGTTGCTAATTTCCTTTTCCAAGAGGCTTTATCTTCCATTCCAGCTTGTTCCTGAAATTTCTTTAATGTCTGTAGATTTGGCATCTTTGCTTCTTCTTTCTCTTGAGTTTGCGCTATTTATGCAACGGTCTTTATTGCTTCTTTTGCTGCTTTCTTTGCCAAATCATTTCCTTTAGTTTCTGAGGTTTTGTTCTTGGTGTGGACCTGCATCTTGATGATCACCACTTTGTTTGGGCCTTCCAGGGCCCTAAACAAACTTCATATTAAGTTGGCATGCTGAATTAATTTTCCTGTTACAGTCTTAAAGTCTCTATTTTTCCAAATATGGCTGTAGACCAAAGCCGAGCTCAAACATATCTGGAGTCTGTGTATATGGTGGCTGTGATTCCTTCATCATAAATCAATGCTTTTGTAAGTGCCACAAGCTCAGCTGCCTGTGCTGATAGGTTTGCTGGTAGGGCTTCTGCTTCCACAACTTCTGTCTGTGTGGTGACCGCATATCCCATATGTTACATATTATGCCACACACCATAATGCCCATGACCCATTAGGCCACATGCCATAATGCCCATTATATGTTATGCCACATAAATGCCACTTACCTACATGCTCTTTGCCAGGGGTTACATGGTGATTGCCAGAGGTTTCTTGTTCAATGTCAGGGGTTACATGCTTGGTGCCAGGGGGTTACATGCTCCTTGCCAGGGGGTTACATGCTCCTTGCCAGGGTTGTATGCTCCTTTGCCACGGGGGGAGTACAAGTTTGTTGCCCAGTGGGGATTACCTGCTCAATGCCAGGGAGGATAACATGCTTGTTGCCAGGGAAGTTAAATTCTCATTGGCCAGGGTGATAACATACTTGTTGCCAGGGGGTTAAATGTTTGTTCACAGGGGACAGGTTAGTTGCCATGGGATATTAAACGCCATGCAGGGGATAACATGCTAGTTGCCATGGGATGTTAAATGTTCATTGCCAGGGGGAATTTACATGTTTGTTGCCTAGGGGTAGAATGGGCAACTGCCCGACTTCTATTGTGGGAGCTCCCTGGAGCCGCTGAGACAGAAATGAGCCTGTAGAGAAGTACACGGGGGCCAGGCCCGGCGACAGGGGGGGTCAAAGGGTACAGATTCAGCCCCCGCTTGGACACCGGGCCACTCATACTCTGAATTCAACACTTATTGTTCCCCCTCCCTTAAGAAAAATTTGCGTGGCCGTGGTGCCGCTGAGACAGAAATGAGCCTGCAGAGAAGTACATGGGTTTGTTTACAGGAAAGGGGAGTTGGGAAGGTACTGGTGCACAAGCACTTGACAGCAAATAATCAGGGCAATAGGAAAATCCTAAATGTTATAATGGGATGCCTCGGTATATATAGCTTGTGGAGGTGCTCCCCCGAGAGTATGAAAGTGTACTAGTAGAGAAAAGAAAAAAAGTACTCTCTTTTTTTGGGGGCACTGCTTTTTAGAAAAATAAGTTTAAAACTTAACTTTTAATATGTCATAAATGTTTTTACAGAATATAATGTACACACAAAGACAATGACAACAAAAAAGGGTGTGCAAGCAGTCCCTGCGCTGGTTTACCAACAGGGGCCTGGTTGGCATAGCCCGGGACAGCAGTTGCACCTTTCCCTTCGCCCAATAACTGTTACCCAAGGATTCGCTCACTTGCAATCGCAAAGCCCCATGTTCGTTGCAAGAAGCAGCGGTCCTGGTAACAGTGGGTTTATCTCTCACCACTTTATCACCTCCCTTTTCCTTTCTTCCTTACTCTATTCTTTTTCTACTCTCCTCTTCATGCAAATCTTTCCTGGGGAATTATAGTCTCACAAACATATGAGCCAGTTTTACGAAGCAATTATCCTCAAACTATTTGCCCGAAATATTACACTACGGCAAAGCAACTCATACTAGAGTGCAGTCTATCCACAGTAAATCTTCAAGACCATTTGAAAGTAAACTATTATTTGTGCTAATAGAGTTATGGTATTTGTTCACGAAATATAGCAACAGTGGTACATATTTTGCTAAAATTGTTTTTGCTGAACATTCAACTCTGAAACAGTGTCTACTTTGATAATTTGTCTCAAATCAGTTTACTATGCTACTGAAATATGAATTTACTGCTTAAACATTTGCTTTCCTAAAATTAACACTATCTTTGTTTGGATTCTAACTATTTTTTCTCACTTGGCTATATAAGGATTATTGTTTAGCCAATCAGGGAATCTGTGTTAAATATTTCGCAAGTGGTTGCCAAATGATATCCTAGATTATCCATAATCTAATCTTGCCATAAAATTGAAAAGTGCATATTATATTGCCATGCATCTAGGATATTAAATTACTATCAACCTACGTGTGCCAACCTACCTTGTCAGCAATAGAAGTGTGCTTATTGAATATTTGTGCACACCAAACTAACCATTTATATATTTCTGAAAGGTAGCTTTGGGTAAAAATTTCCACACCAAAGGAATTTCTACCATTATATGTATTTTTTTGCGTTTTTTGTGTTGTCAGTGTCTTTGTGTGTACATTTTACTCAGTAAAAACCTTTATGAAATATTAAAAGTTAAGTTTTAAACTTATTTTTCTAAAAAGCAGTGCCCCCCCAAAAAAGTGAGTACTGTTTTCTTTTCTCGAGAAGTACATGGGGGCTGCCTGGGGACATTCGCCAGGACACGCAGCTCGTGGCTGCTGCGTGAGCAGCCTGTGGACGGTCTGCCGGGACACGCAGCTTCTGGCCGCTACTTAGATACACTGACAGCACCGGCTCATGTCAGTGTGTGTAAGCGCCGGTGGCTGGAAGCTGCGTGTCCCATGTTTCTCAAATGAAAAATGAGCTTACATTTCCATGACCTTTTCATGGGGCATTTAGCTTGTGTAACTTTAGACACTGTGGGCGAGATTTATTAGATTTTTAGACTGTTGCGATTTTTTCACAAAAAATGTCTGAGTTTGCACATTTTGCAAAAAACGCACATTTAATAGGCTGCAAATTGTGAAAAAAATCTCACTTTTTGCACATTTTGACCTGTTGATTTTTTTCCCTAACACTTCAATTCGCATCCAGATGTTTGACCTTTATAAAGTAAATAACTTGCAAATTTAAGAAAGTGCGATGTTTGGTAAACGTTACAAAAAGTCGCAAAAAATAGACCAGGTTCTGACTGGCGAATTTAACAGAATCATGCACAGATCATTGAGATCTTTGCATGGTTCTTTCTTAAAAAATGTTTAAAAGATAAAATAAAAAATGGCATGGTGTCCACCCTCCTGAGCATAACCAGCCCTGGACTCAAAGAGCCAGTCCTGGTTTATAAAAATCACAGGACAAAAAATAAGGGCCCCCCTTGATTTTTTTAAAACCAGCACCAGGCTCAAAGGATGGTCCTGGTTCCCAAAATACGGGGGACAAAATGAGTAGGGATCCCCCGTATTTCAAGAATCAGCACAAGAAACCCCCCCCCCCTTGATCGGCAGGGTTCATGGAGAAGTGGGGACCCCCCCATGAAGGGGTCCCCCCACTCCAGTATTTACCTGCCCAGGCTGAAGCCCGGGGCTGTCCCCGATTCCCCTTGGGCTTTAGGCATCGGGCTGATAAGTGGTTAAATATAGATTCAACTATTGTGAATTGTTGCGGAACTACAAGTACCAGCAAGCCAGCACTGCATGCAGGGACTTGGAGAACCACAAGCATATGTGGCATTAAACTAGGGATGTGCACCGGCCACTTTTCGCATTTCTAAAAACCATCGGGTTTGTGTGTTCTAATGGATCTTGCCAAAACACCCCCTCAAGGTTTTTTTTTTTAAAGCGTAATACTGCTAAAATCACAGAATTTTGTTTTTTTCTTGCTCCTATGCTATTATTGACCACTCATTTCCAGTCTATTGAGAATACCTCACACCTCACTGCACTGGTACCAACTCATTGATACTGTGCTAGGATAAATGTAACACCTATTTCAATATAACAGTATGGTAGCGGAAATGGGGGCGTTCTTTTATTAACTGCCAATTAAAGGGTCACATGTGTGTATCAACCGATCACACTATTACAATAATGCTGGTCAATCTCAGAATATACACACTAGTGCCGGGTATAAAACCTCTGACAGTAGTGGTTGTAGCCGGAATACCCACTTGGTGGTGCGGTATAACAGCTGATCGGAGGGACCCGTGGCGTGACAGTGCAACCCGTTGAGGAACGGCGAGAACACTGTCACATCATAAGACAACCGACAATCATAATACAATTGTAATCTATCACATTAGAGCCCATTCATTTCTGTGCTATCATGTACATGATTGACTAAAAGTGCGTATCTAGTGCAATTGTGCTCATCATGGCAAGTGATGATATATTAAAGCTTGCATAACCACTGCTGTGTTGAAATTATGTCGATCATGTGACATCCGTGTTGGAATATGTCAACCTCATGTTTGAAATTAGTTCTAATTTGAGTTAAACATCTCAGTAGGCGTCGGAACAGTTGAGGTAATACCTTGCTTGTATATGATTGATGCCGCGGGGGGTTAACTGCAATTAATATGACATTGTCAATGTCATATTACATTTCGTGGATGCATCTCGTAAGAGGATAAGGATTGTTCTTGTATCATATGTAGATATTGTGGTTATACGTCTATTATCAATAGACCTCAAAGTAGCTTATGTGCAACAAAATGTACACTGGCTTTGGGTCTTTATTGTGCACTCAAAATATGTGTCCCATGTGGCTGGACAGATATATTGATAAGGGTCATGTTTTTGCATGAACGATTATTACTGCAATGCACGAGACACAGTTATATACGCCCCACAGGGGCATCTATATTGATTGATACTCAAAAAATGGGCGATAAATTATGCGCTTCAAAGAGAGAGATGTTCATTCAATATAGCGGCCTGATATATAGGGGGAAATTTACCAATATGAAAAACCTAGTTTTTCGTATTGGTATTTCCCCTACGGCTGCATACGACTGTTTTAGTCGTATGCAAAGTCGTGTTCCGGAGGGGAAATTACAAAGCAGTCAGATACGACTACTTTGCAACCCTACGATGGTGTAACCATTCGTATTAGAGGCACATATATACGGCCGCTAATACGAATTCGTACAGGCAGTCTGCACGGATCAGTCAGATCCGTGCAGGCTGCAGTGTGTAAAAAAATAGAAAAATTAAATAAATAATAAAAAAAAACGGCGTGGGGTCCCCCCCACAGCTGTAATCAGCACCAGGCTGAAGGAGCCGGGGCCGGTAATTAAAAATCAGGGAACCCAACAAATAGGGGTTCCCCGATTTTTAACAACCAGCCCCAGGCTCCAGGTCCGGGGCTGGTTCCCAAAATACGGGGGACAAAATGACTAGGGGTCCCCCGTATTTTAAGAACCAGCCCCAGGCCAAACCAGCCAGCAGGGTAATGTCACAGCCGGGGGACAATTATGATATAAGGTCCCGCGGCCAAAACATTAACCCTACCGACCAGTCAGCCTGGCCAGGGGTCCTGGGGGAGTGGGGACCCCCCCAATGAAGGGGTCCCCCCCCTCCAGGACTTACCTGACCAGGCTGAAGCCTGGTGCTGTCCTCGATGCCCCTGGGCGGTGGGCATCGAGCTGATAGCGGTGTAAAAAAAAAAGATTAAACTATTGTCTAATACTGGGGCACTATGAGTCCCAGCAAGCCTCCCCCGCAAGCTGGGACTTGGAGAACCACAAGTATTAAAATAGTACAATAAAACACACTGACACACACTTAAAATAAAACTTTAATACATACAAAGCCCACACATACTAATACTTACCTATCTTCTTTCCGTAGGTAGCCCTGGTCCTGTGTCGTCTTCTGGTCCTGTGTCAGCGGTCTTCTGGATCCGTCGACGTCCTTCTTCAAGTCGACGTCGCTGTCGGCGATGGCGTCCGGATCCGACGAAATCCATATGGAAGCTGTGGAAGGAAACCATACTCACCTGTCCCGGGGCGACGTAGTCCAGGTAAGGGTCTTGGCAAAAAAACAAACCGACACCCGAAACCAGCCGGACAGTAGGAGCCGCACGGTGTTTGTGTACATCGTGCGGCTCCGCCTCCCGAATGCCGCTATTGGCCGCCTTGCGGCCTAGCGGCCAATCAGGAGCCGCTAGGCCGCAAGGCGGCCAATAGCGGCATTCGGGAAATACGACAGGGAAAGCAAGGTGTATTTTCCTGTCGTATTTGCGAGGGTGTTTTACACCACTTAGCAGCCGTATTATCAGTACGGCTGCTTAGTACATCAGGAACCACCATTCTTTTGATGTTCCATCTTTAGGAATACGAAATGTTGTATTTTCGGGATTGTAAAACCCGAAAATACAAATTCGTAAAAAAAAGGTATTTCTGCCTACGAATACACCTTTTTTCTACGAATCCATTTTGGTAAATGTCCCCCATAGTGTCTCATATGGCTGGACAAATATATTGATAAGAGTCATGTTTTTGCATGAACAATGAATACTGCAATACACAATCCAAAGTTATGTATGCCCAACAAGGGCATCCTTATTGATTAGTACTTACAGTAATAAATGAGCAATAAATTATGCACTTCAATGAGAGCGCATGTATCGCTACATTCAATGTAGCGGCCTGAGTGATGATGCCCACTGCATGGGTTGTCATATTACATTTCGTGGATGCATCTCGTAAGAGGATAAGGATTGTTCTTGTATCATATGTAGATATCAGGGTTATACGTCTATTATCAATAGACCTCAAAGTACAGGAAATCTTGTCTAGAGACGGACAGTGCCCTTGCTGAAGAAGTCAGGCCTCTTCAGAGTAGGTGACTTGTGTGGCAATCATTCAAAAGTTGGTATGTGTCTGAGATAATCCTACATTTGGGGCATTGTACTATCCTCCTTTGCATCATGCTGTATGTTCTGTGTACGGATGTCTGATGTTATATTCCATGGAAAGTGCTTGTGTGCTAGAGAGAGCGATGCCCTGTTTATTGGTGACAAGTCTGAGAGTGATGGAAAGATAAACTTATATGTACGCCATGTACTGTGAATCAGGTATATATGATTTGCTATACCTCATAAATATAGTTAATAGCAGTGACGGAAGGGCAGATGTGTCCAGGTACTGGTGTGAAGTGTTGTTTAGTTTGTGTGAGTAAATGAATTAGTGCTCAAGTGTATGGACATGCTTCTCCCAAAACGTATCCGGGTGCATAGCTCCAGTTGGTGACATTAGGGTTAGTGTGCACATTGTGACAGATGTACAGTAAGTGTCCAGTGGTACTCAGTGAGACCACACTCTTTTCAAAAGGAGCATGGACACTGAGTGGAATGATAAATCCAATGTTTGCTTGCGTGCTGCTCACTGAATGACGACGTGATGGTCATGGAAGTGATGACAGTGAAAGATTACTGTTAATTAGTATGAGGGACAAACGTGAAGGTGCAAAACATAAGCGCAAAAAAGGAATGGTGAAAATCTAGTGAAATATTGAACCGTGCAGATGGGAAGGGGGTGACTATGTGCAATGACAAGTTGGTACATGATGTTCGTTATTTAATATGTGCATGGGTTTTATGTTAATGCTGTATGTATAAGTGCACACATTCACAATCCTGGTTGTGTTAGTAGCTTGACAGTTTATCAGTTAGTTTTGTATTTATTTACAAAAATGCAGATAAGCTATTTTCCTCATTAGGCCTGGGGGGACCCTGGTGTTCATAAGGAAAATGAGTCTGGTCTCCTGTCGGAGTTACTCTTTATCTTTTTTCCCCTGTCTGATGCCCATGTCGACCTTAAGCATTTCGAAGGCTTGTAGGGCTCCACATTTGCTCTGATGGAATTTCAAGAAATGCTTTGCAATGGGTGTAAGTGTCTTCATGTTTTTTTTTTATCTCTGGAGGCATTTCTGATACTGGCAATATGCTCCAGTATCCGTTGCTTCAGAGGTCTTTTTGTCTTCCCTCTAAATGACAAATTACAGGGACATCTTAAATTATACACGACACCTTGTGAGAGACAGCTTAAACTCAAGAACAGCATGGATAGTCTTCTCACAAGTGACATTACTCAGATACAGGTCACAGATGACTGGGTTGGTGACCTGCATTCATAAAAATTCAATTTGATAAAGCAAACAAAGTCCTTTTGGAACAAGGCAACCTTTGATAGTTACACCAAACAAAGGGTAACCCCTAGGGGCCTAAGACCGAGAGTCGTTCCATCTTTCGATTTAGCATCAGAGAATCTCAGGCTGAAATGGGAGCAAACCTTGACCAATTGCTCAATTGATGTTCTAGATAAGTTTCAGAAGACGTACCATAGATTTAAATCAGAGATAGATGTTATAGAAAAAGAACTGATTAACCGCAAAAATCCAGACTCCAGAGAGATGTACAAGATTTCACATCTGGAAATGTCTATAGATGGAGCAATACAAGAAAAAGAATACCTAATAGCTCTAATACACACCTCAGCACATCAGACTTTGATTACTCAGGAAGTGAGTCATCACATGAACACCCACCAACTAGAAGAACCCCTCAGGATTTTTTAGGGGTCACCCCCAGGGAGCTCAGAGACAGCATAGGAATGCTCCCCGAAAGATCAGGAGGGGGCGCAAGAAGAAAAAGACAGACAAGATACTGGAGGGAGGAAAACAGGGACTACAGGAAACACAGACACTAGACAATCATGACACCCTGAGAGTTATCAATTTAACAGACCATCAACTCACCCCCTCACAACATGAAGTCCTAAGTAAGGGTCTATCTTTTAGTCCGTCGCAATCATTTAATCGTTTTAATTGTGAGAGAGACCTCAATCTTTTTGCTAGAAAACTCCTTCTCAAAAAGATCTTTCGTAAAAGGGATGACACATCACAGGGCCACCTCACCCAAGATGCCAGTCTGTTTTCAGATGGTACTGGACAGACTACTCTCACCCACTTCTTTTCCACTGAAGAACTTAATGTGATCTCAATGATGGAGGAACTTTCTGTTGGGAATTTCAACAGCCCAGACACTATGGAGGAGTCAGTGACAAACACCCCAAGGTCACAGACCCCAAAGAAAAAGTCACATTTCTACCGGGCATCAATCTATGTCCACAGATCAGAGTGTATGTGGACCTGGTCAGCCGTGACCTGGATAAATCGGAGAGACACAAACATGCTAGATTCCCTTTGATAATCTCACTAGAGAAGAAAGACCAGCTCTATATAAGATTAAAAAATGGGACGATACAGTAATAAAGCCATCAAACAAAGGGGGTAATGTAGTTCTGTGGCCCCGCTCAGGATACGTACAGTATTTAGAACGTCAACTTAATGATCATTCCTGTTATCAAAAACTGCTCTTTAATCCGATGGACAATTTCTTGGAATTATACAACAACATCTAACAGAGAGCCCTGAGGGATAACAACATTACTAAAGTACAACATAAATTCCTGAAAGTGGAGGAACCAAGAGTGTCAACTCTGTATTTTTTACCTAAAATACACAAGAATGAACCCCCCCCCCCCCCCCCCGGAGGACCGGTAGTCTCAGGGGTGGGAAGTCTGACAGAGAATGCCAGCAAATTCGTTGATCACTTCTTGAGAGGGTATGTCTTCACACTTCCATCCTATATCCGAGATACAATGGATGTCTTAAACAAAATCCAAGATGTCATCCTGAATGATAATTGCTGGTTAATAACGTGTGATGTGAAGAGCCTCTATACCAGCATAATACACAAATATGGTATAGAGGCTACCAATTACTTCCTCAGCATGGAACGCAACGATCCATTTAATGACTTCATTGTGAGACTGTTACACTTTGTACTCACCAAAAATTCTACCTCCAGGTACAGGGAACCGTGATTGGTAGCATTTGTGCACCCACCTACGCGAACCTGTACCTGGGGTGGTGGGAAAGGAAATTTGTATTTTCTGCTCAGAACGAGAAGTACACTGAACACATATGGATGTGGATACGCTACATTGATGACCTCCTAATCATTTGGGAGGGAGAGAAAATCTATTTACTAAATTCATCAATGTACTGAACATCAACCACCTCAATCTGAAATTGATAACAGACATGAGCCAAGGAACGATAACCTTTCTGGATCTGAGATTAACAGTAGAAAATGATGGCCACATATCAACAGATATCTTTCGGAAGAAGACAGCCATCAACTGTATATTACATCACGACAGTTCTCATTTCCCACGAACGGCCTGCCGATAGGAGAATTTCTCAGAATCAAAAGAAATTGCTCCCAAGCAGGCACATATGATTTAAGGGTCAAACAACTAGGGAAGAGACTGATCGACAGAGGATACAGTGAACGACATGTCAAGAGAGCCTCCAAAGAAGCCAGAGATTACCATCGTGAAGACCTGCTCATTCCACGTGTGAAATATTCAGAAGGGGATAAAAGTGCAGCGCGATATCGGCACTTACTGCCGGGAATGGAGGGACATCCGAGACATTCTCAACGAACATGTGGGAGTTCTGAAAACTGACAGGGATCTCAATAACATCTTGGAGGATCACATACAGATTAGCTGGAGGCGAAGCAGCAACCTAAAAGATATGCTGGTGCACAGCCATCTGGGTAAAGTCAAACCTCCTTTGATTCGCAAGAAAGGGTCCTTCAAGTGTGGCAGCTGCAAGGCATGCTCCACTATGATCAGCACAACAGCTTTTCAGGACAAGTATGGAAAAATTGGAATATCAAGGATTACATAACATGTGACAATTTAAGATGGCCCTATAATTTGTCATATATAGGGAAGACAAAAAGACCTCTGAAGCAACGGATACTGGAGCATCTTGCCAGTATCAGAAATACCTCCAGAGTTAAACAAAACATGAAGACACTTACACCCATTTCGAAGCATTTCTTGAAATTCCATTAGAGCAAATGTGGAGGCCTACAAGCCTTCGGAATGCTTAAGGTCGACATGGGCATCAGACAGGGGAATAAAGATAAAGAGTTACTCCGACAGGAGACCAGACTCATTTTCTTTATTAACACCATGGTCCCCGCAGGCCTTAATGAGGAAAATAGCTTCTCAGCATTTTTATAAATAAATACAAAACTAACTGATAAACTGTCAAGCTACTAACACAACCAGGATTGTGAATGTGTGCACTTATACATACAGCATTAACATAAAACCCATGCACATATTAAATAACGAACATCATGTACCAACTTGTCATTGCATATAGTCGCTCCCTTCCCATCTGCACGGTTCAATTTTTCACTAGATTTTTACCATTCCCTTTTTGCGCTTATGTTTTGCACCTTCATGTTTGTCCCTCACACTAATTAACAGTAATCTTTCACTGTCATCACTTCCATGACCATCACGTCGTCATTCAGTGAGCAGCACGCAAGCAAACATTGGATTTATCATTCCACTCAGTGTCCATGCTCCTTTTGAAAAGAGTGTGGTCTCACTGAGTACCACTGGACACTTACTGTACATCTGTCACAATGTGCACACTAACCTTAATGTCACCAACTGGAGCTATGCACCCGGATACGTTTTGGGAGAAGCATGTCCATACACTTGAGCACTAATTCATTTACTCACACAAACTAAACAACACTTCACACCAGTACCTGGACACATCTGCCCTTCCGTCACTGCTATTAACTATATTTATGAGGTATAGCAAATCATATATACCTGATTCACAGTACATGGCGTACATATAAGTCTATCTTTCCGTCACTCTCAGACTTGTCACCAATAAACAGGGCATCGCTCTCTCTAGCACACAAGCACTTTCCATGGAATATAACATCAGACATCCGTACTCAGAACATACAGCACAATGCAAAGGAGGATAGTACAATGCCCCAAATGTAGGATTATCTCAGACACATACCGACTTTTGAGTGATTGCCACACAAGTCACCTACTCTGAAGAGGCCTGACTTCTTCAGCAAGGGCACTGTCCGTCTCTAGACAAGATTTCCTGTACTTTGAGGTCTATTGATAATAGACGTATAACCCTGATATCTACATATGATACAGGAACAATCCTTATCCTCTTACGAGATGCATCCACGAAATGTAATATGACAATGACAACCCATCACTCAGGCCGCTACATTGAAAGTAGCGATACATGCGCACTCATTGAAGCGCATAATTTATCGCTCATTTATTACTGTAAGTACCAATCAATAAGGATGCCCTTGTGGGGCGTACATAACTTTGTATTGTGTATTGCAGTATTCATTGTTCATGCAAAAACATGACCCTTATCAATATATTTGTCCAGCCATATGAGCCAGATGGGTGACATTCTATGGGATGCGATTTGCGTTTTTTTGGCGTTAATTAGACAACAAAATGGCGATATTGCATTTTCCCGTCAAATCGCCAATTTAATGGGATGCGCTAAGGGGATGAAATCGCATATTATGTGCGTTAAGGTATGCGGACCAAAAGTGCAAGATTAATTCGCATTTTTATCGCATCCAGATGTTTTCGTATAGAAAAGTATACAACTCGCTTATTTAATGCAATGCGCATTTGCAAATCGCACTTTTTAGGTGTCTAATTATCGCACTTATTTCAGACCAGGTTCTGTTTGGCGATTTGTCCCAGAACTCATTTTGGTCAAGTGCACACATGGTTAATTTCACCACAGGTGCCCTCATTTTCACTCACAAACACCCCTACATAAACCCCAACATCATTAAGGACACTTGTGAGGGTTTGAGACATGGAGATTTTGCAGACTATTTTGAAGTTGCTTATCTGTGATGTGGCCCATTTGGAGGAGCTGCGCAGGAGGGAGGAAGCTGCGCAACAGATCCTGGTAGCCCCCCGACTACTGCGTACCCCACGTATGTATCGTGCTCGCCTGTACCTGGACTCCCTCTAGGATCAACAGGTTGTGGGGATGTTTAGGCTGAACCCCATTAACCTGTTGGACTTATATGAGCAGGTGAGAGATGATTTGGACCCTTTTGGGGGAGCCAACTATGCAGTGTCTGGCCAGCACAAATTAATGTGTGCCCTCTACTATTTGGCCACAGGCTCCACTCAGTCTGTGACCTCATGGGCCTTGGGGGTATCACAGGCCACTTTCTCTAAGCATTTTACTCAAGTGTTACTTGCTATAAAGAAGTTGTGGCGGACATACATCAGCAGCCGTTACTTTTCTGGGAAGCACATGTGCCCTGTACTCCAAAATGTACCTGTGGTGCAAGTGTACTCATAAACAAATTATTGACCAATACCATCTGTTTCCACCCACATTTAACCTAATACACAGTGCCCAACGGATGCACATGGTGGTGCTGACCTATCCCTTGCTGGTATCTAGCTTGTAAGTACATTTCATACATGTATGAATGAAGTTTGCAGTCAAACATGGCTCACTGGTGTTGTGGAACTACATGTGCCAGCATGCCCTGACACACTACAACCATTAAAGTCCAAACCATGAGTGTCAGAGCCTGCTGGAATATGTAGATCCACAACTTTTGCCAGCCAAGGAGTTACCCCACACTACTTTATTGCAATCCCATTGTCATACACCATTACAATATGTTATAATTCACACATTAATTGGTTTTTAGAAAAAGACACAAACACAATGGTATGCGGTCAGATATTTTTACTTAGGTCTTCTTTTTTAGAAGCAATCTGCATTTTGGCAGGTGAAAAATAACAACTCTGGGGGCATGTTACAAGATGTTTGGGATTTGACAAAATAAACAAACATATATATCAGCTACCTTCTCCCAGCATCAGGCACCCCTACACCACTTCTAGACCCTGCACCAAGCCCACCACGGCCACCACGGGTCCTAACACTCCGACGGGGTGGGGAAGTGGGGGAGCCACTTATTGGGGTGCTGGATATACTGCTGAGGGTTGATGCTGCGCCACCTCCCACATTGGCTTCCTGCTGCTGTATTTGGGCCTGCATAGCTAGTAAGGCATTGGTCTGCGCTGTGCATGATTGGGTTAGTGCTGTGATACTTTGCGCCAGGCTGCCAATATGCCTATTCTGTTCCCTTACAGCAGCAGTTTGTTCTGCAAAACGGGTGTCAATGCTGTTAGCAATGCGCACATGAGTGCCTACCCCTACCCGTACACTACGTGCAATTTTGCGTAACTGAAGGAAGGTGTCACGCATGTACCCCTGGATGTTACCTATTTGGAGGCTTTGGGAGGCCATGAATTCTAACTGTTTGTCCTTGAAATTAACCAAGGAGTTAGCTACTTGGGAAGCAGAAGCTGCTGTATGGGGTGTGTGGGTGGGTGGGGGTGGGTTGGGAGACACCCCACTTGGGGGAAGATCACTCTGTGACAAGGTCTGTATTTCTTCCTCTGCCGCAAAGGTGTCGACCGGATCAAAAATGATGTCCATTTCGTCTAAGACCAGTATTGAAGAATCTGTTTGGTTGGACCCTAGTTGTATAGCACCTGTGGATACAGATGAAAAGGTAAGTACTGATTTGTATATTGGGCACACTGTCGTGTATACTGTTTTACATAGGGCTAGAGATGCTGGACGCACATACCTAGGGGTGTTATGTACTTACACATGTACCCCGATACAGCATGTAACATTGACATTAATAATATGTCACATGCCTAGCTCAGCTGACATTCATTTCCGTTGCAATGTAGCAGCAGGAGATGAATGTAGTGTGAGATATTGTTGATGTGACATGGGTGTGTGTACTGTATGTGTAATGGCGTGTTTTTGGATCATTTACCTGCTTCCGCAGATTCTGCAGCAACGGGCCTTCTGGTCTTGGATGAGTGAGCACTTCGGGATGGACAATCTGTGCAAGGAAAGATGGGCAGGCTTTATGGACCTTGCTATGGCTAAGCATTTTCTGCAAACATGCATTGAAATGACAATAATGGACAATACCCTTTGGATAAGGACTGCATTATTTCTTCACTACCTTTTTTTTTGGTTTAAAGTCAAATTTTTTTTTAAGATTATTATTAAACTATTGTACACATGACAACTATTGGATAATCTGTGGTATGTAGTCATGGCAGCTAAACCACCAGTACACCTCTGGGTTTTTGCCCACATACATGTTAGGCTGCTAGAAAGAATGTTACAGTGTTAATCAATATGAGCAGTTGTGGAACTACAAGGCCCAGCATTATCAGCAATTTACAAGTAGGAGCAGGCAATTTCTTGTGCATGGCCTTGCTGGGCTATGTATTTCCACAGCAGCACTTTACTTAGCATAACAATACAAGTGAACATTACAGTTATAATACATTGGCATGTATGTTTAACATTGCATGGAGTGACACTTACCAGCTCTGGATGGTGTTTGCGGCCTATCGGTATCCGCCACGTGCATGCCAGGCAGGACCTCAGGGGGTATGATGCGCTTCAGCTTCACCTCATATGAATTGTAGCACACAGTGGTGGGGCTTCCTCCTCCAGTCTTGGTGGCCTCCTCCAACTCCATGGCCATTTTATTTTTCAACTGCCTTTTGATGTCGTTAAATCTCTTTTTCACATTGCGGACCAGGCGCTTGTGCTGACTGACAGCGTTCACCGCCTGGGTGATGTCCTTCCACATAGCCCTTTTGCGCTGTGCAGTGGTCTTGTGGTGAGATTTGCCAAGCAAACGCTCAAACACTGGCAGGATAGCCCGGACAAGTGCTGCATTTTCCTCATATGAAAAGCGGACTTTCGGCCACTTTTTGTGCGGCCAGCTTCCACCTCCTCCTCCTCCTCCTCCTCCTCCTCATTTTCAACTCCAACCATGTAGCCCTCCTCCTCCATGCCAGTGTCTTCCTCCTCCTCACCACCATCTTCCTCCACCTCTGACATGTGGCCCTCCTGCAGCTGGTGTGGGGTATGGTCAAGGTCCTGGCTGTAGGATGGGGATGACAGCGGATCCTCCACCTCCTCCTGCTGAGGCTGGACGCCCAGGGCATTGCCTGGGGCTGCCCTTTCTGTGGCCATGCTGCCTGCCACACTGCTGCCTCTCCCACTTGGCTGGCTGCTGCCACTGCTTCCTCTGCCACTGCTTCCTCTGCCACTGCTCCCTCGGCCACTCCTCACTCTGCCACTGCTCCCTCTGCCACTCCTCACTCTGCCATCAACACCTCTTCCTCTAATCACACTGCCACTGCTCCTCTCCATGCTCCTTACTTCCTTTTAAAGAGTGAAATGGCGCCAATGCCCCTTTATATAGGGGGTGTGATGCATAATGGAGGGGACAGAGATGGGCCAATAGGTTGGGGGGTTCTTAGTCATGCGGAGACAGTTTTGTAAATCGCACTCCGGTTGGTCCAAAACTCGCACATGACCGGCGGAAGAACTCACACTTTTTTGTTACTTAAAATCGCACCACTTCGCCGCAAATCGCACCTCTTCGCACTTTTCAGCCTCCAATGCGCATCACATTAAATATGCGAATTTTGACTGAAAAGTGCGATTTGAAAAAGTGCGAATAGCGGCGATGTGGTGCGCTAAAAAAAACATGCGCATTTATCTCAAAGCATAGAATGTCACCCTATATATCAGGTCGCTATATTGAATGAACATCTCTCTCTTTGAAGCGCATAATTTATCGCCCATTTTTTGAGTATCAATCAATATAGATGCCCCTGTGGGGCGTATATAACTGTGTCTCGTGCATTGCAGTAATAATTGTTCATGCAAAAACATGACCCTTATCAATATATCTGTCCAGCCACATGGGACACATATTTTGAGTGCACAATAAAGCACCAAAGCCAGTGTACATTTTGTTGCACATAAGCTACTTTGAGGTCTATTGATAATAGACGTATAACCACAATATCTACATATGATACAAGAACAATCCTTATCCTCTTACGAGATGCATCCATGAAATGTAATATGACAATGACAATGTCATATTAATTGCAGTTAACCCCCCGCGGCATCAATCAAATACATGCAAGGTATTACCTCAACTTTTCCAACGCCTACTGAGATGTATAACTCAAATTAGAACTAATTTCAAACATGAGGTTGACATATTCCAACACGGATGTCACATGATCGACATCATGTCAACACAGCAGTGGTTATGCAAGCTTTAATATATCATCACTTGCCATGATGAGCACAATTGCATTAGATACGCACTTTTAGTCAATCATGTACATGATAGCACAGAAATGACTACATATACATAATCGGACTCACTATTGATGTAATCATAACCAGAGACGTAAGTCTTGCACCTCAATTAGTCCGCCCACTGCCCGCCTGGGGGTGGGTCGAATAAAAAGTCTGCAAAGACGATTGGACACAGTATTCAGATGACGCTATTTAAATCCTTCTGAAACGACAGAGCGGCTTCCCTTGAAAAAGCAGGAAGCGAAGAGCGCGCCAGCAGCACGGCCGTGCGGGTACATTCCTGTATGTGCTTTCTCCTTCAGCTACACTATTAGCCTCAGTGCCTATAAAACCTAGCCCTTCTAAGAGCTCTAATGTTATAGATTACAATTGTATTTTGTTTGTCTGTTGTCTTATGACGTGACAGTGTTCTCGCCGTTCCTCAACGGGTTGCACTGTCACGCCACGGGTCCCTCCGATCAGCTGTTATACCGCACCACCAAGTGGGTATTCCAGCTACAACCACTACTGTCAGAGGTTTTATACCCGGCACTAGTGTGTATATTCTGACATTGACCGATATTATTGTAATACAGTGATCGGTTGATACACACGTGACCCTTTAACTGCCAGTTAATAAAAGAACACCCCCATTTCCTCTACCATACTGTTATATTGAAATAGGTGTTACATTTATCCTAGCACAGTATCAATGAGTTGGTACCAGTGGGCTTAAGTAACACACTTCTGGCAACATTTGTATCCACATGGACAGCTGAAACACTAACAGCCTCAGGGGTAGATTTATGATGTGGTGAAGTGGGGCATATGCGCTATCCGCCTGCGCTAAAGCAGGGGATAGCGCTTCCCCTGATGTATGAAACCCGTTAAGCGGGTGATTATCGTGTGGCATATGGGGGTGGAGGGCTAACGTCTGTGCATTGAGCTCCAGGCTCATACCTTATTTATGAAGCTGGCCGTCTTCTTTGTTTTTCTGGCGCTGTGGATCTCCTGTAAGAAGTTAGGTGCCGCTTGTTGGTCTCCGGCGGCTTCAAATTAAAACTGCGCATGCGCTGGGTATACACAGCATCCCAGCATCCCCTGGGAACATTACCCTGCGCATGCGCAATTTTAATTTGAAGCCGCCGGAGACCAACAAGCGGCACCTAACATGGAAATCTGCGCATGCGCCGGGTACGTTTTGTGAGAAAAAGTATCCTGCGCATGCGCAGATAACAGGCGGACGGCAGCGCAGGAAACGTTATGGGAGGCAGCGTATCCCCGATAACGCACTCCCATAACGAAGTTCACTCTAATGATAAATTTGGGCGAATTGCAGGGGAGCTTCACCACGATAAAGTGGTGAAGCGAACCTGCGCCCATAAGGAACGTTAGGGCACAATTGATAAATCTACCCCTCAGTCTCCCACTTATAGATTAAGCAGATGGCTTACATATAGCTGCCAATTGACTTACCTACTTGAAATATTATAAATTACAGAGGTGGACTTCCATACCATAGCACGTGCTGTTTTTAAACACGGACTACTTTCACTTGTTTTGTCATTATATGTATGTTTTTAATATTTTGCAGTTTTAGAGATATATAATAAAGGTTATTTCTTATTGTCGCAATTAATTGTCTAGAGGTGCACCACACCCTGACACACTGTTCTTTCCTTGTGGTCAGTTAACAACTGTTTCTCCCCTGGTGTCTCATTTAAGCAAACCACATCAGCATGCTCCTCGTCAACTTCCTCCTCAGCGCCAGCTACATCAATATCCTCCTCCTGGTGTACAACATTGACACCTTCATTATAAAAATCTTGAACTGGACTGTCAGTGATCCTTCCAGCATATGCAGAGGGCATACTGCAAATGATGGAAAGATCCACCTCTTCCCATACAGTGATGGGAAGGTCAGGCATCTCAACCACCAACACTTGGACTCTCCTTGCCTTGAACTTAACCATTCCTTGACGTTTCTCCTCCAACAATTTCCATTTATTTTTTTATAGTTCTTTTATTGAACTTTGGCTTTTTGGATATAACATACCCTCTACTTTGACCCTGGGCATTGGCCTTGGCAGACGACATGGTGGCATTTCATTGTCTATGTCATCATGACTAGTGGCTGCAGCTTCACAACTAGGAGGAAACAGTTCCTCGTCTTTCTCTATTTTTTATCCTCCATATTTTGGATATCCTTTATATTTGTGCAGTTATGCCACAGGACAGCACCACTGGAGTGCAATTATATATATTGGAAGGTAGGCCCCAGCAGACAGGAATTATACGTCGGTAGGCTAGGTAGGCGTTAGCAGACTGGTATTATACACATCAGTACATAGTTACATAGTAGGTAAGGCTGAAAAAAGACTTGCGTCCATCTGGTTCAACCTGGTTAGAGTAGGTAGGCACCAGCAGACAGCAAGTGTTACTGATTAATATTTAATATGATTCATTTGATTATGCACTAAGTGCAGTGTGTGGCATGACTGGCACCAGCAGAATGTACAGCAGAGGTAGACAGTGGGCACCAGCGGACTATACAGCAGAGGAAGGCAGTGGACACCAGCCGTTTATACAGCACAGGTAGGCCCCAGCAGACTGCAAGTGACTGTGTTACTGATTAATAATAATATGATTAATTTGAGTATGCACTGAGTGCAGTGTGTGGCATGACTGGCACCAGCTGAATATACAGCAGAGGTAGGCAGTGGGCACCAGTGGACTATACAGCACAGGTAGGCCCCAGCAGACTGCAAGTGACTGTGTTACTGATTAATAATTAATATGATTAATTTGATTATGTACTGAGTGCAGTGTGTGGCACGACTGGCACCAGCAGAATATACAGCAGAGGCAGGCATTGGGAAGTGGAACCAGCAGACTATACCAGGCTTGCCTACCCTCCCGCTTTTAGCGGGAGGCTCACGGTTTTTACAGGAGCCTCCCACTGCCCCCCAAGACCCCTCTTTCCTCCCGGTTTTCATGACGAAATATATATATATATATACATAGGTGCCGATTTATGTTTTTGCTGGTGGGTGCTCAAGTCAAAAATATAGAGGAGTGGCTTCATGGGAAAGGGGTGTGGACACAAAATAATACCAATTTATATTATGGAGCACAGTTATCTCCAATATTCAAATTACATACATAAATGCCCCCACAGTGCAGGTACATAAATGTCCCCACAGTGCAGGTACTCTGTGGACAGAATACATACTATTTCCCAGGTGGCGGGTCCGGTGATGTGGGTGCTGCAGCCGCAAATTAGCAAGTTAATATGGTGGCCCAGCAGCGGGACTCGGGCCTGTGGGTGCTCATCAATTTCCATGGGTGCTCAGGCCCTTGAGCACCCACAGAATCGGCACCAATGTGTGTATATATATATATATATATATATATATATTTATATATATATATATTGCGTGTCGGTGTCCGGCACTCCCCGCTCTGGTGGTACAATAATGCTGCCCGGGTGCCTTCCTAGTGGTATGGGGACCACAAATATATTCTCCAAAAAAGCAGGCGTCACTCCAGGTCTTTAGGTGCAATAATCAGGTGAAGTTTATTACTTCCATGGAAGTAATAAACTTCACCTGATTATTGCACCTAAAGACCTGGAGTGACGCCTGCTTTTTTGGAGAGAATATATATATATATATATATATAACTAACACAGGCAGGAAAAGGTGCGCTGACACCTGTTAATTAGAATACCCCAAATACTGGGGATTTGAGTCCAAAAAGACACTTGTTCCAAAAATCTTTGAACCGCAGCTCTCTTTTTCAGTCTCCGTCCCCGTGAGACAACGCCACTGCAATCTACAACAAACAAGATGAAAAAGGGGTGCCCAATAGTGTAGTATTGTCAAATCAACAATATATTTATTGGTTAAAAATGCGATATATCACTAGTACATTCAGTGCCAGATAAAGCCTTCGGGAGGCCCGAAGCACTTTAGACAGGGGGGCCCCTTCCACTTGTCACTACTGCCCGCAAACTGCATGGGAGAATATTAAACTGTCAAAACACAGAGTAAAGGCAGTATAAACTTGGTCAATGGGTAACTACAGGGGAGATTATATATACTTGTATATATATATATATATATATATATATATATATATATATATATATATATATATATATAGATACAGAAGTACCAACACACTCGCCATTCCTAGGAATGGGGTGCAAACAGCACCCACATCCCAGGGTGGGGTGCGGTGGCCTGTGACCACACACTCTAGTAAATACAAACACTGGGGGCCCAGCACTCACTACAACAAACTAACTCACCTTAACATTCAAATAATCAATAAATAAATAATGGGGTTTTAGTTCATGAATTGATCAATGCATTTAAGCTTGCAGCCCATCGCCAAGGGACCCCATTTCACTGCAAGTCCTACACTAAAAACTGGTTTTCTTGGGAACCTGGCACCTGCTTACACATCATAGCTAAAATGAACATGTGTTTTTTTCCTGGGTTAATGCTCAACTGCCAAGTAACTAATGGCTTTTATAAGGTGAGACAATCCCATACACAGCACCTGAATTTGTATTAAAGGGGCAGCTGTCACAGGTTTCAGGTAAATGAGCTTATCTAGGGTGCATGAGAAAGCTATCATCACAGTAACAGAGGTTAATTAAAAATCAACCCAAATATATAGATACAGAAGTACCAACACACTCGCCATTCCTAGGAATGGGGTGCAAACAGCACCCACATCCCAGGGTGGGGTGCGGTGGCCTGTGACCACACACTCTAGTAAATACAAACACTGGGGGCCCAGCACTCACTACAACAAACTAACTCACCTTAACATTCAAATAATCAATAAATAAATAATGGGGTTTTAGTTCATGAATTGATCAATGCATTTAACCCCTTCACGACATTTGACGTACATGTACGTCATGGTCGGGAAGTACTTCCCGACATTTGACGTACATGTACGTCATGGATTCTAACTGTCACTGCGTCTATAGACGCGGTGACAGTTAGGAGATGTCTGCTGTCCCTGACAGCAGACATCCCCCCTCGTCGCCCAGGGGGGGCAGGGGTGCCCCCCCCGGTCGGCGATCGCTGTGATTGGCTGTTCAAATCTGAACAGTCAATCACAGCGTTTCCTGTGTTACCGGCGGCTAAGCCGCTCGGTAACACAGAAAACGGTGGTGATCGGTGCAGCACCGATCACCACCGAGCGGCAGCACCCCCCTCCCACCCGCCGGGCACTCACCCGGCAGCAGCAGCAGCTCCCCCGGCTCCACCGCTACGTCCGGAGCGCACGCTGCGCTCCCCTCCTCCCCCCTCCCCCCCGCAGCAGCAGCAGCAGCAGCAGCAGCATCATGCTGCTGCTGGAAAAGTTAAAAATAAAATAAAATAAAAAATAATGTGCAAATGTGTGTATATATATATATATATATATATATATATATATATATATATATACACACACACACATATATATATATATATATATATATATATATATATATATATATATATATATATATATATATATGTGTGTGTGTGTATATATATGTATATATATGTATATATATATATATATATATATATATATATATATATATACACACACATATATATATATATATATATATATATATATATATATATATATATATATATATATATATATATATATATATATATATATATATGTGTGTGTGTGTGTGTGTGTGTGTGTGTGTGTGTGTGTGTGCGTATACCGCACCGATCGCCAGCCCCCCCCCCTCCCACCCGGCAGCCCCCCTCCCTCCCACCCACCCGGCTGCCGCAGCGCCAGCACCCCTCCCACCCCCCCGCCAGCCGCAGCGCCAGCCCCCCTCCCAAAGCTGGTGACCAAAATGGGGTCACTTGTGGGGGGGTTCCACTGTATTGGTGCTTCGGGGGTCTTGCTAATGCGACATAGCACCCGCCATTCATTCCACCACCAAAAATCACTCCTTCCCTTCTGAGTCCTGCCATGCACCCAACTGGTATTTTTTGGTCACATGTGAGGCATTGCCGTACCCGGGAGAAATTGGGGCACAGATTTTGGGGTGCTTTGTCTCCTTCATTCCTTGTGAAAATTAAAAATTTTGAGCCAGAACTGCATTTTTGTGTAAAAAATTAAATTTTTTTACACAAAAATGCAGATCTGGCTCAAAATGTTTCATTTTCACAAGGAATGAAGGAGACAAAGCACCCCAAAATCTGTGCCCCAATTTCTCCCGGGTACGGCAATGCCTCACATGTGACCAAAAAATACCAGTTGGGTGCATGGCAGGACTCAGAAGGGAAGGAGTGATTTTTGGATTTTGCAGCACAGATTCTGGTTGAATGACCCCCGAAACACCCATACAGTGGAACCCCCCCACAAGTGACCCCATTTTGCAAACTACACCCCTCAGGGAATTCATCTAGGGGTATAGAGTACATTTCAAACCCCCCGGGGTTTCACCAATTTTGATACAACTGAGCTGTGAAAATGAAAAATTATTTTTTTTCATTTTCACTGCCCAGTTGTACCACAATTGGTGAAACCCCTGGGGGTTTGAAATGTACTCTATACCCCTAGATGAATTCCCTGAGGGGTGTAGTTTGCAAAATGGGGTCACTTGTGGGGGGGTTCCTAACTTTTAGCATCTTATGGTGCCTAGAAACCTACATGGTGCCTAAAAAATAATCTCATAAAAAGGAGTCTCCAAAATCAAGTAGGTGCTCCTTCTATTATGAAGCCTGTGGTTTGGTCACCGTGCACACTAGGGCCACATATAGGATATTTATGAAAACCAAAGAATTGGGGGAATCAATTTTTAGTCACATTTCTCTAGTAAAATGTACTGTGTTCCTTAGAAAAATGTATTAAAATTGAAAATCCGAAAAAAAAATGAAATTTTGAAATTTCACCTACACTTTGTTTTAATTCCTGTGAAACACCTAAAGGGTTAACAAACTTCCAAAATGCTGTTTTGAATACTGTGAGGGGTGCAGTTTTTGAAATGGCATCATTTATGGGGGTGTCTCACATACAAGTCCCTCAAAGTCACATCAGAACTGAACTGGTCCCTAAAAAAATCAGTGTTTGAAATTTTCTTGAAAATTTGAGAATTTGCTAGTCATATTTGAAGCCTCCTAGTGTCCAAAAAAATTAAAAGGAAGTTGAAATAATGATTGCAACATAAAGTAGACATATGGTCTTTGTTAGTTATTAACTATTTTGAGTGGTATGATTATTTGTCTCACAAGCAGAAAATGTGACATTTTGCATATTGCTAAATTTTCCATTTTTTCACGATATTTTGGTATTTTTCACAAAAAAAACACAGACTGTATCGACCCAAATTTACCACTAACTTGAAGTACAATGTGTCACGAGAAAACAATCTCAAAATCACTGGGATAAGTAAAAGCAAAAAAAAGTTATCCCCACTTAAGTGAGACATGTCAGATTTGAAAAAAAGGGCTCTGTCATGAAGGCACAAACTGGCTCTGTCATGAAGGGGTTAAGCTTGCAGCCCATCGCCAAGGGACCCCATTCCACTGCAAGTCCTACACTAAAAACTGGTTTTCTTGGGAACCTGGCACCTGCTTACACATCATAGCTAAAATGAACATGTGTTTTTTTCCTGGGTTAATGCTCAACTGCCAAGTAACTAATGGCTTTTATAAGGTGAGACAATCCCAAACACAGCACCTGAATTAGTATTAAAGGGGCAGCTGTCACAGGTTTCAGGTAAATGAGCTTATCTAGGGTGCATGAGAAAGCTATGATCACAGTAACAGAGGTTAATTAAAAATCAACCCAAATATATAGATACAGAAGTACCAACACACTCGCCATTCCTAGGAATGGGGTGCAAACAGCACCCACATCCCAGGGTGGGGTGCGGTGGCCTGTGACCACACACTCTAGTAAATACAAACACTGGGGGCCCAGCACTCACTACAACAAACTAACTCACCTTAACATTCAAATAATCAATAAATAAATAATGGGGTTTTAGTTCATGAATTGATCAATGCATTTAAGCTTGCAGCCCATCGCCAAGGGACCCCATTTCACTGCAAGTCCTACACTAAAAACTGGTTTTCTTGGGAACCTGGCACCTGCTTACACATCATAGCTAAAATGAACATGTGTTTTTTTCCTGGGTTAATGCTCAACTGCCAAGTAACTAATGGCTTTTATAAGGTGAGACAATCCCAAACACAGCACCTGAATTAGTATTAAAGGGGCAGCTGTCACAGGTTTCAGGTAAATGAGCTTATCTAGGGTGCATGAGAAAGCTATGATCACAGTAACAGAGGTTAATTAAAAATCAACCCAAATATATAGATACAGAAGTACCAACACACTCGCCATTCCTAGGAATGGGGTGCAAACAGCACCCACATCCCAGGGTGGGGTGCGGTGGCCTGTGACCACACACTCTAGTAAATACAAACACTGGGGGCCCAGCACTCACTACAACAAACTAACTCACCTTAACATTCAAATAATCAATAAATAAATAATGGGGTTTTAGTTCATGAATTGATCAATGCATTTAAGCTTGCAGCCCATCGCCAAGGGACCCCATTTCACTGCAAGTCCTAAACTAAAAATGCGATATATCACTAGTACATTCAGTGCCAGATAAAGCCTTCGGGAGGCCCGAAGCACTTTAGACAGGGGGGCCCCTTCCACTTGTCACTACTGCCCGCAAACTGCATGGGAGAATATTAAACTGTCAAAACACAGAGTAAAGGCAGTATAAACTTGGTCAATGGGTAACTACAGGGGAGATTATATATACTTGTATATATATATATATATATATATACAGGGCTATATTTGTGGCGGAAAGGTCCGGAACGCCGTTCCTGAAGTTCAGTTGAAAAATTACCTCACCAGGAACGGCGTTCCGGAAGTTCAACGCCGGGTGCAGGCTGCAGCACAGAGATCTCCAATCTCTGTTTCCGCGGCGGCAAGGAAGATCATCCCTGCCTTGTCTGCCTCCGCCCGCCCGCTGCATTGTGTTCTGTGTCCTGACTACTGCGCCGCCCGGCCGTGGCTCATACAATATCGGCTGTGTGAGTCACGGCCGGGTGCCGCAGCAGTCAGGACTCAGGACACACTCCCTCCATGGTCCATCATGTACCCGGTCTCCATCCCGCTGCACACGTGCCGCAGCACAGGCCCAGGAGAAGGTGACAGCGGCAGGGGCAGGTACCAGCAGCAGGAGCCGCTGGGAGAAGCTGACAGCCGCCGGGTGCAGTAACCCCAGGAGAAGGTGCCAGCAGCAGGAGACGCCGGGAGATGCTGACAGCCGTCGGGTGCAGTAAGTAACCCGAGGAGAAGGTGTCAGTGGCTGTATACAACAGTAAATGGCAAATCACACATAGGAGAAGCTGGTACCGGCTTCTATATACAATAGTATATTGCAAGTGTTGGTAGATAGCATTTACTAAATGCTATCTACCAACACTTGCAATATACTATTGTATATAGAAGTCTCATACTGACGCCGGTACCAGCTTCTCCTATGTGTGATCTACTGTGCATGCTGTAAAAGTGCAGACTGACAATGTGACTTTTTCCGATTGCTATGTGAGACAGCATTAGCTAGATAGCAATACACGCAATACATAGTATATTATATAGAGGATTCCTATGCAAATGATACTAACCTCCTGTACGTGATTTATACTCTCTAGTAAATGTGAAGTGACCCCATAAAGGTTAAGTGATAGCGGAGCTATATGACCAGAGCACAGCTCAGAGTGCAGTGACTTTAAGACCTTCACCCGGCTGATTCAGCAACCAGTCAATGTGTGCTTTATCTGGTGCATACTGTTGATACTAGCCTTCTGTGTGTATAATACATGCTTTAAGGGTGTCCAATAACAATACAAAACCCAATTAATAGTAGAGCAATTTGATTAACCCTATCAAACAGAGAGCGCAATATAAGCCACTCACTACTATCTGCAGTACACAATATACTGCATATAGGATCCTCGTAATAAAGGCACTAGCTTTCTGTGCGTAATAGATTTACTTGAGCAGTGTGGAGTAACATCATAAAATATAATCAACAGTGGAGCTGATTAGCCTTATTAACCCACAAAGCGGCACCAATCCTCCACAAACCGCATACAGTATAATAAGGCAGACCCAATAAAGCAGTACACATAACTACTGGAGTATGTAAATAAACTACCTCTATTCTTGAGATGTTATTGACCTCTTCCTAGAACATGCTGATACAGGACAGACCTGTATTAACCCTACCCACCCCTAGCAGCAAATGAACAGATAACATTGGTCCCAATCAGGGACTCCTGCGCCGCCCGGCCATGGCTCACAATATCAGCTGGGTGAGCAACGGCCAGATGGTGGAGAAATCAGGACACAAATTCAAGTCTCCCGTTGGACTGCTAGCCAATAGGCACTTGCGGTCCAGCAGCCAATCAGGAGCAGCATTAGTGGCTGCTGGACTGCGAGCGCCTATTGGCTAGAGGTGTAGCTGGAGACTTGAAAATAGCGGTGGACAGCCTGCCCGGCAGTAGGATTTCACTCTCCCCTTGGCAACGAGCAATTAAAGTCCCCCTTGGTAACAGGCAATTTAAGTCCCCACTGGCAAACGAGCAATTTCAGTCCCCCTTGGCAATGAGCAATTTCAGTCCCCCTTGGCGTCGAGCATGAAGACCCTTTGCATCGAGCATGTAGATAAGTGGCACTTATGTGTCAAATGTGTAATGGGCATTATAGTTTGTTATATAGTATGTAATGGGCATCATGTGTGGCCTTATGTATAATAGTGTTCATTCTAGCACCCGCTATCTTTGAAAACCCATGCAGTTCCTCTTCCTTGCCTGGGGTGTCGCTTTCTGCTGTTGTGCATCAAGCCCAGTGTGGTCTGTATATCAGCACTGATATGCAAACCAGACCAGTGCTAGAAACACCACAGCAGACAGCGACACCCCAGTCAGGGAAGAGGAACTGCATGGGTTTTCAAAGATAGCGGGGTGCTAGAATGAACACTACATAATGTGTATTACAAAGTTCCCAAAAACGTGAAATGGCCATTATGGTGTGTGGTTTAATGTTAGGCCGCGCAAGAGCCCGTCTACTACAAATCAGTGGGTGCAAAACATGCCCTTGCTCCGGGCATCGTGGCACCTAGCTACACCACTGGGAAGATGTACTTCCTGCGACCACCCCTTGGCCTCCTACTCCATGGATGGGCCTGACGTCAGTGTCACTGCGCATCCAAGTGACTCCCGCGCCCGCCACCCGCCGAGACACCCTGTCCCGCCCGCCCGCCCGGCGCTCTTGCTGCTCTCTCCCACCCGCCTGTCTGGAGCACCCTGAGGATTCACTCTCCCTCTGCCTGCCTGCCTGAGTGTGCTTACTCTCCCATCTGATCCCTCAAGCCGAGCAGCAGCCTCAATTGTCTGGTAATTTATTGAACACTCATTAATGCAATTTTATATTTATCACTGCTGTCTGAAATATCTCAGTGCGGCATGGGCATCTTGGTGTGGGCCATATGTTTGATGGGCATCTCTGTGTGGGCCTTATGTTAAATGGGCATCTCTGTGTGGGCTTTATGTATAAAGGGCATCTCTGTGTGGGCCTTATGCATAACGGGCATCTCTGTGTGGGTCTTATGTATAACGGGCATCTCTGTGTGGGCCTTATGTATAACGGGCATCTCTGTGTGGGCCTTATGTATAACGGGCATCTCTGTGTGGGTCTTATGTATAACGGGCATCTCTGTGTGGGCCTTATGTATAACGGGCATCTCTGTGTGGGCCTTATGCATAACGGGCATCTCTGTGTGGGTCTTATGTATAATGGGCATCTCTGTGTGGGCCTTATGTATAACGGGCATCTCTGTGTGGGCCTTATGTATAACGGGCATCTCTGTGTGGGTCTTATGTATAACGGGCATCTCTGTGTGGGCCTTATGTATAACGGGCATCTCTGTGTGGGCCTTATGCATAACGGGCATCTCTGTGTGGGTCTTATGTATAACGGGCATCTCTGTGTGGGTCTTATGTATAACGGGCATCTCTGTGTGGGCCTTATGTATAACGGGCATCTCTGTGTGGGCCTTATGTATAACGGGCATCTCTGTGTGGGCCTTATGTATAACGGGCATCTCTGTGTGGGCCTTATGTATAACAGGCATCTCTGTGTGGGCCTTATGTATAACGGGCATCTCTGTGTGGGCCTTATGTATAACGGGCATCTCTGTGTGGGCCTTATGTATAACGGGCATCTCTGTGTGGGTCTTATGTATAACGGGAATCTCTGTGTGGGCCTTATGTATAACGGGCATCTCTGTGTGGGCCTTATGTATAACGGGCATCTCTGTGTGGGCCTTATGTATAACGGGCATCTCTGTGTGGGCCTTATGTATAACAGGCATCTCTGTGCGGCATATGTATAATGGGCATCTCTGTGTGGGCCTTATGTATAACAGGCATCTCTGTGCGGCATATGTATAATGGGCATCTCTGTGTGGGGCTTATGTATAACGGGCATCTCTGTGTGGGCCTTATGTATAACAGGCATCTCTGTGCGGCATATGTATAATGGGCATCTCTGTGTGGGGCTTATGTATAACGGGCATCTCTGTGTGGGCCTTATGTATAACAGGCATCTCTGTGCGGCATATGTATAATGGGCATCTCTGTGTGGGGCTTATGTATAACGGGCATCTCTGTGTGGGCCTTATGTATAACAGGCATCTCTGTGCGGCATATGTATAATGGGCATCTCTGTGTGGGGCTTATGTATAACGGGCATCTCTGTGTGGGGCTTATGTATAATGGGCATCTCTGTGTGGGGCTTATGTATAACGGGCATCTCTGTGTGGGGCTTATGTATATCGGGCATCTCTTTGTGGGCCTTATGTATAATGGGCATCTCTGTGTGGGCCTTATGTATAACAGGCATCTCTGTGTGGGCCTTATGTATAATGGGCATCTCTGTGTGGGCCTTATGTATAACAGGCATCTCTGTGCGGCATATGTATAATGGGCATCTCTGTGTGCTGCATATGTATAATAAGCGTTACAGTGGGGGGCATATGTATAATGGGCATCACGGTGTGGGGCATATGTATAATGGGCATCACGGTGTGGGGCATATGTATAATGGGCATCACGGTGTGTGTCATATGTATAATGCGAATCTCTGTGTGTGGCATATGTATTATAAGCGTGACGGAGTGAGGAATTATGTTTTTCTTTTTCATTTTTTAATGTAATACCCCGCCCCTTTTGTAGCTCCTCCCACATCGCTGCCCACTTTCTGCCCCCGCCCACAGTTCCTGAACCTATTTTCCTACAAAAATAGCACTGTATATATATATATATATATATATTTATTATATATATATACACATATATACACACCACATGAAAAGCCTGTGTTTTTAAGCTAAAGATTTTGTGCATGGGAGTGGGGTAGTACTGCAGCTTCACCTATCTGCCAATGTGACAATGGTTAATGGTGCTGAGCATCGGGAGCCAAGGCACACTGATTGCACAGGTGTGCAGTGCATTACTGGGAGTTGACTAAGTCACATGACACTTTGCACTAGAGGGCAGAGGCTGAGACGTTTGTGCTGAGCTCTGATTGGTGGAGCTCATTACCAGAGCCGGATTAACAATGGGGCTGATGGAGCTACAGCTCCAGGCCCACTCTCTAAATAGGCCCATTTTATAGCTGAGGGTCAAGGCTTTCCAACAAGCCTGGCCCCGCGTTGCTAGCCCCCCGGGAACCGGAGATACCGCCAGGCAAAACTGGAACGTTTTCCCCATAGGAAAACATGAGACCTGCTAATTCCGACCCCCACCTGGTTCCAACGGCATCACAAAAGCTCGAGGTTGATCTCAGTCTAACTCAAATTGCTGGGCCTTCAATCTGATACCAGGTTGGTCCATATGGGTTCATTGGTTCTAGAGATATTGTGGGTAAACCGATTTTTTCATGTTTGAAATGTCCTTTCATGGCTGTTCATGTTGTTTGAGGACAGATTTCTCTGGAACCAAATGGCCCAGTTTCACAGGACCAAAATCATTTGAAAATCATTCGAAACCCACATGTAAATGGGTCAGTTGGTTCCGAAGATAATGCTGGTTAACTACCCCTAAAGTTTAAAGGGGGGGGTAGTTTTCTCTCCTCACACCAGAAAATGCAGGAACTAGGCTGGTGTAATAGGGGCCAGCCCGGGTAAATCCCTGCATTTTCTGGTGTGAAAGGGGGATTATTTCAAATAGCCGGGACCTGCATTGCTCTGAATACAGCGGGGCAGCCCCCTGCTCTCTGCCCGGCTGTCAATGGCTGTCATTTCTACCCGGCGGCGGCTGTCCCCCAGTTACCGCAAGCATGTATTCCCCCTTGGCAATGAGCATGCAATCCCACATGGTAATGAGCATGTAACCCCTGGCAATGAGCATATAGGTAAGCAGCACTCATGTAGCATATTTTTTAATAATCATTATGGTGTTTGGCATAATACTTAATGGACATTATGGTGTGTGGCTTAACATGTAATGGGCATTATGGTGTAATTTTTAATGCGCACCTTTGGCGCGCAATACCCGTTTATGAAGCATTATTGCTTAATCTGCTTGGTATAGTGTGTATTTTGGCTCAATCCATGTGGCAAAATTTTGCCTTAATCTGTGTGGCATAACGTGAATTTTGGCTCAGTCGGTGTGGCATAATGTCTAAGAGGCAAGTACAATATAAAGGGGTTACTCTTTTGTTGCATGATTTGTATGATATGTTGGTGGTCGGAATCCCGGCGGTCAAAATACCGACGCCGGAATCCCGACCTCTGCAATGCCGACAAGTGGGGCTGTGGATCGCTCCTCCTTGCGGGGGACACCCATAAAGGGACAAAGTGCATTGCAGTGGTCGGGATTCTGGCATCGGTATTTTGACCGCTGGGATTCCGACTACCAGCATGTTGACCGCATCCCGTTATATGGTGTGGTAAACTTAGGTGACCACATAAAAGGTGCTGAAATGTTGTCTATCAAGTTTTGTCTTTCAGTATTCTTTTTATGACTGGAGTGCCGCCTCACCCCGCAAGTATCTTAGGATTTTAGGACATCGGCATCCTGCGGGTGCACCTTTTGGAGGGCACCCGCCAATATATCTTCCTACATTTTTCTTATGCCAGCCCCCTGCCTTTTCCAGGCATATATAATTAGTTGAAAGTATTTACACAAATAGAGACCCATGAGCAGACCGCCCAACCAGAACACTGGTCAAGCCCCCCACATTATTAAGTGCTGGCCACAACCCCTATTATTGCGCATAATAGGCCCTTGATAATTTTCAGCTCCAGGCCCATTTACACCTTAATCTGGCTCTGCTCATTACATGCTTCTCAGGCCCATGGAGAACAACAGCAGCAAAAGCAGCCTAGTCATGGGAGGGTTTTTAATCAGAGGCGGCACTGGGACTGTGAGGTCTCCTACAGAGTAAGGTGCAGAGGGACAAACACTGGCTTTTCATGCGGTATGTATGTTACCCATTGACCAAGTTTATCCTGCCTTTACTCTGTGTTTTGACATGTATTCTCCCATGCAGTTTGCGGCCAGTAATGACAAGTGCAAGGGCCCCCCCTGTCTAAAGTGCCCCGGCCCCCCGAAGGCTTAATCTGGCACTGAAGAGAAAAACAGACAAATCTGTACAGAGCGCTTGTCAGAGCTGATTCCTCAAGATGAGCAGCTGCTGTAGGGATTAGTCAGACCCCTTGAACAATAGAACAAAAAACTATTCAGCCCATCCGGGCTCATTCAGGATTACAAATTGGACTCCATATGGGAATCTGACTGTCCTGAGCAGGTTATACCCCAATTCATGCCCCATTATTCAGGTCCCTATGCTATATCTATATTATTGTTTTTTATGTGTGTTTTGTGTATTTAATTAAATGCTTTTTTATTGAAATACTTTTTCAACATCATAATTGGAGCGCTGCATGCTGTTGTTTTTTGTTCTATTAGTCTGGCACTGGGTGGCTGTACACTCACCATCATCCCCTCTGCGCACGCTGCCTGGGACGCCATCCTGCTTGAAAACCGGAACTACCCACGGGCGGAAGTGGTCACTGTCGGCTGGTTCTTATTGATGGAACGCATCTGAAATGCAAGCCGGACAGTCGTCTGGGTGACCCTGATCTGTCAGGTGGTGACGCTGGTCCCGGGACCTGCGTGATTGGCTGAGGGGATGGAAAGTGTTTACATTATGGTGGACAGTTGTAAATATGCAATAACAAGTGCAAACAATACATTAATGAGAAAATACTGTTTTACAGCAACACATCTATGTTGATAATGGTGGTAGTAAATTATGAGCATGGTGATGTGACACATTCAAATGATGCTCGTTGCACAGGACACTAGATATAAGGGTGCAGGTGAAAGTGGTCGATGATTCTTACCTATACAGTCAGGTTAGTGAAGGTGAGTCTTGCGTGTCCCTGGAGTGATACCATAACCATAGTAAACAAGTTTAGTAAAGGGGCATATATCTAATAATGAAGAATGGTAAAACAATTAATAAAAATGTGATCAAAGCAGTATAAGCAAGGCATCCAACATGAAACTCCTGTATGTCAGTTGGCAGGCTAAAGATGACTGCTAAGGATCTTAAGGGTGTTCCTAGATGTTCTGATCAAAAAAATGGGTGTCATTATGCACACATTAAGTGTAGCACGGTCAAGTCCTAAGTTTTATCATCAGTGCTGAGGGAGGGGGGGGGGGGGGGGGAGTAGAAGGATGGGAAGAAAGTGGATGGAGAAGGGTTGGTGACATCATTGACAGTAACAGAGGGCTGTTAATGGACTGTATCTACTGTGTACCACTAAAAAAATGCTACAATTCTTTATCTAAGAAAGGGGGACCAGAACTGTAGTCAGAGGCCAACATAAACTGGTGGGCTCACTAATATACTTTTTGCTGGGGCTAACAGAGATGTAACTGTTTTACCCCATGGGGAGCTCAGTGTAAGGACTTGGGATGGATGTTTGAAAAATGTAATCAGACAATTTTTGATAGGCCAGCAAGTTATAAGAATATCCCCAGGGCTAATCGATCATTTAGTCCATTGGGTTTCGTGGATTGCAATCAATGGATCCATTTAGTCTCAACAGTTTGCCCTCTCGATCCCCTTTCCTTAGGGATGGAGGGATGTGGTCGATGGCCATGTGGCATAAGTCAGATGGTTTATGTTTCTCTTGATAGAAGTGCTTGGCCAGCGGTTGGTCCAGGCTGCTATTCTTTTTTGAAGCGTGAATTGCCTTAAATATGTACGCTGGGTAAATACACTAAATGAAATGTACTTATATATGTATGTATGTAATGTATGAATTATATGTATCTGTCTTTGTCTAAATGTGATATGTGTTGCTCTATAAACTTTTAAAAAAAGATGAAAAAAAAAAAGGTTTGGGAGTGGGTATGGGATTTGGTCCGGGACTAGGAGTGGGTCAGGGATTGGGAGTGGGTAGGGGGTTGGGAGTGGGTAGGGGGTAGGGGGTTGGGGGTGGGTATGGGACTGGGCCTCTTCTGTAATGGCCCCTTTTTCACAGGCCTGTGCTGCTCTTTCACGTTCTGTGTATATATGATCCAATTGAGCAATGGATGAGGGGGGGAAAAAGGGACAACATTTGTATCCAAATACTAATTTGTATTATATACACATGACTGTATCACACAGATGTTATATTAAATTCAAAAAAACATTGACACCCACTTATACTCATTGACACCAACTTACACTCATTGACACCCACTTATACTTTCACTTGTAGTTTTGTCTATCATGGACAATTAAGTGCATACGCAGGTGATTATGTGTTTAATGCTGAAATACTCACATCTTTGAATACGGCGCCTCAGATGCTGGAGGAGCTCTGGCTGCCGCCTCCTCAGGTCAGACCATCGCCTCTCCAGCTGGGCGACGGTCCTCCGCACGTGGATGCGGGTGAATATTCTGCGTTGGGCAGCAACATACGCCCAACGCTTCTCCCTATTTGTTATAAAGGACCCCGCACGGCCCAGCCTCCGCTCCATCATGGAGACAAGGGCCAGCAGCTCCGCTGTGGTGAATGGTGCTGCCCTCTGCGAAGCCATCTTTGCTATGGCGCATTAAACAAATCATGTCCTGTGATTGGTTGTTAAAAGTGTTATTTGGTATTAACTTTATTTATAATATTTATATGAACAGTATGTATGCGCCAAAATGTTCGCCTAAACCATCGCATCGCCGAGCAATGCATGCCATCGCTTGGCATCGCATAGCTAGGCTGCGCATTACTTACTGTATGCATTTATGTATATGCGTATATTTAAAAAAATATACATATAAACATATGTGCAGCTCTCCTGCCTACACAATTATTTCTGTCACATTCCTGACCTTAACTGCCTGCCTTAATCACCTATTACTTCCAATATATATTTAAAAAAATGTAATGGATCATTGCTAAATAAACCACCATAACCAACACATAAAAAGCTTACAGGCCCAAACAAATAACATAATAATATACTCACCTAACATCAGTCAAAACATCAAGTAAAAAAACAAAAAAAAATGTATGCATTGTGCCAACAACATTGGTCACCCACAACAATACACCACAAACATTAAAGACAGTGCACTTGTATTGGGGAAAAATATGTCATTGTGCATTTTGTGACCTTGTGAACCCACATTTTTTTGGCATATGTCATTTTAAATGCTTTTACTCTGACTAAATAGTGCATTGTCTTTGCAACATTCAAACATATACCTGAAGAAACGTGTAACCACAGAGTCCCGCACTTCGTATCCCCTGATGTTTTCCGGGCTGCGGGATGGGGGCAGGGCACCCTCGTGCGGCTCAGATGTTGTTACTTCCTTCCCACTCTTTAAAAGGTACATTACACAGCACAGCTATATTGTGCCAAAAGCAACACACCCCCACAATCCTCAACACCGATTCGGAGGAGTACTGCAAGTCTGGTGGAGCACTTGAAAACAGGCCTTTAATATGCCAATTGTGCGCTTCACCACTTGCCTGGTGGCAACATGTGCCCTATTGTATGCCTCCTGTGGACCCGATGTTGGGGAGCTGTACAGCGTAAGCAGCTAGGGCATGCATGGGTAACCGGAGTCACCCAGAACCCACGCATCACGGCCTTTAAGCTCTTGGAGTCTTTGCCAATTCCCGGTTTGTCGGATAACATAAGAGTCATGGGCACTTCTGGGAAACTTCGAGTTGAAGGCGAGAATTTCCATGGATGGGCCACATACCCCCATCACGTTGAGCGAGTGGAACATTTTGCGGTTCCGGTAGATTTTCTCGCTCCGTGATTTCAGCACGAATGGTACATGGGTCCCATCCACAGCCCCTATCACATTAGGAAAGCCAGCAAGTAGATGGAATGCCTGCTGGCTCCTGTGAAGGGTCTCTTGGGCAGAAGACATAAAGTGCCCCTTATGCCTAAACATGGCAGACATCACACACCTCAGGATTCTGCAGAAAGCAGGCTGGGATATCCCAACAAGTAGTGGCAGTACTTGCTGGGATATCCCAGCCTGCTTTCTGCAGAAACCTGAGGCGTGTGATGTCTGCCATGTTTAGGCGTACGATCCTGAGGCTCAGAAATACAACACCACCAACAGCTGGGTGAGAGGCGGTATTGCCATCTTGAGACGATGATGAGGTTCCAGATCACTCTCGATTAAAGAGAGTGTTTATAGAATGTACCTAGTAAGTACCTCATCATCGGGCATCCCAAAGAGTGTCACCCATGAGCGAAAGATTCTTGCACGTCCTGACCTCCTTGGGCACTGAGTGGGTGGAGCCGCAAGTGCCCTCTGCCCATGGACCACATACACCATTGCTGCTTCCGCAACCTAAATCAAATTAAAAAAACCTGCTACACCAAAGCAAAGAAAGGTACGCAATAAACTTTACAAAATACATATGAAACCATACGTACAGGTGAGGGTCGTCCGGTTAGCTCAAGAATATCCATAATGTTCTGAAAATATGGAAACAACATTGCACCTCACACACAAGTGCTATATATATTTCTAAGACACATGTAATACATTGCCACTATTTAGCTAATATAGTGTAAAGATGTAGTTACTACAACAATATATTCATTCACATGGAGGAGGGTGATTTAACAATATAACACATTAAATATGCTAAAGGGTGGGCAGGTAACATGGTTGATTTATGCCAAAAATGTGTTAACACAAAAAATGTGTGTAATTATGTAAACACCTTTAGCACAAATTCTGAATCATAAAGTAAACTTTGTACAGGTATCCAAAGAAATCATGTATAACCTTACTTTGCACCACTAGACACTGCAGATATAGCTTCACAACTACATAGCACCAAGCCACTATATATAGGGCAATCACATGTGATTTGGATCAAATTAGTAAATAGTATGTGATGTGGTGTGAAATGAGTAATAATCTGGAATGGTTACTATAATACAAGGGTTGCACAATGGGGAAATACATTTCGGCATTCACATATTGTATGTAGTAACGGTGAAATGTGCAAGTGTGCAATGAATAAATTGTATGCGTGCGTACATTCATAGGATACTTATGGAAAATATACTTAGGAATTTACACCGTTTTTTATTTAAATTTTTTTTATGTGTGTGGCCTTTGCGCCGCAAACTCCAAATGCTTAACGCTGCCGTACGGAACGCTGCCGTACAATACATTGCCGTACTGGTTGCTGCGTGGGGGGATGTCGGCAAATTAGGAACATGGGTATTTATAGAGGTGGTACCGTAAGGATACTTGCTGCTAACATGTCTGGGTCAGAGTCAGACACTGGGATTTCAGACCCTGCTCTTATCCAGGCAAAACTGACGTCTATTACTGCCAATGTGAGGCAGAGGCCCAATGTCTCACTCAGAAATGGGCAACAAATGAGCACCGCTGAGGCAGGACCATCTACAGCTTCAGCAGAATCATTGGGAACACAGCAGGTGGCTTCCCAAGAGATAAGCCAGGCCAGCACTGCAAGGTCATCAACTAGTAAGCGTGGCGGGAGGAGGACAACAGGAGAATTGTCCAAAAAGAACAAAGCATTCCAAGAGGAGGAACTTGAAATATTGGTACCCCGAGCACGGGATTGGATCGAGTTGACACACAAGAGGTTGACACCAGGGGTTAAAGTGAGGGGGAACTGGGTGGAACTGAGTTCCACCACCTCTAATGGTTAGGTGGAACATTTTAACCTCAACATTGACCCTGCACAGTAATTCTCACAGAAAAGCATTCTAGTTTGCAAGGGGAAGCCAAAAACCCTACAACTAGACCTGTCTCTGCCTATTGGGGGGCGGTGAGGGGTGTAATTAGGTGGCATAGGGAAATGAGTTCCCCCACCTCTGCATGACCATTTTATGCCCTGGTTGACACCCACAATGAAGCAGAAGATTTGGGATGACATAACAGCGGAGATTAATGCGGTTGCACCACAAGTGAGTGAGGTGGATCATGTAAAGAAAAGGCAAGTTAAATTTATTTAACACTGTTAGGTGTACATATAACAAATACATCAAAATGTGATAGCAGACAAATGTATATGTGGTGGAATAGTTGATTTTAGTGCAGATTCCTTTAAAGAAGCATACCACTTTTCTATGAGGGTCAATATGCAAGGTGAGAATTAGCAATCCAGTGTACTAAAACAGTTTGTTGTGGGATCCACACAATGACCAACATTTCAAACTAAATAAAATCAATGAAGGTGAGAAGTGCATATTTGGATGTTATGAGCATCGTTCAGAAGTCTTATCGTTGGGTGGTTTGGACATTGCACCATTTTACGTGTCCAAAATTAATATTGTTGTTACTTATACTCTGTAATGTATTCCAGTCTGCTATTGTCTAAACCAAACAACATCACTTGTGCAATAATGGTAATGTGTTGCTAGAAAGGTAGATGTTATCTAAAAAGGACATGTCAGGTTGCTATGGGCAACCAACATGATTGTCATGTATCATCTTCCAATACATAGGAGGGGAACTGTGAATGTTGAACAATAGCAACATTGCACGTGTAAAACATGTCAACATAGGACAAAAAAATAAAAATGGGAGTTATGTTTAATGATTAATCAAAAATAACTAGCATATAACAATGGATCAACCACATCTCATCACGTGCTATATTATGTAATAATTGCTGTTTGTTTTTTACAGGTGGCATGATTTTAAATGTAACCTTAAATAAAAACTTACTGCACGGTGGAAGCACACCAGACCACTGGGTCTGGCAGGATGCCAAGAAATCTTGCACTGTCCTCCCTGGAACTCCTTGCAGAGGATTGTGTGGCTATCGAGGAGATCCGGAGAGTGAGTAATATGGAAAGTGAGGCCCCAGTGGATGTGTTTGCGGCTGAACTTAAAGGTAAATTGTTTGCGTGACATAACAAGATATTTTTACTTGTCCTTGAATGTGATTTAATTGCTATTTTGATTTTTTAGAAGATGATGCATGTCCACCGTGCGAGACTTCGCCACAAGCAGAGGAGCCATCATCCAGGCCACCAGTGCAGCAGTCTCATGCACACATTCATGATGCTGTGGGGGGGATTCTGCTGAATGCCATGCTGCAGCAGGGAGAGGCAGCAGTAGAGCCGGCAGACTAGGACCAAGCAGGTCATTAAAGCTATTGTCGCCAGTCAGCAGGCAATAGCTGCCAGTTAGCAGGTCATAGCTGAGCAAGCTGTTCGGCAAAATGACCTGTTGGCCCGGCAGAATGACCTCCTCCTCCGCCACAATGTGCTTGTGGTGGAGCTAATTTCCAGCAATAGGGCCCTAATGTCTGTGGCTTCTGCTGCTAACCCAACATCAGCACTCTCTGCTGCCGGAAGGGGAAAAGCCACACCCCCTTCCACAGCAGCTGATCCCCCCAACCCACCAGCACAACGTGCCAGAAGAGCTGCTGCAGGTGGCAAGGCCCCTACCAAGGTCAAACATGGCCGAAAATAATGCACTTGTGGCATCCGTATTATTCTCCGCCATTATGTAATCCCACGTTTTTTCTTTTGTTGTGTGTGTCAGCTTCGGGTGTGCAATGTAGATCCAATTCCGTGCAAAGGGTCCCCACATTTCAGGTCCCTTCTCTTGGAATATTTTGTTTTGTTCCCCTGTTGTCCCTGTCTGGTTGAAATACTGGCTGATGGTGTGAAAAATCTGTTGTGTTCCTAATAATTCTGCTTTGGCTGTATTTATTTGTTCCTTTGCATTTTATGTTTTGTTTTACATATGTTTTCATGTGCAAAATAACATGGACAAATTTTTTTCAAAATAAAAGATATTATTTTCCAAAGTGTGTGCTGTTTCAAATTAATTTTCAATGCAGATTTTAGCATAGATTTGTCTAACACAGTTACAGTATTGCCCTTATTCAGATCTGATTGCAGTGCAAATTTGTTTGCAAAATGGGCAAAACCATGTGCACTGCAGGTGGGGTAGATGTAACATGCGCAGAGAGAGTTAAATTTGGGTGGGGTGTGTTGAAACTGAAATCTAAATTGCAGTGTAAAAATAATGCAGCCAGTATTTACCCTGCACAGAAACAAAATAACTCACACAAATCTAACTCTTTCTGCTCATGTTACATCTGCCCCACCTGCAGTGCACATGGTTTTGCCCATTTTCCAAACAAATTTAGATCTGAATAAAGGCCTATGTCCATTTAGTGCAGTGTAAATGTGAGCCAGATACCAACAATAAAATAGAGTTCTTTGCACCATTTTTACATCTATTTTTTTTTCACCCATTTACCCTGCAATGACTTACTGCTTCCAATTGAACCTGTGGAATGTGTTTAATTAATAACAAATTACCAGAGGACTGGATTGTATTGTGCTCAGCTGGGAGTATTTTAGGTGCAGGCACACTAATTGGGCGATCCGAATGTGTAGCGCATGAACCATTGCCCTCCGAGATGTGAAAGCTGCTTGTTTTATCCGAAGATTTCTTCTGTGTTGGTTCGCTTGCACTCGGTGTCTGGTCCGAATGCACGCCTACCACTGTTCGTGCACTCCCACGTATACACCCAGATTTACGCCCAGTTTCGCCCACTTTGAAACCGCTCCCTTATACACGCCCACATGATGCCCATATTACGCCCATATTTACAGAGAGTGTTCGGTGGACATTTTTAGACTGTATTGTTGAGAACCAGTGCGGAGACACAGCATTGTACATGCGCATTGCGTTGCTTACACATGCGCAGTAAGCTAAAAGTCGCCTTCCGAAAGATTGCAGAACGGACCGACTCAACCAGAATAATGCCCTATGTGAGATGTGGTCAGAATGCCAATGTTCAATATACAGGCATTCCTACTGAAGTCAGAACACATACTCCGGAACTTAGAAAAGGATCAGGATGCCGATGTTGGAATCACGATAGCCAGCATCATGATTGGTGAGTATGCAGGGTGGGATAGCACCAGTGGGAGGTCTTAGGGTTAGACTGTGGGAGGGGGGGCAGATAAGGTTAGAAATAGGCTGCGGGTAGGTGGGTTAGGGTAAGGCTTCTAACGGAGCCATGTATTGGGATGCTGGGGTCAGTCAGCACATCTATGAAGCATTGCCACACAGCAGGGGCACATAGGATGGCATTGTAAGAAACTGTACAACCGTAAGAAGTATTTTTAGGGGTATGGGTCAAAAGGTCAACATATAAAAAGTGTTGATTTGGTCAAAGGTCGAAACAAGCAAAGGTAGATGTGGCAAAGGTCGATATGGGAAAAGGTCGACATGACTTTTTCATGTTTTTTGTGTGTCTATATTGACAAAGGTATAGTTTACCACGTTCCCTCACATAGCTCTCTGTGCCCAGGCTCTCCTCATTACTGCAATGCTCTCTCCAACTACCACCACCTCAGTGGCATATAAATAAAGTTACAGTAGGACATATGGCAGACCTGCAGCGATGACCTGATGGTTGTCAGGCCACCACTGCAGGTCTGCCACATGTCCTGCTTGTTGTCACTTCTGCTCTCATTAAAAATGTACCACCCAAAATGGCTACTGCCTCCTCTAGCCTCCATAATAACTTTCTCTGGTGAGGTGGTGGCCATTTTGGGAATGAGATTTTCAATGGAGACAGGCGTGACGGTGAGGTGACCACAGATAAGTATCAGGAGTGCAACAATAGCCTCTGCAGACCTTTTATTGCTACGCCACTGCACCACCCCATCTCCACACCGGTACATCATGGGACAGCTTGGGAAGTATGCATTGCATACACTACTCTTCTGTCCTAGTGCATATACCATGCTTGCCCAATAAGGTGTAGGATGCATTTGGGGGCATCTTCAATTCTTAGAGAATTGAGCAGTTTGGGGTATAATACAGGGAAACATGGGCCCGTATTAAGGGGCAGGTCAATGTTAGGTGGGTGGGGCTAATGATGACAAATGCCTGACCTCACCCCATGAGTGACCACTAACCTCACAAAGAAGAGGATGGCTGGCAGTTTTGCCCCTGCTTGCCAGGGTCTAGAGGCAAGAGATGATACAGATAAGACTATGATAATCGAGAATTTGCTGTAAAGGTTACATTATTCACTTATATTTTGCTGTTTAAAGAATTATATAAAAAACTGTGAAAAGCCCATTAATGTGATGGTTTCTGCAATGTGCTTTCACTTTGAGCTGTGACTGTTTTATCCCACAAATTCTCCACCCCACCCCCAGTCCCTATCTGCTCCTAACACCAATCTCTGTCTTCACAGCTCCCTCTCTTTATGTCCACCAAGTCTGAAGCAGATCAGTGTCCCTGTAAAAATTGCATTCATTTTCTGCTGGTTTAGCCCACAAAGGAGTAATTTGATCCATGGAGTGGCCTCTAGTGGTCAGTAGTAGTACTTCATCTCAGTTCCTGAACCTCTTAGTGACATTTAGGGGGAAATTTACTAAGAATACGAACACAAAAAATTGTATTAGTATTCTTGCTACGAATGAATATGACTGCATATGTCGTATGCAAATTCGTGTTCCGGAGGGGAATTTACAAAGCAGTCAAATACGACTGCTTTGTAACCCTCCGATGTTGTATTAATTCGTATTAGATGGCCGTATATACGGCCGCTAATACGAATTAGTGCAGGCAGTCTGCACGGATCAGTCAGATCCGTGCAGGCTGCAAGGTGTAAAAAAAATTTGAAAAATAAATAAATAAATAATTAAAAAAAAAAAAAAACCAGCTTGGGGTCCCCTCCACAGCTGTAACCAGCACCAGGCTGAAAGAGCCGGGGCCGGTAATAAAAAAATCAGGAAACCCGACAAACAGGGGTTCCCCGATTTTTTTAAAACCAGCCCCAGGCTCCAGGTCCGGGGCTGGTTCCCAAAATACAGGGGACAAAATGACTAGGGGCCCCCCTTATTTTAACAACCAGCCCCAGGCCAAACCAGCCAGCAGGGTAATGTCACAGCCGGGGGACACTTATTAGATAAGGTCCCGCGGCCAAAACATTAACCCTACCGACCAGTCAGCCTGGCCAGGGGCCCTGGGGGAGTGGGGACCCCCCCAATAAAGGGGTCCCCCCCTCCAGGACTTAGCTGACCAGGCTGAAGCGTGGAACTATGAGTCCCAGCAAGCCTCCCCCGCATGCTGGGACTTGGAGAATCACAAGTCTCAGCATGTCTTTCTCAGCTCCTGATTGGCCGCTAGGCCAATAGAAACATTCAAAGGAGAGGCGCGGAAGATAAAAGATCTCTGCACCTCTCAGTCCGTGAGCGGGGTACCGGCGGCTGATGTGGTGGACTACGGCGGAGACAGAGAAGATGATGGGATATTTGCCACAGGACCTGGTGAGTAGGATTTCCTTCCACAGGTTCCCCCTATGGATTTCACCGGATCCTGAAGCCCTGGACTCTGAAGAACTTGAGCCCTGGAGCCCCAGACCCCGGGACCTACCTACAGTCTCAAGATAGGTTAGTATCAGTATGTGTGTGTAATGTATGTATTAAACTTTTATTTTTCTGTGTTGTCAGTGTGTGTTTATTTAACGATTTCTTTTACTGTAGAACTACAAGTGCCAGCGGGCCCTTTAATGCCCCGCATGCTGGGACTTGTGGTTCTCCAAGTCCCAGCATGCGGGGGAGGCTTGCTGGGACTCATAGTTCCACAGTAAAAGACAGTAGTTTGTTCTTTTTTTTTTACACTGAAATCAGCCCGGTGACCACCGCCAGGCTTCAGCCTGGTCAGGTAAGTCCTGGAGGGGGGGCTGACTGGTCGGTAGGGTTAATGTTTTGGCCGTGTGAACTTATCTAATAAGTGTCCCCCGGCTGTGACATTACCCTGCTGGCTGGTTTGGCCTGGGGCTGGTTCTTAAAATACGGGGGACCCCTAGTCATTTTGTCCCCCGTATTTTGGGAACCAGCCCCGGACCTGAAGCCTGGGGCTGGTTTTAAAAAATTGGGGAACCCCTATTTGTCGGGTTTCCTGATATTTTATTACCAGCCCCGGCTCTTTCAGCCTGGTGCTGGTTACAGCTGTGGGGGGGGGGACCCCACGCTGTTTTTTATTTATTTATTTATTTCTCTATATTTTACACCTTGCAGCCTGCACGGATCTGACTGATCCGTGCAGGCTTCTGCCAAATACCACAGGAAAATAAAGTGTATTTTCCTGCCGTATATTCGTGGCTGTTTTACACTAATTAGCGGCTGTATTATCAATACGGCTGCTTAGTAAATCAGGAACCACTATTCTTTTGAAAGGTAGGGGGGAATTTACTAAAGGAAATTTGTAAAAAATAGGTGTATTTGTATCCAGAAATATACTTATTTTTGACATTTACTATTCCGAAAATACGGCAATTCGTATTCGTATTGATAGCACAAAAAAAGGCCAAAAATAAGTGTATTTCTGGATACAAATACACCTATTTTGAAGTCCCACAGTAGCACATATAGTTGAATAAATACACACAAACACACTTACAGTATAACTTTATTACACCTTTCATTCAATACTCACCTATGTTACCACAAAGCATCGGTCCCCTTTTCCAGTAGCTCTGCCCCCCCCCCCCCCCCCCCCTCCGACCAGGACTTAGGCCATCCTGCCATCCAATCATGGTCCAGCATCTGCATTTCCCGGACCATGATTGGCTGGTGGGTGGAGCCCCAGAAGGAAACAGAACACAAGCGCTATTATACAGGGGGAGCAGCCTGTGGTGTCCTTTTATTATACAGGGGGAGCAGCCTGTGGTGTCCTTTTATTATACAGGGGGGGGCAGCCTGTGGTGTCCTTTTATTATACAGAGGGAGCAGCCTGTGGTGTCCTTTTATTATACAGAGGGAGCAGCCTGTGGGGTCATGTTGTGATTATACAGGGGCACAGCGTCTATTCTGTCAGATTGGGGGAACTCCCAACTGCCCCCCCCCCCCCCCCTGCAGCGGGACACTGCGGGAGGTATGTTCCCGCGTTTAGCGGGACAGTTGGGAGGTATGCAGGGGAAGCAGCCTCTGGGGTCCTGTTATTATTATAAATGAGCAAGGTCAGTCCTCTTAGCAACAAGCAAGGTCAGTCCCCCTTGGCAATGAGCAAGGACAGTTCCCCTTTTCGCCACACAAGGGGGGGGGGGGGGAACATGCCCTTGCTCCAGGCACCGTGGAACTAAGTAAATTGGCCACAGAAGTAAACAGAACACCAGAGTTCACATTTACTGGCCCCAGAAGTAAACAGAATACCGGAGTTCACATTTGTATACTTTGTAATGGGAAAACATAGGAATGCGAGTTCCGGCGTTAAAAAAAATTGCCACATCAGAATGTGCAAACTCCCATCTTAGTAAATTTCCCCCAATTAGTTGCCCATCTAATCCTCAGGGCTCAGGAAAGGTGTACCCCGACACTGCGCCTGGCTATCACCCTCCCTGGTTGGCATTAGTTATTCCTGGCATTGTAATGTTGCAGCATATGGCATTCTGAAGCTGGTTCATAGCAGAGGTGTAGCTAGGGTGGAGCACCAGCTCCGTGCGCCGACATGTCACCTGCCGCCAGAGCTCTGCGCCGGCTTCCCCGCCCTGCTCGCCCGCTGTGCCCAGCATCAGTCTGCACTGGGGACAGTTAAAACCCAGCAAGCGCTGTCATAAATGAGGGCGCGGCTTATGCAAATTAGACCGCGCCCCGTTTTCGGCTGCGAATAGACGCTGTCTATTCTGTCAGGTTGGGGGGACTCCCAACTGCCCCCCCCGGAGCGGGACACTGCTGGCCACGGGAGGGATGCAGGAACGTCCCCAAAAACCGGGATGTTCCCGCGTTTAGCGGGACAGTCGGGAGGTATGCAGGGGGAGCAGCCTGTGGGGTCCTGTTATTATTATTAACGAGCAAGGTCAGTCCTCTTAGAAACGAGCAAGGTCAGTCCCCCTTGGCAATGAGCAAGGACAGCCCCCCTTTTTGCCACGCAAAACATGCCCTTGCTCCGGGCACCGTGGAACCAAGCTACACCACTGGTTCCTAGTACTGTAAATAACGGAGATACGGCTGTATTGGGGGATATAATGATACCACTGGGGATTAATGCTGTGATTTTGGAGCCTCCTGCACCTTATCTCTTAGACGAAATGTGATATCTAGTAAAATAACAAGGAATGTGGTATATTATTACGTGTCACGTAGCTTCATCAATAAACATGCTAAGAAAAGGCCTTTTGCTCTGCAATTCTATACGTGACCTTTCATTTCTCATTGTATGTATAGATTAGGTAACATCAGACGCGGATCCTTTACACAGCTGTATCGCCATGTGCTTCTAATACTCTCATTTCCTGAGAAAGTGCAGAATCAGCGACCTGGGCCTGACATCCGACATTCTTTCCAGGAATCTCACAAAACAGCATTAATGTGGGTTATGTTAAGGATTGTATGTAGAGCTGAGCCCTTTATTGGCTTTATGCATCTACGTAGATATATTTCCATGTCTACTACGCCGTGTGCATGGGTTCTGGGGTTCTGGGACCTTGTGTGACTGGAAACTACTTATAGACAAAACTCATTCCAAGAGCCTGGAGACCTTAGATCTCCTGCCCGGATAGAAGTCAGAGGTGAGCATATAATCACTTGGGAGAGAGGGCGCTCCTAGCACAGCAATAGCATGACACCTCCATGCAGTGACGTGCGGTGAGGACATTGCCTGGGGAGGCACTCACCTCACCACGGGCACCGGCAGCAGGGGGTACTTGCGGCAGCCTATTCCCTCCCCCCACGCACTGCCACGGTCGGGCACAGGCAGCAGGGGGTACATGAGGCAGCCTCTCCCCCCCCCCCCCCACAACACTGCAGCGAGAGGGCACAGCACAGGCCTCTTCCCCCCTCCCCTCCCCTCCCGGGCGAACTCACCTGTCCTCTCCTCGGCGGTGGCGGCGAACAGTCCTCTCCTCGGCTGTGGCTTTCTCCTAGCAGCGCCGGACTCCCCGCTGGCTGCGCTGCTGCATCCTCTCCAGGTGGGCCCTGCATGTGTGTGATAGGACAGCGGATCCAGCACTGGATCTGCTGGTCCAATCACATTTGGGGGCGTGCATACATACTGATGCCCCTGTCATTGCGGCATCAGTATAAGTGCCGCTTCCCCATTCATTTTCAATGGGCTTTTACAGCCCATTGCTGCACCCTGCCTCCTGCCCACCCCTACCCGCCCCATGCTGCCCGCAGTTTTAATGTTAACAGCGGGAGGCACCTCTCCCACTGCCTCCCACCCTCACATGCAGCAGTGTAAGAGGGTGGGAGGCATATATATATCTTCTTTTATTATTTTCATCATTATGACAGGGGAGGCTCTGCCTCCCCTGCCTCCCCTGACTGCACGTCCCTGCCTCCATGGTATGTGCTAACTGATAGCGCCCCCCACACAGCATGTCATGTCACCCTAAGGACAAGCTGTGCAACCTAGGGAAATGTCTTGTAGCCTCTAGCCAATCAAGGGCCTGACTCAGACCTGACTGCCTATCTGCTTATATGAAGCGATCAGCCGCATGCGCCGCTCGACCAGAGTAACATCCCACAATGTAAATGAATGTGCTCTCTTTGAAAATATTTACAAGACCATTTGTAAAACTCTCACCACCCAATTATTTCCCTACCAGTCACCATGAGTAGCCCGGCGGCTGCAGTGAAATAAGCATGATCTAGGCCGGAACGGAAGTCACTCACCCTCCTCTTAACTGCTTGGGCACACCTGCGTTCTTTTCAGCACGCCCATAAAACGGATGATTACCACCCCCAGACCCCCATTCACCTTGTGATTGGCTAGCAATCAAAAAAAGTATCAGGATTTATTCGATAAACAGTTGCATACACGCATTACAGCCTATACTCATACTCAGTCTATCGATAATCGGCCAGTGTCGATCAGGTCTTAATTAGGCCCTTTATGTGGCCAGAGTACCAAAATACTTGTGATTGGCTGCTGTTGGTATTTGTGCCGCATGCGATTTGATAAACGTATGTATTGCATCAGCAAATACAATACACATAGGGTGAAAGTTGCACACAAGTGGCAAATGACATCTACATATTTCTGTATAATGTCATACTGAGACAATTGGGCAATACTGTAGACTGCAAGCTTTTTAGTCTATTTTCTCGTATAAATATTTGTAAATCGGCAATTATCCACAGTCCATTCTGTTAGTAAACTTCAGGAAATTCTGCCAAATTAACAGCTGCCCAGTCCCCCTCCCCCCACCCCTTCGCACAGTATTAGTATGCATACAATATATGGTACAAAGGTATAGTAGTGTAAGAAATACACAAACAGAAATGTGTGAGATTTTGTAAGAAATCTCCAGTTTTTTAAAGTGGAAATCATTTACACTGCAAAATCAAACTTGTTTTGCAGTGTAAATAATTGCAGCTTTAAAAAACCTGGAGATTTCTTACCAAATCTCTCACTATCTGAATCTCTCACCTATTACATTTCTCCCATGGGGCCAAATGTAATAGGGTGAGAGTTTCAGAAAGTGAGAGATTTTGGGAGAGTTTTCACATTTTTTTAAAGCAGCAAACATTTACATGGCAAAATCTCGTTCTGCAGTGTAAATGATTGCCGCTTTAAAAAAAATGGAAAAAACTCTTCCAAAATCTCTCACTTTCTGAAACTCTCACCCTATTACATTTGGCCCATGGTGTCTATTTGCTAAGCCTTACATGGAGATAAAGTGGAGAGAGATAACGTCTCTGTCAACCAGCCCCTAACTGCCATTTCAGTCACAGCAAGTTTGCTGATTCGCTGCTACTTTATCTCTCTCCACTTTCTCTCCATCTAAGGCTTAGTAAATAGAGCCCTTAGTGTTTTGTGGAGAAGGGTAATAAAAAAATTTGGTACTTGTTTCCTAGCACGGCCACAACGATCATGATCGTGGTCATCGGGTGTAAAATCGTGGGCATCGCGGCCATCGCATGCACTAAAAAATCGGGTGCGATGGGCCAGACGCGATGCCCGCGATTTCCCCATAGAGAACAATGTTAAATGCCTCAATTTACCCGCGATGACCACGATTTCCCATAGGAAACTGTTAGGATCTCCTGTGCCACGCTGTCTGGCGAGACACCACGTGACACTGGCTGGAAGGAGATAGTGACAGGACCAGGGCAGCCTCGCCAACCTGACTCCGTTGTACTCAGATGGAGTTGACGTGTGTGTGCGGGGTGCTAGGCTTCACTAATAATAGCCGCGTTCGTGGGAGCCCGTTAGTCAGGCTCCCACCTCGATGCCACCTGGTCTTATGTTAAGGACAACACACACGCCAAGGCCAGTGATGAACAAGGGGAAACCTATCTACAAACGAAGAGGCGAGGACCACCCTGCCCTGCGGAGAGGGGTGCCAGTGGATAGCACTCTAAACAGGAACCCGCTGTGCTAATGCTTAACAGGTGTAACCATACACAGTATGCTGACACACTAAGAACTGCTGACGGGTGTAACAATACACGATATGCTGACACACTAAGAACTGCTGACGGGTGTAACAATACACTATATGCTGACACAATAAGTACTGCTGACAGGTGTAACAATACACGATACGCTGACACACTGAGTACTGCTGACAGGTGTAACAATACACTATACGCTGACACAATAAGCAAATGATTAGTAAGGAGACAAAGAGGGGGAATCTTCCCAACTTATCTGGAACCGAGGGATATCAATATCTGGAGAAGGAATCCCACAAGACCAACAGGAGCTGCAGGGACCGGGAGACGGATAAAGGACGACACACGGACACCGGGAGGACAGGAGACTGGATGGAGGACACAGCTGGGAATCAATGACAGGATGCAGGAAGACTGGACACAGGAACCAGGAGCAGTGGGTAAGCAGGAACCAGGAACACTTGAGACCCTGAGGTGCAAAAGCTATAACCGGCATGGGAGTGAACAACCAGAGGGTTTATATAGTGAGCACAATGTGGTGCTGATTACACATTGCCTAAAGGTGTGCACTGCAGGCTAGGAGCCTAATCAAGACACCTGAGGTCCAGAACACACAGTACTGAAAGTAACCTGCAATGGCCCAGGCTGACCACTGGATGCCACTAGCGAGTAAACACACACACAGGCTGGGATAAACCCAGGGAGAGCATGACACTACACACAGAATATGTGAATCTGCGCATAACACAGATCCGCTGGAGGCGGATCCTAACAGTACCCCCCCCTTGAAGAGGGGTCAAGGGACCCCAATACCAGGTTCTCCCCTACATGGAGAATACCAACCCCTGGAATGGGTATCAACCAACAAACAGAAACAAGCTGTGACTGCAGCTTGTAACAGTGCCCCCCTCTCAAAGGTGGCCTACGGACACAACAAAACCAGACAAACAGATATGACAAACAGGACAAAGCAAAAGGTCAGTGCATATACTTCTTTTTCCTTCTCTTAGAATGTTTGGTACGAGAAGATGTCCCTGGTTTTAAACAGGCTTCTTCATAAACCATAGGGCCTGTATACACCGGATACCCATCAATCTCAGACACAAATTCTGAGTCTGAATCTGAGAAAGCATCAAACCTGGATACCAGTGCTCTAGGTGGTAATAATTCAGGAAGATCTCTGTAAGAGGGAGACAAAAAGGCACACCCAGTGGTAATAGCTATGGGCTGGGCCCTTTGTATTGACTCTCCTAAACATGGAGTCTCTGCAGACCAGATGGTCGGCCCAGAGGCATCTGAACCACTTTTATTGGGACCAAATTTTTTCACTACAGTATCACTAAATGCCCGGAAATCCTTAAGAAGGGGATCTTCAGAATTAATCAATTCGAACGCCCATTTGGAAGGCTTCCCTCTAAAGGAGTAGATCATATAGGACACAATATTATCAGAAGTGATACCTAAAAATGGTCTGGACTCCATAATGGAGACATAGTGGTTCGCGAGTGCAACAAATTGGGCTAAGTCCCCATCAAAGACTAGAGATGTAGAGATATCGTTCAAAGAATCAACAGTAACTTCATTATCAGCTAACTGACTGGTCTGTATAGCTGGAATTATGGCCCTTGAGGCTGAGACTTTAGGGACCCCCTTAGAGGTTATGACCTCTTCCAAGTCTGATGGTCTTTCTGGTTGGGCAGCACTATGATGAGTCTCTGGCTGATCACCACTGTGACGTACCTCTAAGTGGGCAGCACTATAGTGAAACTCTGGCTGGGCAGCAACAAAAAGACCAACAGATGGTCCCTCCATGTTACCGACATGGCTGGAACTCTGCTCAGAGACAGGACAATCAGAATCCCTCTTAGGGACTAGATGGACAGAGTCCCCATCTGGGGCGACACAGGCTTGCACCCCCTCTGGGGAGACACCGGCTTGAACCCCCTCTGGGGCGACACCGGCTTGAACCCCCTCTGGGGCGACACCGGCTTGAACCCCCTCTGGGGCGACACCGGCTTGAACCCCCTCTGGGGCGACACCGGCTTGAACCCCCTCTGGGGCGACACCGGCTTGAACCCCCTCTGGGGCGACACCGGCTTGAACCCCCTCTGGGGCGACACCGGCTTGAACCCCCTCTGGGGCGACACCGGCTTGAACCCCCTCTGGGGCGACACCGGCTTGAACCCCCTCTGGGGCGTCACCGGCTTGAACCCCCTCTGGGGCGACACCAACTTGAACCCCTTCTGGGGCAACACCAACTTGAACCCCTTCTGGGGCAACACCAACTTGAACCCCTTCTGGGGCAACACCAACTTGAACCCCTTCTGGGGCAACACCAACTTGAACCCCTTCTGGGGCAACACCAACTTGAACCCCACTCGGGGCTGCGCACTTCGGAACCCCACTCGGGGCTGCGCACTTCGGAACCCCACTCGGGGCTGCGCACTTCGGAACCCCACTCGGGGCTGCGCACTTCGGAACCCCACTCGGGGCTGCGCACTTCGGAACCCCACTCGGGGCTGCGCACTTCGGAACCCCACTCGGGGCTGCGCACTTCGGAACCCCACTCGGGGCTGCGCACTTCGGGCCCCCACTCGGGGCTGCGCACTTCGGGCCCCCACTCGGGGCTGCGCACTTCGGGCCCCCACTCGGGGCTGCGGCCTCCGGGCCCCCACTCGGGGCTGCGGCCTCCGGGCCCCCACTCGGGGCTGCGGCCTCCGGGCCCCCACTCGGGGCTGCGGCCTCCGGGCCCCCACTCGGGGCTGCGGCCGGCGGGCCCCCGGCGTCTGACCGGCTCGGCGGGCCCCCGGCATCAGACCGGCTCGGCGGGCCCCCGGCATCAGACCGGCTCGGCGGGCCCCCGGCATCTGATTCGCTCGCCGGGCCCCCGGCATCCGACTGGCCTCCGGCATCAGACTGGCACGGCAGGCCCCCGGCATCAGACCGGCACTGCGGGCCCCCGGCATCAGACCGGCACTGCGGGCCCCCGGCATCAGACCGGCACTGCGGGCCCCCGGCATCAGGCTCGCTCGGCGGGCCCCCGGCATCAGGCTCGCTCGGCGGGCCCCCGGCATCAGGCTCGCTCGGCGGGCCCCCGGCATCAGGCTCGCTCGGCGGGCCCCCGGCATCAAACTGGCACGGCGGGCCCCCGGCACATGACTCAACCACCTGGGCTTTCCCTTCAAGGGTTTGCAACTCTGACTTAATATGAACAGAAATCCCATCATGCGGGGAGCACCGCCTCTGCTGATTATTAAACCCAAAATGGGGACTCCCAGCACTTGGACCAACCGTATTAATCAGAGCGCTTTTACTGGGAGACTCAGAGCACTCCTCTGCCACAGTGTAGACAGGCATAGATCTGACAACCTGCCCCGACTTGGCCAGAGGAAACACCCTGTTGCCACCACTGGAGTTGCGCAAAACACAAGTTTGCACAAAGTGGCCTGAATCTCCACAGTATAAGCATAGATTCAAGTCTCTACGCCGCTGACGCTCCTCCAATGGGAGCTTCGGCCGTAGAACACTTCTATGCATTACCTGAACCTCTGGGTCTGAGGACTTGCTGCCTAATACCTCCTTAGGCAGGGTCCCATTAGGGGCTAAATGAACCCCTGTGACCTCTGGGAGGATCAGAAAAATTTCTGTGAGGAGTTTTTGCAACTGCAGTAAGGACTGCTGCAAAACCTCTAACTGCCCAGGTTTAAAGGCAGAAAATGCCAAATTTAGAGCCGCTAAAGTTTCTTGCATGGCCTGCATGATATAGCCGTGCAAGGTTACAGACCAGACACAACAAACAATGACACGACAAAAAGTGGCTCAACAAGGACAGTGACAAAACAGATACTGTGACAAGACAGGAAAACTGCAGGACTGAGAGGGCAGAACTCAGCTCCAGAGTTATCTGTTATGGCCGGTTATAATGTTAGGATCTCCTGTGCCACGCTGTCTGGCGAGACACCACGTGACACTGGCTGGAAGGAGATAGTGACAGGACCAGGGCAGCCTCGCCAACCTGACTCCGTTGTACTCAGATGGAGTTGACGTGTGTGTGCGGGGTGCTAGGCTTCACCAATAATAGCCGCGTTCGTGGGAGCCCGTTAGTCAGGCTCCCACCTCGATGCCACCTGGTCTTATGTTAAGGACAACACACACGCCAAGGCCAGTGATGAACAAGGGGAAACCTATCTACAAACGAAGAGGCGAGGACCACCCTGCCCTGCGGAGAGGGGTGCCAGTGGATAGCACTCTAAACAGGAACCCGCTGTGCTAATGCTTAACAGGTGTAACCATACACAGTATGCTGACACACTAAGAACTGCTGACGGGTGTAACAATACACGATATGCTGACACACTAAGAACTGCTGACGGGTGTAACAATACACTATATGCTGACACAATAAGTACTGCTGACAGGTGTAACAATACACGATACGCTGACACACTGAGTACTGCTGACAGGTGTAACAATACACTATACGCTGACACAATAAGCAAATGATTAGTAAGGAGACAAAGAGGGGGAATCTTCCCAACTTATCTGGAACCGAGGGATATCAATATCTGGAGAAGGAATCCCACAAGACCAACAGGAGCTGCAGGGACCGGGAGACGGATAAAGGACGACACACGGACACCGGGAGGACAGGAGACTGGATGGAGGACACAGCTGGGAATCAATGACAGGATGCAGGAAGACTGGACACAGGAACCAGGAGCAGTGGGTAAGCAGGAACCAGGAACACTTGAGACCCTGAGGTGCAAAAGCTATAACCGGCATGGGAGTGAACAACCAGAGGGTTTATATAGTGAGCACAATGTGGTGCTGATTACACATTGCCTAAAGGTGTGCACTGCAGGCTAGGAGCCTAATCAAGACACCTGAGGTCCAGAACACACAGTACTGAAAGTAACCTGCAATGGCCCAGGCTGACCACTGGATGCCACTAGCGAGTAAACACACACACAGGCTGGGATAAACCCAGGGAGAGCATGACACTACACACAGAATATGTGAATCTGCGCATAACACAGATCCGCTGGAGGCGGATCCTAACAGAAACAATGTGAAATGGCTCAATTTAACCAAATTATCATAGGAACAATGGTCAATGGCCCAAAAACACCCCTGAACATTGAAATGTCCCCCCAAAAGTAGTTTACGCCACCCCGCGATCAACGTGAACCCGAAGCGTGGCGAGCCCAGCGAGCCCGCGAGGGGCGGCGGTACGCGTCCTCCGACCTTTTCATACCCCCACTATCCACGTCGGCGTGGAGTTGAGAATAGAATAGTGTGGCGAGCGCAGCGAGCCACCGAGCCCGAAGCGTGGCGAGCGCAGCGAGCCCCGCGAGGGGACGCGGATACCTGTGAAGCCCGCGAAGGGACGCGTTTACCTGTGAAGGTATCCGTGTCCCCTCGCCACGCTTCGGGCTCGGTGGCTCGCTGCGCTCGCCACACTATACTATTCTCAACTCCACGCCGACGTGGATAGTGGGGGTATGAAAAGGTCGGAGGACGCGTACCACCGCCCCTCGCGGGCTCGCTGCGCTCGCCACGCTTCGGGTTCACGTTGATCGCGGGGTGGCGTGAAATACTTTTGGGGGGACATGTCAATGTTCAGGGGTGTTTTTTGGGGTTTCTGGCCCATTTACCATTGTTCCCTATGATGATTTGGGTAAATTGACCCATTTAACATGGTTTCCTATGGGAAATCGCGGTCATCGCGGGTAAATTGAGGCATTTAACATTGTTCCCTATGGGGAAATCGCGGCCATCGCGGGTGGACCATTTAAGCATTTTTAGCCGCATACGACCCGACCGACGCGATTTTCACTGTTTTTAATGCATTTCAATGGAAAAATCGGGGGCATCGCGTCGGTCGCGTCGCAGGCCACTAAATATTACACCCGATGGCCGCGATTGTGGCCGTGCTAGGAAACAAGTACCAAAATTTTTTTTTTTATTAACAAATTAATTTTAAATGTAAGATCTTTGTGACGCATTGTAATGAATGCATTGCAGCGCCTGCATTGTAGCGCCTGTATACACCTGCGGTGTAGCACCTGCATTGTACTGCTTGGTGTGTAGCGCCTGCATTGTAGCGCCTGCATTGTAGTTCTTGCATTGTAATGCCTGCATTGTAGCGCCTGCATTGTAATGCCTGCGGTGGGTGTAGCGCCTGCATTATAGCACCTACATTGTAATTCCTGCATTGTAGCGTCTGCATTTTATCGCCTGAATTGTGACGCCTTCATTACCATCTGCGGTGTGAGAGGCAGATTTCATCATTAATTTCCATGATTATATCCGCAGAACTGGACTAGGACTTTCTGCAGGAAAATAACATGAACAATCCGCGGTTCGGTACTGCGGATAGACAAATTGTATCACATCGCCATCACGTGTGCAGCAGGAGCTTACGCCTTGCTTTATTGTTTGCATCACAGGGTTTTGCTGAAGACACAGGTTCTACCGGCATCTGCAGGCACAGAAATGGCTGTCGTCGTTTCACACAGAATAATTAGCTCATAAAACTTTTATGGTTCTTGGACCAAGTTCGCACTAAAGAGGTTTAAGTAAAGTAAAAGTTTAAAGCCTCCCAGATGGTGAGTTCCTGGAAACAGGTCAGACTTCTAGGAATCCACCACACAATGTTTTCTCAGAATGATTGGTAAAGAATCTGCAGTTTGTGACACTGAAGCTGCGATTTACTGACTCCCAGGTTCTTGTGTTTAGTGACTTGGAAACTGTTGCAAATACATGGAGATTCCTCCAGGGAATACTGCTGACTCAGCTCAAATGCAATACTGGTATCCAGTTTAATTATTGACATAACTGTAAGGTACAACTACAAACCCAATATTCATATAAAAGAGGCAGCCACTTAATCATCAATATGACGACTAGGACATCAATAATATAATCTAAATCCTAAAGCAAGATGCATGAAAGTGAAAAATGCGGCCAAACCCCCGAAAATGCCATTTTTTTTTAAATAGTTTGGTTGCGATCCGCATATGCACCAAGCCTGGAATGCTGTACATTTTGGGGCTTCGATGTGGTGAGCAAAACCATTTTCAAATTGGCATTGCCCATTGAAGTCTATTACAGATTCCTGATGCGAGGGATTGAATCAGATACTTATGTGCATGCATAGGCGTGTGCATGAACAGGTCCTGCAATGTAGGAAGCAGGGATAGCATCTGACTGTCACTGATTGAGGATGATGGCGGGTGCCATTTGAGCACTGCAGATGGCTTGTGGCTGATGGGCACTGAGGATGATGGTAGGTTGCGGATGGGCATGGAGTATGATGGCAGGTGGAAGATGGGCATGGAGGATGATGGCAGGTGGGCACTGAGGATGATGGCAGGTGGTGGATGGGCACAGAGGATGATGGCCGGTGGTTGATGGGCACTGAGGATGATGACAGGGGGCAGATGGGTGCTCTGGATGATGGCAGCTGGTGGATGGGCACTGAGGATGATGGCAGGTGGTGGATGGGCACTGTGGATGATGGCAGGTGGTGGATGTTCTATTTTGGTCACTAGTCTACCTACAGTATTTTGGTGGTTGGGGTCCGGGGATCCAATCACCCTCGGAGGGGGATCCGGGCAGGGGGATCAGGGTGGCGGCGGTAGCTAGAAATCAAAATCGGCGAATCGCTATTTGCCGGTGGGGCGGGAAGTTCTGTTGCATTTGAAAAGACTGGCTGGACACTGATTGGCTGAATTCAGCCAATCAGCATCCGGCCAGTCTTTTCAGATGCAGCAGCACTTCACGCCCCGCCGGCAAATACGCTTCGCTGCCTAGCTACCAGGGAATTAGTTTCGGGGGTCTGGGTGCCGGGGATCCAATCACCCTCGCTGGGGGTTCCAGGCAGGGGGTTCAGGGTGGCGGCGACTGTAGCTAGGAGCCTGAAGTGGCGAATCGCTATTTGCCGGTGGGGGGGCGGGAAGCGCTGCTGCATTTGTAAAGAATGGCCGAACGCTGATTGGCTGAATTGAGCCAATCAGCATCCGGACACTCTTTTCAAATGCAACAGCACTTCCCGCCCTTGCCGACAAATAGTGCATCGCCACTTCGGGCTCCTAGCTACCGCCACTGCCACCCTGATCCCCTTCCCCAGCAAGGATGGTCAGATCCCCGCCACCCGGCCGCCATCTTTCCCATTAGCGCTATTTGCCGGTGGGGTGGGAAGCTATGCTGCATTTGAAAAGACTGGCCGGACTCTGATTGGCTGAATTCAGCCAATCAGCGTCCGCCCAGTCTTTTCAAATGCAGCAACTCTTCCCCACAGGCAAATAGTGCTTCGCCGCTTCAGGGCAGGCTCCTGGGCAAACTAATTCGGGGGGGGGGTCCAGTGAATTAAGTTGCCATGGGGCCCTTCCTAATGTTAAGATGGCCCTGCCCTAGTCAGCTGCCTAATAGTAAAGGCACCCCCCAGATTCTGTAGCCCCTAGTCAGCTGCCTAATAGTAAAGCGAGCCTTCCCAGTAGAATTAATAGGGTGAATAATGGTGCATTGCAGGAGATAGAGCAGCACTGGAGGGGCAGTTCACAGAGGGCTGGTCATGCCCCAAGATTGATAAAAATGGGAGGAGTGGCTCGCAATTGTGGCCTTCCCATGAGACCACACCCCTTTTCAGTTGTTCACAATGTTGGGAAGTATGAAGTTGTGATTGGGGTAGAATACTTTTAGATATGTTATAGCTGGAATGTACTTTTGTTGTATTTCTGCTTCCCAGTTATGCTGGCATAATCCTTCTGAAGTGTAGAAATCTGGAATATTTCAGTGTCTACATTGGTTTTGGTTTCCTCATAAACAAAGTAGATCTGCCAGCAAGTAATGTGACATCCTCCCCCTCCCGCACACTCTCTGCATTCCTGAGTCCAGGGAAAACTACCCACAAATTCATCCTCTAGATGTCAGAGCAACAATTTTGTGTTTCTCTCACTATTAGGGTCAGCAAATTGCAAATCATCATTGTGTGTTTATTATAATTGTTACCCCACAGAGACCAGAATACATCCCTTTTCCGCTGACACTGTAACTGGGAGATCTGGCGCTACTATTAATTATCCTGTAAAGCACCATAAAATGTAGAAACTGCCACACGTGATAAATACTTGGACTCTCTCATAGGCCCTTATTCTAGTTGATTCGGTCGGATGCATGTTTTTGGACAGGAACCGAGTGTTCTTAGCCCCGCCTTCTATACAGATCGCTCACACCGTGTGGTAAGACGCCGACGGAACGGACCGCGAATGGATTTTTCATGTGAACACATCCTCCATCTGTGGGAACCTCCCCCATCATTCGATGGTCGCCGACCATCGAATGCTGGACCGAGTGGTCAGGCAGCACCGAGTGCTCCAGACCACTCGGGCATCTCTCCATGCAAACGCAGGGATGTGGGCGGGCAGCTGGCATCCGGCTATGTCATATGTCTGCCCCCCACACGTGCGTCATGGCCGGATTACCATATGTATGCCCAGCGGTTTCATGGGAATGCCCATGAAACGCGGGGCGTACAGATATGCTATATGAGCCCAAACAGCCCTTCACGCCCCTGTTACACCTCTGCACATGTGCAAATGTGATACCGCGGAAAGGTCGGCCAGTAACCCTCTCTGTTACCTTGGTGCTGGAGCTGGGCAGTCGTCTTCTTTCTTCTTGGCGGCTGAGACAATAAGCAGGCTAAGGGTATAATTCAAGGGTGTTTATTAACCGGAATACCAGTGGTCTGAGGTAGACAACCAACTTACTTTTCACAGGTATAACACTTCCAATAAGGTAACAGCATACACCAAACAACATAAACAATGTCTATACTGCCTAAAATAAAGTGCGTATGCGGACAGGCACTTACTGAGGGCTAGGTAAGCCCGTATAATTATACACCGATAGTTAGGTTTAACTATCGAATTTAGTAAACGGTCTTCTCGTCGGGACTGATCCACATTAGTGCGGCTACATTGAGTGCAAGCGGCACGGGTATTACTTCAAATGGGCAAATCAAAGTCTAAGCTTTGATGAGGATCAGCCGGACAACCTGAAGAGTACTCTAGCACTTCCCTTGCTAAAGGTCACAGGAATGCTCAGCACAATTACACTTCCAAATACCTGGCGATCTAAATCACCCTAAGATTATACCACAGGAATAGTGCAAACAATATAAATCACTCTAACATGGAACCACATGGATAAGTCAAGCAGTAGAAATCACATATACAGTGAACCACATGGATAGCCTAGACAGTATCACGTGATTGGGTAACCAATATGTGTCCTGAAACACTGCCTCTAAGGCAGACCCGTGCACTAGATTTGGTATAGTTAAGTTGGAGGCCTCCGTTCTCCTACTGCGCAGGTTATAACGTAAAGGAACAGTCCTCCTTAGTTGGGTACAGACAACACTGAAAGTAACAAGGTCCTGAATCAGGGATTTGCTGAAATCTCCTTTGGGGAACTGACAGGGGAAGTTTCTAATTTAAGCCAAAAGATGGCATTGTTGGATCTCTGTAGAGATAATGGCTGCACCCTCGCTGTGAAGACTTTCTATTTTACAGCGCAGGGGCTAGGTTCTTGTGAGGTATGCACTCTGAGGTGCTGAGGGATGATGGGTCACTGCGATAGTCAATCGGAGTCCAGCACCACACAATTAGGGGCCACTATATGACACCAATGGCTCCTTGGGGTTAGGGAAAAAGGGTGTCCCTGGTCTGAGAGTCACTGGGCTGCTGCTGCAGGGCTTGTTAAGACTGTAGGAGGGGAGTGTCAGTCCCTACTGTTGCTGGCCTGCACCAGCCTTGGAGTGTGTCCCTGCTGTGGGGCCACTGCGGTAAGTGAGGGGCAGCGTTAGGACTCCTTTGTGGCCAGGGTCAGCTGGGTCTGTGCTGGGACTGAGGCTGCTATGCAGCACTTACTCTTAGCTGCGGCTCCTGACGTTGGGGGTATGCTGTTGGGCTCACGTGGCCACCTATCGACCACCACTCTCCATGCTGCTGGGTCCTTTGTGGAGCTGGCGGAGGGGACTGTGGCGCTGCTGTGGGCGGCTCTGTGGCAGTGTGCGGCTTTTTGTCACTGCCTCTGGTCATCTCGCCTGTCACGCTGGGATGTGCCGGGTCTCTGGGGTCCCTCTTCCGCCTCCCGCCGGCACTCTGTCTCAGGGTGCCTGTCCCAGGAACGCTCCTATCACTGCTGCCTGTCGTTCTTCTTGGGTAAGCAGTGCCTTTTTGTAACGTAATGTGTGTTTAGCACTCGTGGAGGGTGGGGGCTGTGTTTTTTTAAGTGGCACAGGTGTTTGTGTGTGTTTGTGTTAAGGGACAGACTTGTGTGTATTTGTGTTAAGGGACAGACTTGTGTGTGTTTGTGTTAAGGGACAGACTTGTGTGTATTTGTGTTAAGGGACAGACTTGTGTGTGTTTGTGTTAAGGGACAGACTTGTGTGTATTTATGTTAAGGGACAGACTTGTGTGTATTTGTGTTAAGGGACAGAAGTGTATAATTGTGTATTTGTGTAAAGTGACAGAGAGGTGTGTACTGTGTGTTTGTGTAAAATAAGTGTGTTTTTAAATGAACACAGTGTTTGCCTCACCAACCATGAACCTCACCGCACGTCACTGAGGTTGGTAGGCAGCAGGACATACTCTGAGGAAGGAGGTCATAGTCTGGAGCCAGAGTCCCCATCTCCTCCTGCATATTCTCAAAAGGTAATGAGAAAATGTGCTGCCAAAAAGAAACAATGTTTCTAAGAGAGACACCTGTTCAGGCAACAATGTCTCATTCGGAAGAGAGGTTATGGGGGGATATGCACTATGTGAAGCAGGAAAGAAATAATTGTGAATATATATTTTAATGGGAATTGTACTGACAATTAATTGTATGTAAAATGTATAACATTAACATCACATCTGAGCATGGACCCCCTTGGGCCTTACGCTTTATTTTGTGATGGTCAGTGGTGCACCCCCAAGTTGTAAATATGTTAATTGGAGAACCAAGAAGAAAAAAGAAACTCCTGTTGGGTGCACTCTAATCCTCACTATAATGAAGTTATTCAGAAAGTATTATATTTTTTATATTTTTATTTGTATTTTTTAATGCTTAGTGCAAAAATTATATTAATAGATTTAGCAAACTTTTTTTGTGAGGTTTATTTGTCCAAGAGAAAATATTAGTAATTCAATTAATTTTCTATTAACTATTCTTCTTTTTTATATATTTTCACTGTAAAGCCCTGCGATGTGTATTTATATATTGATATCTTCACATTAGATAGAGACTGGTATCTAATAACAATGAAAGTCCGCCCCTTTAAATTAGTTGACCATCATATATCCCTATCATCAATCCAGTATTGATGTCCTGGGTTGGTTTACTCAATTGTATGAGACAAGGATTTAATCATTGGTCAAAACATAAATCTATAACGGACAAACGAAGTATATACATATTTACATTTTAGGCCACTATTTTAATGATTATGCCTTATTCTGCCCAGAGAGGTGGTATTCAAACAGTTTCCCTGTAATGATATAATCAGCCCTAAGAGTTAGATACAGGGTTGCCTTGGGTTAATGTTCTACTATGCACTGCTATCCTTAGGGATACTTTCACTAAATTGCATTCAAGTGTGTCAATGTTATATCAATCAGTAGCCTGCAACAAAACTGACACATACATACATTTGTATCACAGGGTTACCACAGGTCAATATTCTACTAAGTACTGCTGTCCCTAGGAACACTTTCGTTCAATTGCATTCAAATGTATAAATTTTGTGTCAATCAGCAAGCCTGCAGCAACCATGATACATTTGTATCGCTGGGGCAACACATGCGTGACAATATACAATATAGTGCAAAGCCTTCCCACCAGGGCAAACTCACCAATGAGACATATATCTACTCCCACAAGAGTTAATATGGCAGAAAAACATTGCAACAAATGCTATCAATCAATGGTTCTGTAACAATACCACAGTGCTACAGAATACTGGAAGGCAATAAAAAAGGATAAACTGCAAACCCATGTATTTAGGCAGATTCTCTATGCGGCATAAATAGACTCACACAGGAATCAATGTGGCAATAAAATAAAGAGTGAATAAAACTTTAAGGACCATGCCCCAGACACAAGCGCGGCACTCAGCAAGTTTTTGCCACGATTGTCGGGAGAGGGCCCTGTTACCAGTCTCGGCGTTAGATGCATGCAATCTCCACTTGCTGTGCGGGGAATCCTGGACAGGACGGAGAGTATCGCCGGTCACGTGAGCGCCCACGTGATCGGCATTCGACACACTGCCGTGAACAAGCCCTCAGGCGAAACGTATGTCGAATGCCGATTACGTGGGCGCTCACGTGACCGGCGATACTCTCCATCCTGTCCAGGATTCCCCACACAGCAAGCGGAGACTGCATGCATCTAACGCCGAGACTGGTAACAGGGCCCTCTCCCGACAATCGCGGCAAAAACTTGCTGAGTGCCGTGCTTGTGTCTGGGGCATGGTCCTTAACCCCTTCCCGACAATTGACGTACATTTACGTCATGGTCAGGAAGTACTTCCCGACACATGGCGTAAATGTATGTCATGGCTTGTAACTGTCACCGCGTCTATAGACGCGGTGACAGTTACAACATGTCTGCTGTCCCTGACAGCAGACATGTCCGTGCATGCCCAGGGGGGGCTGCGATGCCGCCCCCCCGTCGGCGATCGCTGTGATTGGCTGTTCAGTGTGAACAGCCATTCACAGCGTTTTCCTGTGTCACCGGCGAATAACGTTCGCCGGTGACACGGGATCGGAGGTGATTGGTGCTGTAAAGTTCAGCACCAATCACCGCGGGGTGTAAGGGTGACACTGGTGTCACCCCACCTCACCCCGCCCGCCCCCAAAGGCCGTGATTGGTCCGTCGGACCGACGGACCAATCACAGCCATGGAGGGGGGTTTAAACTAACGGGGACTGCACTGCAGACGCCATTCCGGTCTGGAATAGCGTGCAGTGCGGTCACCGTGCCCAGCTGCCGCCATATACTGACCAGAACCTTTCCAAATACTTACCTGATCCTTGCAAATACCTTGCCTGATCACTGCTTCATCACTGCTTCATAGTGTGCTGGATGCTTCCTGGATCCTGTTACTTGTGACTTCCTGAGTTGTGAACTTGTGCTGCTGCAGTGTAATAGCGTTAGATAGAGAGAGATAGAGAGAGATAGTGTCAGAGAGTGCTATATTTTGTGCTGCTGCAGTGGGATATAGTTATAGATAGAGACATAGAGAGAGATAGAGAGAGATAGAGAGATAGAGAGAGATAGAGAGAGATAGAGAGAGAGAGATAGAAAGAGATAGAGAGGCCTAGTGACAGAGAGTGCTATATTTTGTGCTGCTGCAGTGTGATAGTTATAGATAGAGAGATAGAGAGAGATAGAGAGAGATAGAGAGAGAGAGAGATAGAGATAGTGACAGATAGTGCTATATATTTTTTATATAACTGACTGCTGCCCCCCCTTTTGTGCTGATCAGTATAAATTAACTGATCAGCAACTTTTTGGGGGCGCAGGTTTTTTTTTATATATATATATACCTGTCACTGCTGCTGCTGCAGTGTCATAGAGTGTTAGATAGTGAGAGATAGAGAGATAGAGAGAGATAGTGACAGAGAGTGATAGAGAGTGCTAAATTTTGTGTCTGCTGCCCCCGCCTTTTGTGCTGATCACTATATCTGAGGTGATCAGCAACTTTTTGGGGGTGCAGAGGTTTTTTTTTTATATATATACCTGCCAGTTGCACCAAAGGTTGTGCACCTGCTGCCCCTCACTGGTAATCAGTGTCGCATCGTGTGTGCTGTGGGGTCTTTTTTTAATTTTTTTTTTACACACACTGTGATTTTGTGGGTGTCCTGTGGCCGCTGTGCGCTGATCAGTGACGTACATCACTGATCATCTTTTTCGGCACAGGGTTGATCTATTTATTTATTTTTTATCAAATTCCTGTTGCCTTTGAGCGCTGTTCAGTGACGGACGTTACTGACCAACATCTGTGCTCAATTTTTGGCTCAGGACCTTTTTTTTTTTTTTTTAACCCCTTCAATTTTTTTTTTTAACCCCTTCAATTATTTTTTTTTAACCCCTTCAATTTTTTTTTTTTTTTAACCCCTTCAATTTTTTTTTTTTGTATAAAGTTTTTTTTTTTTTTCTGCACTACATACACACTACACACTACATACCCCCCGGGTTGAAATAAAGTTTGTACCCCCCCCCCTACACTATACACGTGTTGAAACATTTCACTACCAGTAACACAAAAATAAAAATGGCATCCCAAATATCATCCCAAATGTCATCCCAGTCATCCAGAAGAATGTATTCAGCGGAGGAGGCATATGCCATGCTTGCTTCTGACTCTGACACAGCCAGTGATGCAAGCGGGGAATTTGAAGGATTCGCCTTAAGCTCCTCTTCCTCCTCTGGTGATGAGGGACCCCCTCAAAGACGCCCCCGTAGAGCAGCTGAGACCCCCCCCCCCCAATAATTGATCTCGTATGGACCCCACCACCAGACAATTTTGAGCCCCAGGTTCCTGAGTTTTTGGCCATGCCAGGAATCCAATTTGATTCCACAGGTCTCAGAGAAATTGACTTTTTCAAATTATTTTTCTCTGATGATTTTATAAATTTAATGGTGGACCAAACTAATTTATATGCCCAGCAGTTTATTGCTCAAAACCCCACGTCATCATTTGCTAGGTGGACCCCTGTAGATGCAGGAGAGATGATGATGTTTTGGGGTCTGGTGTTTCATATGGGCATAGTAAAAAAGCCAGAAATTAGGCAATATTGGAGTACAGATGTTCTGTACAGCACCCCATTTTACCGCATGGCCATGCCCCGGGCTCGATTTGAGACGATCCTTAAATTTTTGCATTACAACGATAATGCACAGTGCCCTCCCAGAGATGATCCCACCTTTGACCGGCTATTCAAAGTCAGGCCGGTCATTGATCATTTCAGTGCCAAATTTGAAGACATGTACATCCCAGATAAATTCATTTGCATAGACGAGTCCCTTATACATTTTAAAGGAAGGGTTAAATTCCGCCAGTACCTTCCCAGTAAGAGGGCAAGGTATGGCATAAAAATGTATAAGCTGTGTGAAAGCACCTCAGGGTACACTCACAGGTTTAGGGTATATGAAGGGAAGGATTCAAGAATTGAACCGCCAGAATGCCCCCCCTCCCTCGTAGGTGTTAGTGGAAAAATTGTCTGGGATTTAGTGCACCCCTTCCTGGATAAAGGTTATCACCTCTATGTGGATAACTTTTACACTAGCATCCCCCTGTTTAAGGCCCTTGGTTCAAGAGGTACAGCAGCTTGCGGTACTGTGCGCAAGAACCAAAGAGGCCTCCCAAAAACGCACATTGCCCAAGTAATGAGAAGGGGTGAAAGCAGGGGAATATGCACCAAAAATATGTTGTTGGTCAAATATAAGGACAAGAGGGATGTCCTTATACTGACAACAATTCACGGAGACAGTACCACCTCCGTCCCTGTACGAGGTACCAGTACCCACACCTCAAAACCTAATTGTATCCTGGATTACAATAGGTACATGGGCGGAGTGGATCTTTCAGATCAGGTACTGAAGCCGTACAGTGCCCTGCGGAAAACAAAAATCTGGTACAAGAAGCTGGCCGTGTATATCATCCAGATGGCACTGTATAACGCTTACGTGCTATTCCGTTCTACCGGCCAGAGGGGGACATTTATGCACTTTCAAGAGGAAGTCATAAAGGGCCTAATATTTGGGAACCAGCAGGCAGAGGGCCCCAGTACTTCTAGTACTGGCCCCCGTATTGTACCAGGGCAGCATTTTCCTGATGAAATCCCCTCCACTGGAAAAAAGGGCAGGACACAAAAAAGGTGCAAAGTTTGCTATAAAAAGGGAATAAGAAAGCAAACTATTTCCAGTGTGACACTTGCCCCGACAAACCCGGCCTATGTATAAAGGAGTGTTTTAAATTATACCACACATCTATGGATTATTAGGTTCATAATTTCACCGTGCTTCGGGGGTCTTGCTAATGCCACATAGCACCCACCATTCATTCCACCAGAATCTGAGCCGCAAAATCCAAAAATCACTCCTTCCCTTCTGAGTCCTGCCATGCACCCAACTGGTATTTTTTGGTCACATGTGAGGCATTGCCGTACTCGGGAGAAATTGGGGCACAGATTTTGGGGTGCTTTTTCTCCTTCATACCTTTTGAAAATGAAAAATTTTGAGCCAGAACTGCATTTTTGTGTAAAAAAATTTAATTTTTCATTTTCACTGCCCACTTGTATCAAAATTGGTGAAACCCCTGGGGGTTTGAAATGTACACTATACCCCTAGATGGATTCCCTGAGGGGTGTAGTTTGCAAAATGGGGTCACTTGTGGGGGGGTTCCACTGTATTGGTGCTTTGGGGGTCTTGCTAATGCGACATAGCACCCACCATCATTCCACCAGAATTTGTGCTGCAAAATCCAAATATCACTCCTTCCCTTCTGAGTCCTGCCACTTTTTGGTCACACATGAGGCATTGCCGTACTCGGGAGAAATTGGGGCACAGATTTTGGGGTGCTTTGTCTCCTTCATTCCTTCTGAAAATGAAAAATTTTGAGCCAGAACTGCATTTTTGTGTAAAAAAATGTAATTTTTCATTTTCACTGCCCACTTGTATCAAAATTGGTGAAACCCCTGGGGGTTTGAAATGTACACTATACCCCTAGATCAATTCCCTGAGGGGTGTAGTTTGCAAAATGGGGTGACTTGTGGGGGGTTCCACTGTATTGGTGCAACATAGCACCCACCATTCATTCCACCAAAATCTGTGCTGCAAAATCCAAAAATCACTCCTTCCCTTCTGAGTCCTGCCATGCACCCAACTGGTATTTTTTGGTCACATGTGAGGCATTGCCGTATTCGGGAGAAATTGGGGCACAGATTTTGGGGTGCTTTTTCTCCTTCATACCTTCTGAAAATGAAAAATTTTGAGCCAGAACTGCATTTTTGTGTTAAAAAATTTAATTTTTCATTTTCACTGCCCACTTGTATCAAAATTGGTGAAACCCCTGGGGGTTTGAAATGTACACTATACCCCGAGATGAATTCCCTGAGGGGTGTAGTTTGCAAAATGGGGTCACTTGTGGGGGGGTTCCACTGTATTGGTGCTTGGGGGGTCTTGCTAATGCGACATAGCACCCACCAAAATTCCACCAGAATCTGAGCTGCAAAATCCAAAAATCACTCCTTCCCTTCTGAGTCCTGCCATGCACCCAACTGGTATTTTTTGGTCACATGTGAGGCATTGCCGTACTCGGGAGAAATTGGGGCACAGATTTTGGGGTGCTTTTTCTCCTTCATACCTTCTGAAAATGAAAAATTTTGAGCCAGAACTGCATTTTTGTGTAAAAAAATGTAATTTTTCATTTTCACTGCCCACTTGTATCAAAATTGGTGAAACCCCTGGGGGTTTGAAATGTACACTATACCCCTAGATCAATTCCCTGTGGGGTGTAGTTTGCAAAATGGGGTCACTTGTGGGGGGGTTCCACTGTATTGGTGCTTGGGGGGTCTTGCTAATGCGACATAGCACCCACCAAAATTCCACCAGAATCTGAGCTGCAAAATCCAAAAATCACTCCTTCCCTTCTGAGTCCTGCCATGCACCCAACTGGTATTTTTTGGTCACATGTGAGGCATTGCCGTACTCGGGAGAAATTGGGGCACAGATTTTGGGGTGCTTTTTCTCCTTCATACCTTCTGAAAATGAAAAATTTTGAGCCAGAACTGCATTTCTGTGTAAAAAAATGTAATTTTTCATTTTCACTGCCCACTTGTATCAAAATTGGTGAAACCCCTGGGGGTTTGAAATGTACACTATACCCCTAGATCAATTCCCTGAGGGGTGTAGTTTGCAAAATGGGGTGACTTGTGGGGGGGTTCCACTGTATTGGTGCAACATAGCACCCACCATTCATTCCACCAAAATCTGTGCTGCAAAATCCAAAAATCACTCCTTCCCTTCTGAGTCCTGCCATGCACCCAACTGGTATTTTTTGGTCACATGTGAGGCATTGCCGTACTCGGGAGAAATTGGGGCACAGATTTTGGGGTGCTTTTTCTCCTTCATACCTTCTGAAAATGAAAAATTTTGAGCCAGAACTGCATTTTTGTGTAAAAAAATGTAATTTTTCATTTTCACTGCCCACTTGTATCAAAATTGGTGAAACCCCTGGGGGTTTGAAATGTACACTATACCCCTAGATCAATTCCCTGTGGGGTGTAGTTTGCAAAATGGGGTCACTTGTGGGGGGGTTCCACTGTATTGGTGCTTGGGGGGTCTTGCTAATGCGACATAGCACCCACCAAAATTCCACCAGAATCTGAGCTGCAAAATCCAAAAATCACTCCTTCCCTTCTGAGTCCTGCCATGCACCCAACTGGTATTTTTTGGTCACATGTGAGGCATTGCCGTACTCGGGAGAAATTGGGGCACAGATTTTGGGGTGCTTTTTCTCCTTCATACCTTCTGAAAATGAAAAATTTTGAGCCAGAACTGCATTTTTGTGTAAAAAAATGTAATTTTTCATTTTCACTGCCCACTTGTATCAAAATTGGTGAAACCCCTGGGGGTTTGAAATGTACACTATACCCCTAGATCAATTCCCTGAGGGGTGTAGTTTGCAAAATGGGGTGACTTGTGGGGGGGTTCCACTGTATTGGTGCAACATAGCACCCACCATTCATTCCACCAAAATCTGTGCTGCAAAATCCAAAAATCACTCCTTCCCTTCTGAGTCCTGCCATGCACCCAACTGGTATTTTTTGGTCACATGTGAGGCATTGCCGTACTCGGGAGAAATTGGGGCACAGATTTTTGGGTGCTTTTTCTCCTTCATACCTTCTGAAAATGAAAAATTTTGAGCCAGAACTGCATTTTTGTGTAAAAAAATGTAATTTTTCATTTTCACTGCCCACTTGTATCAAAATTGGTGAAACCCCTGGGGGTTTGAAATGTACACTATACCCCTAGATGAATTCCCTGAGGGGTGTAGTTTGCAAAATGGGGTCACTTGTGGGGGGGTTCCACTGTATTGGTGCTTGGGGGGTCTTGCTAATGCGACATAGCACCCACCAAAATTCCACCAGAATCTGAGCTGCAAAATTCAAAAATCACTCCTTCCCTTCTGAGTCCTGCCATGCACCCAACTGGTATTTTTTGGTCACATGTGAGGCATTGCCGTACTCGGGAGAAATTGGGGCACAGATTTTGGGGTGCTTTTTCTCCTTCATACCTTCTGAAAATGAAAAATTTTGAGCCAGAACTGCATTTTTGTGTAAAAAAATGTAATTTTTCATTTTCACTGCCCACTTGTATCAAAATTGGTGAAACCCCTGGGGGTTTGAAATGTACACTATACCCCTAGATCAATTCCCTGAGGGGTGTAGTTTGCAAAATGGGGTCACTTGTGGGGGGGTTCCACTGTATTGGTGCTTGGGGGGTCTTGCTAATGCGACATAGCACCCACCAAAATTCCACCAGAATCTGAGCTGCAAAATCCAAAAATCACTCCTTCCCTTCTGAGTCCTGCCATGCACCCAACTGGTATTTTTTGGTCACATGTGAGGCATTGCCGTACTCGGGAGAAATTGGGGCACAGATTTTGGGGTGCTTTTTCTCCTTCATACCTTCTGAAAATGAAAAATTTTGAGCCAGAACTGCATTTTTGTGTAAAAAAATGTAATTTTTCATTTTCACTGCCCACTTGTATCAAAATTGGTGAAACCCCTGGGGGTTTGAAATGTACACTATACCCCTAGATGAATTCCCTGAGGGGTGTACTTTGCAAAATGGGGTGACTTGTGGGGGGGTTCCACTGTATTGGTGCAACATAGCACCCACCATTCATTCCACCAAAATCTGTGCTGCAAAATCCAAAAATCACTCCTTCCCTTCTGAGTCCTGCCATGCACCCAACTGGTATTTTTTGGTCACATGTGAGGCATTGCCGTACTCGGGAGAAATTGAGGCACAGATTTTGGGGTGCTTTTTCTCCTTCATACCTTCTGAAAATGAAAAATTTTGAGCCAGAACTGCATTTTTGTGTAAAAAAATGTAATTTTTCATTTTCACTGCCCAGTTGTATCAAAATTGGTGAAACCCCTGGGGGTTTGAAATGTACACTATACCCCTAGATGAATTCCCTGAGGGGTGTAGTTTGCAAAATGGGGTCACTTGTGGGGGGGTTCCTAAATTTTAGCATCTTATGATGCCTAGAAACCTACATGGTGCCTAAAAAATAATCTCATAAAAAGGAGGCTCCAAAATCAAGTAGGTGCTCCTTCTATTATGAAGCCTGTGGTTTGGTCAACGTGCACACTAGGGCCACATATAGGATATTTATGAAAACAAAAGAATTGGGGGAATCAATTTTTAGTCACATTTCTCTAGTAAAATGTACTGTGTTCCTTAGAAAAATGTATTAAAATTGCAAATCTGCAAAAAAAATGAAATTTTGAAATTTCACCTACACTTTGTTTTAATTCCTGTGAAACACCTAAAGGGTTAACAAACTTCCAAAATGCTGTTTTGAATACTGTGAGGGGTGCAGTTTTTGAAATGGTATCATTTATGGGGGTGTCTCACATACAAGTCCCTCAAAGTCACATCAGAACTGAACTGGTCCCTAAAAAAATCAGTGTTTGAAATTTTCTTGAAAATTTGAGAATTTGCTATTCATATTGTAAGCCTCCTAGTGTCCAAAAAAATTAAAAGGAAGTTGAAATAATGATGTCAACATAAAGTAGACATATGGTCTATGTTAGTTATTAACTATTTTGAGTGGTATGATTATTTGTCTCACAAGCAGAAAATTTAACATTTTGCAAAATGCTAAATTTTCCATTTTTTTACGACATTTTGGTATTTTCACAAAAAAACACAGACTGTATCGACCCAAATTTACCACTAATTTGAAGTACAATGTGTCACGAAAAAACAATCTCAAAATCACTGGGATAAGTAAAAGCAAAAAAAAGTTATCCCCACTTAAGTGAGACATGTCAGATTTGAAAAAAAGGGCTCTGTCAGGAACGCAAAAACTGGCTCTGTCAGGAAGGGGTTAAAGTTTTATTCACTCTTTATTTTATTGCCACATTGATTCCTGTGGGAGTCTATTTATGCCGCATATAGAATCTGCCTAAATACATGGGTTTGCAGTTTATCCTTTTTTGTTGCCTAACAGTATTCCGTAGCACTGTGGTATTATTGCAGAACCATTGATTGATAGCATTTTTCTGCCATATTAACTCTTGTGGGAGTAGATCTATGTCTCATTGGTGAGTTTGTCCTGGTGGGAAGGCTTTGCACTATATTGTATATTGTCACGCATGTGTTTCCCCAGCGATACAAATGTATCATTGTTGCTGCAGGCTTGCTGATTGACACAAAATTGATACATTTGAATGCAATTGAACGAAAGTGTTCCTAGGGACAGCAGTACTTAGTAGAATATTGACCTGAGGCAACCCTGTGATACAAATGTATGTATGTGTCAGTTTAGTTGCAGGCTACTGATTGATACAAAATTGACACACTTGAATGGAATTTAGTGGAAGTATCCCTAAGGATAGCAGTGCATAGTAGAACATTAACCCAAGGCAACCCTGTATCTAACTTTAGGGCTGATTATATCATTACAGGGAAACTGTTTGAATACCACCTCTCTGGGCAGAATAAGGCATAATCATTAAAATAGTGGCCTAAATTGTAAATATGTATATACTTTGTTTGTCCGTTATATATTTATGTTTTGACCAATGATTAAATCCTTGTCTCATACAATTGAGTAAACCAACCCAGGACATCAATACTGCTACAATGAAAGTCCGCCCCTTTAAATTAGTTGATCATCATATATCCCATATGATGGTCAACTAATTTAAAGGGGCGGACTTTCATTGTTATTAGATACCAGTCTGTAATGTGAAGATATCAATATATAAATACACATCGCAGGGCTTTACAGTGAAAATATATAAAAAAGAAGATTAGTTAATAGAAAATTCATTGAATTACTAATATGAATTACTAATATTTTCCCCTGGACATATAAACCTCACAAAAAAGTTTGCTAAATCTATTAATATCATTTTTGCACTAAACATTAAAAAATACAAATAAAAATATAATACTTTCTGAATAACTTCATTATAGTGGGGATTAGAGTGCACCCCACCCGAGTTTCTTCTTTCTTCTTGGTTCTCCAATTAACAATGTCTCATTTCCAGGTATTGCCTGTGATAAGAATACATTGGAGGTCCTCAGCAGACCACACTCACCTGTTCAAAGCTGGCATATATTCCCTGCCCCTGACAGGCAGTGGTGTAGCTAGGTGCCATGGCGCCCGGAGCAAGGGCATGTTTCGCGCACCCCCCCCCCCCCAATTTGTAGTAGGTGAGGCTCTTGCGCAGTGAAAAGTGGGCACGGACCAACATTATACCACACACCGTAATGCACATTAGTGAACTTTGTAATTCCAATTACACATAAGCCCACACATGATGCCCACGACATACTATATAACACTCCGCAATGCCCACGACATACTATATAACACTCCGCAATGCCCACGACACACTATATAACACTCCGCAATGCCCACGAAATACTATATAACACTCCGCAATGCCCACGACATACTATATAACACTCCGCAATGCCCACGACATACCATATAACACTCCGCAATGCCCACGACATACTATATAACACACCGCAATGCCCATTGCATACTATATAACACACCATAATGCCCATTACACATTTGACACATAAGTGCCACTTACCTACATGCTCAATGCCAGGGGCTTCATGCTCGATGCCAAAGGGCTTTGTGGTCGATGCCAAGGGGCTTCATGCTCAATGCCAAGGAGGACTGAATTTGCTCATTGCCAAGGGGGACAGAACTGTGCAGCGGCCTGCTTCCGGCCTCTATTTTCAATTCAATGCATCGCCGGTGGTGTGCAGCAGGGAGGGAGGGTGGGAGCGGTGGTGTGCAGCAGGGAGGGAGGGTGGGAGCGGTGGTGTGCAGCAG
>NC_139228.1:49142630-49390939 GCF_055691185.1 Crinia signifera
TTGCCAAACAAATTTACAAGGCATTTATGAGGTTGTCAGCAAAAATCTTTATAATGGAAAACAGTGGCGTAACTTCGTCCCAGCTGCCCGGAGGCAAGATGTATACTGGTAACGACCCCCCCCCCCCCCCCCACAGACACACACTCACACACACACAACTTTATATAAAATATATATAGAGAGAGACACATATATTTCTAAATTCAGCCATAGAAGTGATATCAATGGCTTTCAATTAATGGATTTAAACTTGCAGTGGATGAGAGGTGCCCCCTTGGGAGCAGGAGCCCGGCGGCAGATGGCTCCATTGCCTCCCAGAGTTCTGCCCCTGATGGAAAAGCTGTAGTTGTGGTCTTCTTAGATTTTGATAAGGCCTTTGATACAGTGCCGCACAAGAGGTTGATAAACAAAATGGAGGAACTGGGACTAGGGGTAAGAATTTGTAGATGGGTAGGGAACTGGTTGTGTATTAGAGAATAGAGAGTTGAGAACAGAGAGTGGTTGTGAATGGTGCAGTATCAAATATGATACCAGTACTAAGTGAAGTGCCACAAGGATTGGTACTAGGGCCCATTTTATTTCACATATTTATTAATGATATTGGGGTGGGAATACTCAGCAAAGTTTCCATCTTTGCTGATGACACAAAATTGAGCAGAGTAATTAGATCAACTGAGGATGTCTCCGCGTTTCAGAATGATCTTAATAAACTAGATGATTGGGCAAACAAGTGGAAAATGAAGTTCAATGTAGATAAATGCAAGGTTATGCACCTTAGGAGACATAACCAATGTGCTAGTTATAACCTAAGTGGGGAGGCATTGGGTAATTCAGAGTCCAAATAGATAACAAATTTGGGTGCAGTGCTCAATGTCATATAGCAACTAACAAGGCAAACAGAATACTAGCATGTATAAAAAGAGGTATGGAAACTAGGGACTCAAAAGTAATTATGACACAGTACAAAGCATTGGTTAGACCACACCTAGAATATGGAGTACAACTCTGGGCCCCACACTATAAAAAGAATCCAAAGAAGAGCAACAAAACTAATAAAGAAGAACAAATATATATATAAAACTAATAAAAGGAATGGAGAATTTAAGCTATGAGGACAGATTGAACAAATTGGGATTGTTTACGCAAGAGAAGAGACGTTTAAGGGGGGACATGCTTAACATGTACAAATATATCAGGGGACAAGATATGGAACTGTCCAGTGCACTTTTTACTTTAAGGAAAGACTCTAGGACATGTGGGCAGGAGTTTAGATTAGAAGAGAAAATATTTTGTTCCCTTAAAAGGATTTTTTTTTCACGGTCAGGGCAACCAAACTATGGAACGCTCTTTCTGGTGAGGTGGTGTCGGCAGACAAAATAAATATGTTTAACAATAAGGTTGGACAAACATTTACTGATTAAAAACATCCAAGCGTACAATTAAGAAAAACAATCTGTCTTTAAAATAAAATATCAGTATTCCCTACATAAAACAAGGGTTAAGCTAATAAACCAAGGTGGGCGCAACTCTTTTTCAGCCTTAACTACTATGTAACTATGTAACCTGTTTGCGACACTGTCCAACAAACAAGCCCCGACCTTCATGTCCAGAATTCGGATGCAAGGAGCCCTCCACATGGACGCAATGTCATTCTTGTGTGTAGACCTATCACTACCCTACGCCTTCCCTCCCCCGGCCATGCTACTACAAGTTCTCCACAAAATTAGAATTGGCAGGGTATCTTAAATAGTCCTAGTGTACCCAGTCTGGCCCTCCAGAGTTTGGTTCCCATTGATCAACCTTCTCCGCAAGGGCCCGAAACTTCCCTTGGGAATGTCCCAAGAATGTTTCCAAGGGACTCAAGACCTTCTGGAATGGCTTCCACAGTGCATGTGGATAGTGATCTTTCTTGGCTGCTAACTGTACCAAACCTTTTAGCCTCCTCCATGGCCTTGACTAATGCTTGTCTTAGGCCCAGGATGAGATCCAGATATCAGGCCACTATCAATGAGTTCCTTTCCTGGCGTACTACACAGGCCCTGCCATCAAATGCCTATTCCAAATCTTTTTTAGCTCTACACTTTTTAGCTGTTAAATTCGAAAGAGTATTGGCCTCCGCCACAATACGCTCCTATGGTTCAGCGAATTCCAGGGTTTACAGAGAACAAATTATTTGTAGGTGGGGAGGTACTGCACTCACCTTCTGGGTTCCTATACAGTGTGTGCTTAAACTGTATGTGCCCCTTGAATAGTGGACTGTGTCACTAGAGGTGACCTGTGGTGTGTCAATAAGTAATCACTAATGTCCCCTATGTTAAATGATGAAAGAAAAGTAAATGGGTACAAAATACATTTATTAGGTGTAAGTGGGGCTGGGGCTGAACGCCGTGCAACTTCCACTTCCAGGGGGATGTTGGGGTCGCAGGTGGGACAATCTCTGTCCTGCGGTGGGTAGGGAGATGGGTGGGCGGGTGGGTTATTGAGGCAATGAGTCCCGAAAAAAGAGTCCAGAAAAGTGCAGATGTCACTGGAGGCTGGCGTCCCAAGACACCCCAGTGGTGCAACCAAACATACCTTAGTTCTGCCGCTGTAAAGGGAAGTATTGAAGTTGCCGTTGATGCCGATATTGTTGTTGCCGCTGGGGTCCTGCTGTCCCGGATGGGGGACGCCAGTAGTAGACCACGCTGCTACAACAGTGCGCCGGCGACTGCCGGATGGTGCAAGCCTACGTCACCAGGAGCGCGACGCACTGGATTTATGTGCGCTCGACTCACTTCAGTGGAGACTTAGATGGATGTGAGATGCTGGATGTAGATAGTAGGCGTGTATGGCCCAACGCGTTTCAGCCGAGGTTCGGCCTTTTTCAAGGGTGTCAGTGTTGTGTTGCAGTCCTGAATATAAGAGGTGGTTGGCTCCACCCCTCTCATTCTGATTGGTCAATACTCCAATCAGTCTCTATGCGGTTGTGATCGTCATAGGGTTACTGTGTTGACTGTCTTGTCTGTGTCGACTGTTGTGCATAAGGACATATGCACAAAGAAAATGGGTCAAATTGGGATTGGTATATGGGATACAGTTATTGGTAGTGAATCCGAATATGATGAGAATAAAATTCTTCAAGATATATGTGTAAATAAATGAATAAATAGAAAGAAATAAAATAATGTACATAAAATAAAAGAAAGAAATTAAAATTGAATGGATTGCAATAGATAACGATGAATAGGTAGTGATAATGCAAGTAGTGAATGGTGGAATCAGGCATGTACATAAATGGATTGCCTGAGAATGGTATCATTTTGGGGTGCCTATTCCGTGTCCGTGGATGGGTGGGTATGCCATCTGAGGTGTTCCGGGTGCACATAGTGCTATCTTGAATCATAGGGCACGGAGTCATGGATATTCCATATGTAGTAGGTGACCCCATGTTAGCATGTGGTGATCTGTACTGTTGAGACAGTTACAGATGTCCATTATGGAAGTCAATGTTTAAGCCCCCAGGGTGTAGAGTTTTCAGAAATGTTTTTCGTAACCTATTTTTATGTTGCGTGTGTGTTCATACATTCTAACTTTCAATGCTCTAATTGAAAGTTAGAATGTATGAACACATACGCAACATAAAAATAGGTTATGAAAAACATAGCGTATCCATGCACTTTAAACACGCACATGGTTCCAATCCTACAGGGCTCATGTTCACAGCCATTGAATCACCCTCAAGAAATTGGAGAGGGGGTGACTACATTGAGTTACTTAACAAAAAAGAGCTCTTGGATTTTTAATCTGAAAACTCTACACCCTGGGGGCTTAAACATTGACTTCCATAATGGACATCTATAACTGTCTCAACAGTACAGATCACCACATGCTAACATGGGGTTGCCTACTACATAAGGAATATCCATGACTCCGTGCCCTATGATTCAAGATAGCACTATGTGCACCCGGAACACCTCAGATGGCATACCCACCCATCCACGGACACGGAATAGGCACCCCAAAATGATACCATTCTCAGGCAATCCATTTATGTACATGCCTGATTCCACCATTCACTACTTGCATTATCACTACCTATTCATCGTTATCTATTGCAATCCATTCAATTTTAATTTCTTTCTTTTATTTTATGTACATTATTTTATTTATTTCTATTTATTCATTTATTTACACATATATCTTGAAGAATTTTATTCTCATCATATTCGGATTCACTACCAATAACTGTATCCCATATACCAATCCCAATTTGACCCATTTTCTTTGTGCATATGTCCTTACAGTAACACAGTAACCCTATGACGATCACAACCGCATAGAGACTGATTGGAGTATTGACCAATCAGAATGAGAGGGGTGGAGCCAACCACCTCTTATATTCAGGACTGCAACACAACACTGACACCCTTGAAAAAGGCCGAACCTCGGCTGAAACGCGTTGGGCCATACACGCCTACTATCTACATCCAGCATCTCACATCCATCTAAGTCTCCTCTGAAGTGAGTCAAGCGCACATAAATCCAGTGCGTCGCGCTTCCGGTGACATAGGCTTGCACCATCCGGCGCACTGTTGTAGCAGCGTGGTCTACTACTGGCGTCCCCCATCCGGGACAGCAGGATGCCAGCGGCAACAACAATTTCGGCATCAATGGCAACTTCAATACTTCCCTTTGCAGCGGCAGAACTAAGGTATGTTTGGTTGCACCACTGGGGTGTCTTGGGACGCCAGCCTCCAGTGACATCTGCATACCCAAGTGATTCTGGACTCTTTTTTCGGGACTCATTGCCTCAATAACCCACCCGCCCACCCATCTCCCTACCCACTGCAGGACAGAGATTGCCCCACCTGCGGCCCCAACATCCGCCCTCAACGGACACCACTCACACCGAGTGGAAGTTGCACGGCGGTCAGCCCCAGCCCCACTTCCCCTTTGCTTTCACACCTAATAAATGTATTTTGCACCCATTTACTTTTGTTTCATCATTTAACATAGGGGACATTAGTGATTACTTATTGTCACACCACAGGTCACCTCTAGTGACACAGTCTACTATTTAAGGGGCGCGTACAGTGTAAGCACACACTGTATAGGCACCCAGAAGGTGAGCGCAGTACCTCCCCACCTACAAATACTTTGTAACCAGAGCCTGGACCACTCTAGGTCTGCAGCCCCTTCGCCCAGAGGTAATTCGAGCGCTACACCAATCTTGTTCTACCAGAGAACAAATTATACCTTAGACTTCTCAAACATATTTTCCTGTCTAGGCCCCCATGCCCAAAATATTCTATGACTTGGGACATTACCCCCTTTCTAGATTGTCTGGCCACAATATCTTACCCAACCAATATTTTCATTATTTCCAAAAAGTTAGCTGTGCTATTGGCCCTTGCCTTGATTCACATCTCTGAACCATGGATGACCACAACACCGGCAGGCTTCCACATAGTCTTAAGGGGTCATACCAAAACAAGTTCTATCCATACGCCCATAGTAGAACTTGATTTGGTTAGGGATCAAACATATCCAGACCTTTGCCTGGTCACTTGCCTGTCCAATTACTTGACACTCACGGCATCACTAAGATCAGACCTAAGTGCTGTATATAATACAGCACTCCCCATTGTATCTCCCCCAACAAATATTTGGTACAATGGAAGGATTAATATCATCTTTATTGTGAGGCAACAAAAGACCCTGACAAGGGATGGATACCTTAGCCAGATCAAAAAACGAGGGAGGCTTGGCATTACCAAGCTTTTGGCTATACTACCTAGCTACACAACATTTAAGAACGTGGGTAGAGAAGGGAAATGAGCAGGAGCATGCAATGATAGGGTGTATCTCTCCGGGACATACCCCTCAGCATAGGTTGTTGTCCGGTAACTTGCATCATAGATGGCCCCCGATAATTAGACAAACAGTTATGGTCTGGAGGCAAATTGAGGCATTGATGGGGAGTCAGGGAATAGACCCAGAAACACATTATATAAAGCCCGAAAGTTGTCAGAGTTTAAAGATTTACAAACCTGGAGGATATGGGGGTAAAGGGTGTTTTAGAAGTGGGACAATTGTACGATGAAGTAGGCTTTAGAACATTTCAATCATTAAAGATGGAATATTCCCTCCCTAATAAATACCCCTTCAGATATTTTCAACTACGCCACGCATGTGAGATTCAGTTTGACAGTACTAGACCTAATCTGAAAGATTCATTGACTAAAAAATTACTTTAAAAATCCCCAACTAGACATGGTTTCCTTTTTCTATAAAGCCCTTCAAAATATAAAACAAAAAGATGAGCTGTTGGGATTAAAAACCAAATGGGAAAGTTATGTCGGGGAAATAAGAGAGGATGAATGGAGGGAAGCCTTGGTTAACATAAGCAAGGCAACAAACCAGGCAAAGTTTCAGCAAGTCCAACTTTTTTTAATACTGTACATAGATCTTACCTGACCCCGGAATGTGTGTTTAAGTTTGGGGGTAGGACAGATAACAGGTGCCCTAGATGTCCAGATGAAATTGGTACATTTTGGCACCTGTTGTGGTCATGCCCGAGGGTGGCTGAATTTTGGGCTGCAGTAATAGAGGTAATAATAACAATGGGTATCCCAAGAAATAGCTGTACACCAACAACATATGTGCTATCTATAATGGAGAATAATGCAATGGAACGGAACATCGGATCCTTTTAGATCAATGTGTGTACCCTAGCCAAGATATGCATAGCCAGGAATTGGATGGCAAAGGAAGGACCAAAAGTAGATATCTGGATGGCCTTGGTAAATTCAACTAAGGAACATGAGAAATACAGTATATATATACCTGGCCAGGGGGACAGAAGGGAAGTTCCATGGGATTTGGGACAGATGGATTAACCCGGTGGGTCATTTAATCAGCGAGAGGAAGGGGATAACAGGGGTAGTACCCATTTTTTTTTTTTTTTTTTTTAGATGATGGATCTATAAGATAGATAGAGGAAGAAACATACAGTATGGAGAGGACAACCCAACAGGGAGGGGAAAGGGATAGGGGAGGGAAGGGTTAGTTTAGGAAGTGGGTTTGTACAGTTGGTGAAATAATTGATAACAATTGTTGTGTGTTTTCATGAGAGAAGAGAATGTTGCATCCTGATCAACGTGCTCGTAATACAAGTAAGTAAATAAATAGAGAATATACAAGCACTACGGAATATGAAATAGTAAAATCAAAATAATTAAGAAAGCACTAAAATAAAACTTGACACATTAATAGATCTGTTTATTATAATAATGTAGAATAGCACATATATTTTAGGTAGAATAAAATAAATAAAGAACGAAAGTATAGTCACTAAGATTTATAAAATCACTAAAGAGTTGGGAGACAATATAATAGATATAGATAATCATATAGTACAGTGGTTTCCAACCCTGGTCCTCAAGTACCCCCAACAGTGTACGTTTTCCAGGTCACCCGGCAGGTGCACTCATTATTCAGGCACATTTGAAAAGATCCACAGGTGGAGCACTTGTGAGTCTGTGTGGAGACCTGCAAAACATGCATTGTTGGGGGTACTTGAGGACCAGGGTTGGGAACCACTGATATAGTAGATAAAGGTAAAAGAGTCACTGAGAATGAGGGATAGAATGGAATTATAGATGGAGTATGCAGACCACGTTGATCAAGGATGAAACATCGGGATATAAATTAAAACTAAATGCAAACACATATTATGCAAAACGAAGGTTGATATGGTGTGTAACCATGAACTGTAAACAGAAAATGTTTGTTTATATATTTATATGATTTAAACAAAAAAAGTAAAATAAAGATGGAATAAAAAAAAAATCAAGTCTGTTCATGACTTTCTTTAAAATGAAGGGATATATTGTGTAATTCGTATCACCTCTTAACATACATGTTCCGCAAGGCGTTCTTTTAACATACACTCTGTTCTGTCCACATACTGGGCTCCACATGTACATTCTAAGAGATATATGACATTCTTAGTACCACATGTAACAAAGGCCCTTATTCTGATCGGTGCGGCCCGATCAGAATATGCGGCCGCAACCGTGCAGGCGAATCCCCGCCTTCCATATGGATCGCCACCTGCCGTCCGTATGCGGATATGTGGCGATCCGCATGAAATTGGATGGGGATACGCCTCCTCCGTCTTGGGAGCAGCCCCTGCATTCGATGGTCGCCGAACATCGAATGCAGGGCCGCACGCTCCACCAGGTCCCGCAACACAAGACCACACGGACACTTGTCCGTGTGAAATCATGTATGGGGGCGGGCAGCTGACATCCGGCGATGTCAGATGCCCGCCCCGTACCCACGCGTCACGGCCTCATTACCATGCATACGCCCCGCGTTTGCATGGGAACGCCCATGAAACGGGGGGCGTATGCATAGGGTAATGAGGCTAAGTAGCCCCTCACGCCCCTCTACGCCCCCTGTGCGGCGTATAAAGAATCCGTGCGGCGAAATCACCTGCACATGCGCAGAGTGACCTCTGCACATGCGCAGACGATCAACATCGGCGGTCCGTCCGCATGCGGGAATTTCCGCACCGATCAGAATAAGGGCCAAAGTCTTTAATTGTGTACTCTTGATTGTGTACTCTTGAGAAAGAAGTAATTTGAAACGCGTTGATGTCAGTGCTGTTACCGCTTGCGCATTTTCCTCCAGCGGTGTGTACCTGTGCCGGTTTCCAGAAAGTGAGCGCATTCGTCCGAGCGTCTGCAGCGCTAGAGACAAGTTTGTGGCGGTGACATCTCCTCACTGGATGGGATATCATGCAATATTGTATGCTGTTTTTTATCTGTTTTATGGATGTCCGAATAAATTCCCTGTTAACCCTTGAGTTTGGAGTCTGAGGATAAAGTAACTGTTATGTGAACGCGCGTCAGAAATTTGAAGTAAGTTGGATCTATCCTTTTACACCTGGGGGATCATCATAAGGAGTGATGGATTGTAAAGTTACCTTTCTGTGCATTCGAGATAGAACCCTAAAGTAAGTGTCGGTCTGTGTGGGTTACACCATGTCCACCTGTTAAAGAAACTGCTATGTGAACGTGAGATAGGAGTAAAAAGTAAGTGTGGTTTCATTAGCCCACTGAACACTTCACCTGTGTCCTGATCTCCTGCTCACAAGCAAGTTTCTTTCTATGCGCTGGTTATCCCTAGTTTTGCTTTATCTATTAACCATTTTATATCTGGAGAATTGATGGTCTCCGCGGGACAAACCTAGCTGCTATCAATTAAAGTGCCAGTTTGATATTAAACCTACTTTACTAGAGATCTGAAATGCCATTATCTCAATGCTAGGTGTTTAACTGGTAAAATGGGGGATCAAGAAACCCTAGTTTTGGAGGAAGATTTTGAACTCATACAGTAGGTATTACTGAAACTTGGTGGGATGAATCACACGAGTGGGAGGCTAACATTGAAGCAGGGGCTGATTGGGAATTGTATCCAGCCTGGTAAATGCACAGGAGCAGCCTCCGCGGGGGTGCTGCTGGTGCATCTTTCTGCAACCCGGGGGGGGGGGGGGGTTACTGCCACTTACCGCCAGGGGCTGGTGGTATATCGAGCAGTAACACAATGTACAGCACTCCCGCGGCCAGCTTTAAATACGTCGTAGCTGGTCGCAGCCATATTGAGTATGGGCAGGTATTTAAAGCTGGCCACAGGAGTGCTGTAGGCTGTGCTCCTGTGGTAAATCAGGCAGGCGCACAGCATACAGCACTCCCGCAGCCAGCTTTAAATACGTCATAGCCGGCCGCAGCCATATTGAGTATGGGCAGGACGGATGCCGCGGCTGCCAAACGCTGTAGTAGTGTTGCTCGTGGCCAAGTGAGGGGGGAAATCGGCGGCCCAGCTGAGGGGAAGAGGCTGACAGGTCTGGACCGGCCCACTGGGAAATGGCCCGGTTTCCCGGTGGGCCAATAAGCCCCAGCATAAAAGGTTATAGTCTGTTTAGAAAAAAAACAGATTAGGTAGAAGGGGAGGTGGGGTTTATTTTTATGTTAAACCATCCTTAAAACCATACATAAGGGAAGACATAAACAAGAGCACAATGGAGTCAGTAAAATCGGTATGGGTAGAAATCGCAGGTAATATTAAAGGGGTTAAAAAAACTTATGGTAGGAACATGTTTTAAACCACACAACATAAATATGCAGGAGGAAAAATACCTCTTGCTACAGGTGGGAAAAGTGACCAGCTTAGGGGACATTATTATTATGGGTGACTTTAACTACCCAGATATAAATTGGAAGGATAGGTCAACTAGTGTTATGCTTGCAGCTAGACTCTGGGGAACAGTTACGGGGAACGGGGAATTGGAGGTCAGGCGTGAGCCTGTAGCCGGGACCGCCGGTTAGGATGGCCACAGTGAATCCTACGCTGACTCTGTTGAGTACCCCGGGCAGATGACAAACCCCTGCAGGTACTAGTCTTCACCTGTGGCCGTCGCGTTCGAAGGAGCGAGTTAGGCCCCCTCCAACCCCGATGCAGCTAGGTCTATGAGGGGACAAGGGGTAAGCAATCGTCAGGGGTAACTCAAAAGGATGAAACTAACTACCGGGCCTGACTGTAACAAAAGCCCCTGTCTGCCGGCACCGGGCTAAATCCGGGAATGTGACCCAGTCACAGGCACAAGCGACAAGAGACGGGGAATCTCCACACAGAAAAACAATAACCAGAAGACTGGCAGTGAATCCCCAAAACAAGGACTGGGACAGGAGAGGGGGAAGCCCTGCCTATCCAGAATGAAACTACAGGCAAGAAAGGGAGTGGGAGTACCAGACAACCAATGGATAAAGAGGTGTGGGCCAAGAGGGCAAGGTCCTAAAACTCCCACAAAAATAACTAACAAACGGCTGGACAGCCTAAGGGCAAAAAAGAGCTAGGCAGCTCCAAAAAGAAGGAACCAGGCTCCACAGGAGCACTTACGTGACCACAAGGGAGATCACCAGGGTGGCTGGGCTGGGAGACAGGAGCAGGATGGAGAAACTCCAAATCCCACCAGCAAACATGCAGGAGCTCGAACTGCAGGACCAGGAACAAGTCCAGGGAGCTGGAGACAGAGACTGCGCCAGGGACCGGGGGGCAGCTTGAAAAGCTATAACCGGCGTCTGTGCCCAGCAGATGCCGGCTTTTATTTGAACTTCGCGCCGCCTAGCTGACGTCAGCTGGCGACGCGGGGTGCCGCCGGGCGGAAGTTTGGGGTCGTTGCCTAGCAATGCCCCGACGCCTGAGTCCAGGACGAGGCGTGAGACGTTGCCGGGGACCGCCCCCAGCGCTCACATGCACTGTGACGTCCACCGACTGTCCGGGCGCAGGAGATCCCGGACAGCGGCGTTTAACAGTACCCCCCCCCCCTTGAGGAGGGGTCAACAACCCCTTTCCACCGGGCTTCTTCGGGAATTCTCGGAAGAAAATCCTTTTAAGACTGGGCACATGAAGGTCCTTATCAGGAACCCATGACCTCTCCTCAGGACCAAAGCCCCTCCAATGCACAAGAAACTGCAATGAACCTCTTGTAAACTTGGAGTCCAGAATTTTCTCTATGCGAAACTCCTGTTGTCCCCGTACCATCACTGGGGAAGAACCAGCGTTACTCCTGCGATGAAACTTCCGAGAAAAGAACACAGGTTTGAGAAGAGAGGCGTGAAAGGTGTTGGCGATCATGAGGGCCTTGGGTAGAGGCAAGCGAAATGCTACCGGATTCACCTTTTTAATGATCTGAAAAGGACCAATAAATCGACGTCCCAGCCTGGCTGAAGGTTGATGAAGTTTAATGTTACGGGTCGAAAGCCAGACCCAGTCACCGACCTTAAAGCGACAAGGCCGATTAGACCTGTCTACAGACACCTTCTCTCTCAATGCAGCCTCCTTAAGAGCAATGTGAACACTCCTCCAGATGACTCTGAGTCGAGAGGCCGAGGACGACGAGGCCAACCCAGAAGCTTCAGGTCCCAAGGAGTTGGCTCGCGGATGGAACCCATATACTGCAAAGAACGGAGAGGTCCTAGATGCTGAATGATGTGCGTTGTTATACGCAAATTCAGCAAGTGGTAAAAAGCTTGCCCAATCATTTTGCAATTTGGACACAAAGCATCTCAAGTATTGTTTGAGGGATTGATTCAACCGCTCTGTTTGTCCGTTGGACTGTGGGTGAAAAGCCGACGTCAAGCTGGTCTTGATTTTTAACCCCTTCCCGACATATGACGTACATGTACGTCATATGACGGTTGCGGGGGAATCAAGCCAGCTCACGGAGTGAGCTGGCTTGAAAGAGAGCAGGTAATGGCTGTATATTACAGCCAGGTACCTGCTCTCACGGCCACGAGCGGCGAGTTCGCAGATCGTGGCCGTTTAACCCTTTAAGCACCGCGGGCAAAGCGCCCGCAGTGCTTAAATAGCTGATCGGAGGGGGGGCGCCCCCCTCCGGCGCCGATCGGGGCCCCCCGCGGCGAGATCGGAGGGTGCCGATCGGTTGCCATGGCAGCCAGGGGTCTAATGTAGACCCCTGTGCTGGCCATGTCAGCATTCCTATTACATCCTGCCTGAGGCAGGATGTAATAGGAAGTGCTGAAAATCACTATGTTCAGCCATAGAGCTCTATGGCTGAACCTAGTACAGGCGATCGCGCCCCCTAGTGGTCAAGTACACTAGGGGGCCTTGTAGTAAAAGTAAAAAAAAAAAAAAAAAAAAAATTAAAAGTTCAAATCACCCCCCTTTCCCCATTTCACAAATAAAAATAAATAAAAAATAAAAAAATAAACATATTTGGTATCGCCGCGTTCCTAAAAGTCTGATCTATTAAAATATAACATTAGTTATCCCGCACGGTTAAAGGCGTAAACGGAAAAAAATTCCCAACGCCAAAACTACGTTTTTTGGTCGCATCGCCTACCCAAAAAAATGTAACTAAAAGAGATCAGAAAGTCGCACATATCCCATAATGGTATTAATTAAAAAGTACACTTCAGCCCGCAAAAAATGAGCCCTCACCCAGGTCCGTAGGTGGAAAAATAAAAAAAGTTATAAGCCGCAGAACATGGCGACGCGACGCAAATTAGAAAAACCGTAAAATTTTCTATTTTTTTTTTAGTGGTAAAACGTAACGAAAACTATATAAGTTTGGTATCACCGGAATCGTAACGACCCATAGAATAAAGATAACCCATCATTTTAAACGAACTATGAACTCCAAAAAAAACGTAACCAGCGCAAAATTGTGGAATTGCGTTTTTTTTCCTTTTTACCCCACATTGAATTATTTCCTGATTCCCCAGAATATTATACGGTATAGTAAATGGTACCATTAGAAAGTACAACTTGTCTCGCAAAAAAAAGCCCTCATGTGTCGATATAGCCGGAAAATTAAAAAAGTTACGCTTATTTGAACGCGAGGAGGAAAAAAAAAAGAAAAGTTAACAAAAAACGCCCGGTCGGGAAGGGGTTAATGCAGAACAGAACAGTCTCGAAAACTGTGCCACAAATTGCGGCCCACGATCAGACACGATATCTGTGGGTAAACCATGCAATCTAAAGATGTGTTGCAGAAACAGAGCAACCAAACTCCTTGGCCGATGGTAATTGTCTCAAGGCCACAAAGTGCGCCATTTTCGAAAACCTGTCGATCACGACCCAAACCACTTGACAGTGAGCGGATACAGGTATTCCTACAATAAAATCCATCGCCAGGTGTGACCAGGGTCTGACAGGAACGGACAGGGGAATCAATTCCCACACGGGCCGAGACCTCGGAACCTTATGCCGTGCACAACCATGACAGGATAATACAAACTCCCTGGTATCACGTGACATGCCAGGCCACCAAACAACACGAGAAAGCAGTTTCAAAGTTTTGAAGACTCCTGGATGGCCAGCCAGTTTGGAATCATGAGACTCCGATAGGAACCTACGTCTAAGAGACGGGGGAACATACAACTTGTTGGTAGGGGTTTGGGCCGGAGCCTGAGTCTGAGCTTGGCGGATGAGGGCTTCTAGAGTCTGCTGGGCTCCTGCATGAATGCAAGATGCAGGCAAAATGGGACTCTTGCTGATTTTGTCGTCGTGTCGGGGAAGAAAACATCGAGACAGCGCGTCAGCTCTGATGTTTTTTGAGCCCGGTCTATAAGAGATAGAGAAATTAAAGCGCATGAAAAACAATGCCCACCGAGCCTGCCGGGCGTTGAGCCTCTTAGCTGTTTCGATGTATTGCAGATTCTTATGGTCCGTGAGGACAAGAATCTGATGAACCGCTACCTCTAACCAATGACGCCACTCATCAAAGGCCCACTTGATGGCGAGCAACTCTCTATTTCCAACATCATAGTTGGCCTCTGCCGAGGAAAACTTTCGGGACATATATGCACAGGAATGCAAGTCCAACGATTCTGGATCCCTTTGAGACAAAACTGCTCCTGCCCCTACTTCGGAAGCATTCACCTCCACAATAATGGGAAGGTCAGGATTAGGATGTTTAAGAACAGGAGCTTAGACAAAGGCTTGTTTCAAAGATTCAAAGGCCTTTTCTACCTGAGGGGACCACTGTGACGGATCGACCCCTTTTTTGGTTAACGCCACCAACGGAGCAACAATAGAGGAAAAAGAGTGAATAAATCGCCTATAATAGTTGGCAAATCCCAGAAAGCGTTGGATAGCCTTCAAACTGGTAGGACGGGCATAGTCTACCACAGCTTGAAGCTTCTTTGGGTCCATTTGGAAACCCTGAGAAGAAATAATGTAACCCAAAAAAGAAACCTCTGTAACTTCGAACTCACATTTTTCCAGTTTGGCAAATAATTGATTCTCTCTCAATTTTTGCAGGACTTGACGCACCTGAATTCTGTGGGAATGTAAATCCTTTGAAAAAAATCAAGATTTCATCTAAATAGACGACTACAAACAGGCCTAAAAAATCACAAAGGACATCGTTAATGAAGTCCTGAAACACTGCGGGGGCATTAGAGAGGCCAAAAGGCATCACCAGGTACTCATAATGCCCCGTCTGCATACTAAAAGCCGTCTTCCATTCATCGCCTTCCTTGACTCTAATGAGATTATAGGCGCCTCTGAGGTCGATCTTGGAAAATATAGTTGCGGATCGTAATTGGTCAAAAAGTACCGCAATTAATGGAAGGGGATAGGTGTTTTTCACCGTGATTTTGTTTAGGGCCCGAAAATCAATACAAGGCCTTAAGGAACCATCCTTCTTGGCCACAAAAAAAACCCCTGCGCTGAGGGGGGACTTAGACGGGCGGATGAACCCTTTTTTTAGACTCTCCTGTACATAATCATCCATCGCCTTTGTCTCCGGAATGGATAAGGCATACAATCTACCCTTGGGTAAGGGAGCGTTGGGGACCAATTTGATGGCGCAATCATATGGACGATGGGGCGGAAGCCTGTCCGCCTTCCCCTTAGAAAACACATCCTCAAAGTCTTGATAAGGGGGAGGTATCTTGGAGAGGGAGACAGACGCCACCAAGGCCGAGGTTTTAAGACAATGCTGAGTACAGAAGGGACTCCAATGAGCAATCTGCGCCAAACTCCAGTCAATAATGGGGTTATGTTTGACTAACCAAGGATATTTCAATACTATGGGAATGAGAGGACAGGAGGTTATCAAAAAGGAAATCTCCTCCGTATGAAATAAACCGATAGTCATCAAGACTGGGGGAGTTTGAAAAGAAATTGCCCCATTGGACAGGATATTCCCATCCAAACCCCGAAGAGTAACAAGACCTTGGAGTTTCAGATGAGGAATACCCAATGTCTGGGCTAAACTGATATCCAGGAAATTTTACCGGCCGCACCACTATCTATGAATGCTGTACCGGAAAAGTTATTTTCCTGAAAACAAATACCACATGGAACTAATAAAGAATCGTGAGAGGAAAACAATTGCAGGCCTAAGTGAACCCTCTCCACGTTCACTTGGCCAAGGCTTTTACTGGCCTGTTGGGACAATTTTTAAGGATATGCCCTTTGTTCCCACAGTATAAACAAAGGCCCGAACTGAATCTACGGGCTCTCTCCTCCGGAGATATGCGAGTTGCCCCAATCTGCATGGGCTCATCGATCTCCTCAGGAACTAAGGGAACATAGGGAAGTGACCGTGCTTGTATACCCCGCTCAGATCTCCGTTCACGGAGACGGCGGTCAATTTTTATGGCCAGTTCCATTAATTTATCCAGAGAGCTGGGTACAGGGTACTGGATTAAGTTGTCCTTGATAATATCGGACAGACCACAGCGAAACTGGCTCCGTAAAGCAGGGTCATTCCATCCGCAATCATTTGACCACCGACGGAATTCAGTACAATAGACCTCTGCGGGGTCTTTCCCCTGTTTAAGGGCTCGGAGATGAGTCTCCGCGGAGGCCTCTCTATCAGGGTCGTTATACAATAAACCTAGCGAAGTGAAGAAGCTGTCAACCGAAGACAAGGCCGGACTGTCGGAAGGTAGCCCGAATGCCCAGGTCTGAGGGTCCCCCTGTAATAAAGACATCACCATGCCTACTCGTTGAGACTCAGAACCGGATGACCGGGGACGGAGGTGGAAGTACAACTTGCAACTTTCCCTAAAGTTGAAAAACGCCCTCCGTTCCCCAGAGAATCGGTCGGGCAAATTCACCTTAGGTTCCGACACCCCAGGATCTGGAGGACGCATCCTCTGTTCTTGGGAGGCTACCTTTAAAGACAGATCCCGGACCATTTGGGTTAGCCCCTGGAGTTGATCCGAGAAAGTCTGAGGGGTTGGATTCATCGAACCAAAACGGCAAGAAGTAGAAACAAAAAAAAAATTGTAATATAAATCCCCTTTATATAACCTGTAGGGCCGGTTATAATGTTATGCTTGCAGCTAGACTCTGGGGAACAGTTACGGGGAACGGGGAATTGGAGGTCAGGCGTGAGCCTGTAGCCGGGACCGCCGGTTTGGACGGCCACAGCGAATCCTATGCTGACTCTGTTGAGTACCCCGGGCAGATGACAAACCCCTGCAGGTACTAGGCTTCACCTGTGGCCGCCGCGTTCGAAGGAGCGAGTTAGGCCCGCTCCAACCCCGATGCAGCTAGGTCTATGAGGGGACAAGGGGTAAGCAATCATCAGGGGTAACTCAAAAGGATGAAACTAACTACCGGACCTGACTGTAACAAAAACCCCTGTCTGCCGGCACCGGGCCAAATCCGGGAATGTGACCCAGTCACAGGCACAAGCGACAAGAGACAGGGAATCTCCACACAGAAAAACAATAACCAGAAGACTGGCAGTGAATCCCCAAAACAAGGACTGGGACAGGAGAGGGGGAAGCCCTGCCTATCCGGAATGAAACTACAGGCAAGAAAGGGAGTGGGAGTACCAGACAACCAATGGATAAAGAGGTGTGGGCCAAGCCCACAGAGGGGCAAGGTCCTAAAACTCCCACAAAAATAACTAACAAATGGCTGGACAGCCTAAGGGCAAAAAAGAGCTAGGCAGCTCCAAAAAGAAGGAACCAGGCTCCACAGGAGCACTTACGTGACCACAAGGGAGATCACCAGGGTGGCTGGGCTGGGAGACAGGATCAGGATGGAGAAACTCCAAATCCCACCAGCAAACATGCAGGAGCTCGAACTGCAGGACCAGGAACAAGTCCAGGAAGCTGGAGACAGAGACTGCGCCAGGGACCGGGGGGCAGCTTGAAAAGCTATAACTGGCGTCTGTGCCCAGCAGACGCCGGCTTTTATTTGAACTTCGCGCCGCCTAGCTGACGTCAGTAGGCGACGCGGGGAGCCACCGGGCGGAAGTTCGGGGTCGTTGCCTAGCAACGCCCCGACGCCCGAGTCCAGGACGAGGCGTGAGATGCTGCCGGGGACCGCCCCCAGCGCTCACATGCACTGTGACCTCCGCCGGCTGTCCGGGCGCAGGAGATCCCGGACAGCAGCGTTTAACACTAGTACCGCTAAGTGAAATGTTTTATTGGATGCCCTAAATGACCACCATTTCTATCAATTTATTGAAAGTCCAACCAAAACTAACAAAATTCTGGATCTCTTGATAAGCAACAAAGGGGACAGACGTTTGTGCGTACGGAACAGGTTTTTTTTAAACTGCGTATGCGTACGTTACGCAATGCGCATATGCGGCGACAGCACTCCACTAGCGGACGGTACTCTCCGGTAAAAAAGACGAGTAAGATTACAGACGGACAAAGTGGGCGTATTGAGGGCTTTTTTTATGGGAGAGGCTAGAAAACTGTGAAACTGGGCGTATCCCTGGTTGTACATGGGGCATGTACCCAAACTGCATGGAGGTGCATCCGCTTGGCTCGGCAAGTGCTCGGGACACTTTTCCTTCTAAATCATCGGTCCTCCAAAAACTGGTCCCTAGCACTCTTAGACCATCTGGCTGAGTACGGCCGCAATCGGTCGGCTAATTAACACGCACCACACCTAAAATACTGACACCTGAATGCAATATATAAGCAATGCTTCAGGCAAATTAGTATACTAGCTCATTTCAGTACCTGCAAGCCATACACAGCCCTGAAACACGTTGGAAGGTTCACTTTCTACACTTTACACCGTTCCAAGGTACGATTATTTCTATTGTTTGTTAGGCCAAATACACATGTTGGAACAAGGTCTCTTTTAAACATCTACACCCTTCATGCAAGTGTGCCTGTCATGTTAGCACAACAGGACACACAATTCACAGGAGTTGACATGTGTCACTCACACTTGCACAAAAACATACACTTCACATCATTAAATTACACACCTCTTCCTTTCAATGTTTCTGAAATAGGTTAAAAAAAAAGTGGATCTAAAATGCTTCGGGATAGTGATGGTGTGCTGTCTACAAAGGCTGCCTTATGGTAGAGCAAAAAAAGAGCTTATTCTACTAGAGATAAGACAAGGGCACCAAAAAATAGAAGCTGGTTTTCAGGGGTCCCTAACAAATAAACCAAAGGAAAAAAGAATACAAGGAGAGCAGTGCTTTTTACCACAATGAATAACACAAATGCAGTTGAAATTGATATTATTTATATGAAAAACACATTAACATTTATACATCACATACATATAAAAATAGAGGTAAAAAAAAATATAAAATAAAAGCTGATTGAATTGCTCACTCCTGGATATAAATAAGTGCAGAATATCACTGGCTCGATGGAGTTAGTATGAGGTATGTGCACATTACCAAGAATATGGATGAAGGGTCACTGTCCAAGGGTGTTTAAGAAATAAGGAAGGTATAAGAAAAGTAGCACAGGTCCTCTCTAGTCATACGGTCTCCTGATGGTGCCGCTGGAGGTATCTGTGCAAGGGTCCCGATATTAAATCCCAATATCCAAAGGTCCTCTCTGGTGGTGCGGCGCCCCCTGTGGCTGCTGGAGGAAACACGGTGGGACAGCAAGGTAAAAGATGGTATTCCTTGTTTGGGTAATAATTCGATAATGGTAAGTTACATCTGTGGGATTTGTCCCAGGGGCATCCAAATGGCAATGGTAAGTCAGGAACCGCTGTGAGTAACGTAGTTAGTTTCCACACTTGGGCAGTGATCGAATAGACCCAATTGGCAAAGGGACAGTCCAAAGGCCAGTAGACAAGTATTACCAGTGCTATTTTTGTAGGAAAATAGGTTCAGGAACTGTGGGCGGGGGCAGAAAGTGGGCGGTGATGTGGGAGGAGCTACAAAGGGGCGTGGCATTATATTAAAAAAAAGAGAGAGAGAGAAAAAAGAAAAACATAATTCCTCACTCCGTCACGCTTATTATACATATGCCACACACCGTGATGCCCATTATACATATGCCCCACACCGTGATGCCCATTATACATATGCCCCACACCATCAAGCCCATTATACATATGCCCCACACTGTCAAGCCCATTATACATATGCCCGACACCGTGATGCCCATTATACATATGCCCCACACCGTGATGCCCATTATACATATGCCCCACACCGTGATGCCCATTATACATATGCCCCACACCGTGATGCCATTATACATATGCCCCACACTGTAACACTTATTATACATATGCTGCACACAGAGATGCCCGTTATACATATGCCACTCACAGAGATGCCCATTATACATATGCCACTCACAGAGATGCCCATTATACATATGCCACTCACAGAGATGCCCGTTATACATATGCCACTCACAGAGATGCCCGTTATACATATGCCACTCACAGAGATGCCCGTTATACATATGCCACTCACAGAGATGCCCGTTATACATATGCCGCACACAGAGATGCCCATTATACATATGCCGCACACAGAGATGCCCGTTATTTATATGCCGCACACACAGATGCCCGTTATACATATGCCACACACAGATGCCCGTTATACATAAGGCCCACACAGATGCCCATTATTCATAAGGCCCACACAGAGACACCCATTATAGAGAGAGACAGACAAAGAGAGAGAGAGACAGACAGACAGACAAAGAGAGAGACAGACAAAGAGAGAGACAGACAAAGAGAGAGACAGAGGGAGGAGACGGAGAGAGAGAGGGGGAGGTGACAGAGAGGGAGGGAGTAGACGGGGAGAGAGAGGAGATGGGGAGAGAGAGGAGACGGGGAGATAGAGGAGACGGGGAGAGAGAGGGAGGAGACAGAGAGGGAGGAGACAGAGAGAGAGGAGACAGAGAGAGAGGGACAGTGAGAGAGAGAGGAGACAGAGAGAGAGGGAGAGTGAGAGAGAGAGGAGACAGAGAGAGAGAGGGAGAGTGAGAGAGAGAGGAGACAGAGAGAGAGAGGGAGAGGGAGAGAGAGAGGAGACAGAGAGAGAGGGAGAGTGAGAGAGAGGAGACAAAGAGAGAGGGAGGAGACAGAGGAAGGATACGGGGAGAGAGAGACAGACAGAGAAAGAGAGAGAGACAGAGGGAGGAGACGGAGAGAGAGAGAGGGTGGAGACAGAGAGAGAGAGAGGGGGGATGAGACACAGAGACAGAGAGAGAGGGGGGATGAGACACAGAGAGAGAAAGGGATGAGACAGAGAGAGAGAAAGGGATGAGACACAGAGAGAGAGGGAGGGATGAGACAGAAAGAGAGAGAGAGGAGACGGAGAGAGAGAGAGAGGAGACGGAGAGAGAGAGAGAGGGGGGAGACAGAGTCCTTTCCACTTTCCCTTTAGTAAAGTTTGGTTACCTCCAGCAGCGCCGGGTCTCCAGGGACAGGTCTACCGCTGGGTATACAGTGCCAGCCAGGCCTCCCCTTCTACCGGCTCTCCGCGGACGGCCTCCCACCAGGTCTCAGGTGCCTTGCCTCCTGCCCGCCGTGCCCCGGCTCCAGCGGCTAGCTTCCCTGCAGATGTGCTGTTTGGCGTCGGCGTGAGAGAGAGAGAGAGGGATGAGACGGAGAGAGAGAGAGGGATGAGACACACACAGAGAGAGGGATGAGACACACACAGAGAGAGGGATGAGACACACACAGAGAGAGGGATGAGACAAACACAGAGAGAAGGATGAGACACACACAGAGAGAGGGATGAGACACAGAGAGGGGGATGAGACAGAGAGAGAGAGGGGGGATGAGACACACAGAGAGAAAGGGATGAGACAGAGAGAGAGAGGGAGATGAGACACAGAGAGAGAGAGGGAGGGATGAGACAGAGAGAAAGGAGACGGAGAGAGAGAGAGAGGAGAGAGAGGGGGGGAGACGGGGAGAGGGAAAGAGAGAAAAGGGGAGACAGAGTCCTTTCCACTTTCCCTTTAGTAAAGTTTGGTCACCTCCAGCAGCGCCGGGTCTCCAGGGACAGGTCTACCGCTGGGTATACAGTGCCAGCCAGGCCTCCCCTTCCACCGGCTCTCCGTGGACGGCCCACCAGCAGGTCTCAGGTGCCTTGCCTCCTGCCCGCCGTGCCCCGGCTCCAGCGGCTAGCTTCCCTTCAGATGTGCTGTATGGCGTCGGCGTGAGAGAGAGAGAGGGATGAGACAGAGAGAGAGAGAGGGATGATACGGAGAGAGAGAGGGATGAGACGGAGAGAGAGAGGGATGAGACGGAGAGAGAGAGGGATGAGACAGAGAGAGAGATGGATGAGACACACACAGAGAGAGGGATGAGACACACACACAGAGAGGGATGAGACACATACAGAGAGAGGGATGAGACACACACAGAGAGAGGGATGAGACACACACAGAGAGGGGGATGAGACAGAGAGAGAGAGAGGGGGGATGAGACACAGAGAGAGAAAGGGATGAGACAGAGAGAGAGAGGGAGATGAGACACAGAGAGAGAGAGGGATGAGACAGAGAGAGAGAGAGAGGAGACAGAGAGAGAGAGGGGGGGAGACGGGGAGAGGGAAAGAGAGAAAAGGGGAGACAGAGTCCTTTCTACTTTCCCTTTAGTAAAGTTTGGTTACCTCCAGCAGCGCCGGGTCTCCAGGGACAGGTCTACCGCTGGGTATCCAGTGCCAGCCAGGCCTCCCCTTTCACCAGCTCTCCGAGGACGGCCTCCCACCAGGTCTCAGGTGCCTTGCCTCCTGCCCGCCATGCCCCGGCTCCAGCGGCTAGCTTCCCTAATCCCTGCAGATGCGCTGTATTGTGTCGGCGTGCCTCAGCGTCACAGCGCGCTTCTGCTCTCGATCGCAGCAGTTAGGTTTAGTTAGTTTACACGCTGGGGCTGGTCACTAGGTTGTGACGTGAGCCCCGGCACCAGTGTCACCAGAGATGGATTAGGGGAGGGGAGAGCCTGGATCAACTGGCTGGCCCTCCTAACCCCTTATTGTGCAACCTGCCACCGGGCGCCGGCGGGAGAGAGCAACAAGAGAGGCGGGCGGGCGCCAGGCTTGACAGCGTGTCTCAGCGGGTGGAGGGCGCAGGAGTCACCATGGACGCGCACTGACACTGACGTCAGCAGCATCCATGGAGTAGGAGGCCAAGGGGCGGTGGCAGGAAGTACATCTTCCTTGCCACTGCAGAAACAGAGATTATCATTGTAGATAATCTCTGTGCGTGCAGGCACGGTGCACTTACATGTGAATACCTTATTATAGGATTCTGTTGGATATTATACCACTGGGGAAGACAATTAGTCTTCAATTATTTTTAATGGTAGGATATTTATCAATTTCTATCGTTTGAATTTTATGTATTTCTAAATTATGAGTACATCTTCTCTAGTTCTAATTTGTATATGTATATATTTGTAGGTCTCATGCACTTAGGTGATCAAAGCACCTTAAAAAAATCTTTTTTCTACGTGTTAATTAATAAACACACACTCAGAACGGTATGTATTATTATTATTGTGTTTTGACACACGATGGATTGTATAATAATAATAGTTAAAAAAAAAAAAAAAAACCACGGTGCACTAACATATGGAAACACCCTTTAGACACCACGAAGGTACACTTACCTCAACTACAATAGAAATATATATATATATATATATATATATAATTTTTCACACTTTTATTATATAAATTATTATATAAATTTTTCTGATCCTTTTCATCATCACCACCACTCGTTTTCCTTTTTTCCATTTCTTCTTGGTAATAGCTTTTCTTTTGTAATAATCTTTTACCTGATAAGTGAAACCGCTGTATACAATATATGTAAAAAAGTTTTTTAAAAAAACAGTTTTTTAATGTTTTTTTACATTGTATTAAAACTCAGTACTTATGTATTTTTAGATGTATATTGTATTCCCCTGATGAAGTCTTGCTAGACGAAACGCGTCGGGAGTATTTTACCTGTTTCCTGTGAACTTCTAAGAAACAATAAAACAATATCTGGAGAAAAACAGCAGTTTCATTGATTGTCAATTTGGATAAACACCATTTATGGACTTGAAACTAACACAATTTTAGGCGCCATACCACAATTGTGTGTTTATATATATATATATATATATATATATATATACATATATGCATCCAAAGTTTAAGGTCACGTGTAGAAATAAACAATGTCATTTAGAATCTTGGGCAATAGTCACGCACTTTTCTCTCTGAATGGCAATCTCCCCTCCACAAACTTGTGCAAGTGTGCTTTTAGTTTGAGAAGGGTTGGTAGCTGGCCCAAACACTCCCTTTAAATGGCTTGATCAGGGATCACAGACATCTATTGATAGTACTCACTCAGTCTCCCACACAACACTGTGTCCGGCTGCAGGATTGCTCTCTGTGAACAGGACTTCCCACTCTGCACTAGCTGTTAGTTACACGCTGTGACATGGGTTTCTCCTGAACTGCTTTCCATGCTTCTTTAGGGCTGTAAGCAGATGGCTGCAGTGACACTGCTATCAGCACTTTGTCTGGGGATGTCTCAACACTGACCCCACATGCATCACCAGTCCTGGCTTCTGTGATCCTTCCAGTATCTCACGTGGGCTCTCTCTCAGACTTCAGTTCCATCCAGCTCACACACCATGCTGCTGCTTCTCTCTCTCTCTCTCTCTCTCTCCTACACATGCTGCCTGCTTTACTGACCTCTCTCCTCTCCTTCCTGTATCCCAGCAGGCTTCTCTCTGCAGGACATGATCAGAGCAGCCAGCAGGGTCCTAGTGCTGGTCAAGTTAGTTTAACCCCTTGCAGCCCTGATTACAGGGGTTTTACTGGGCAGCTCTTGCTACCATTCCTAGGTCCTTTAAGGGGCACCTTGAGTGGGGTGTCACACATACATTCAGCAAAGAAGGCAAAGGGAACTTATTTGAAGTCATGTCAGATGTTTGTGTGTGTCAACATCACAGTAGTTTGTAACATCTTCATAGCAGGTCCATCTTCAATGTTCTTTTAAAATGTGTGTTGCCTTCACATTACACTGTCAGCTTATTAATCATTAAAAAGTGAAAAAGATTTTGTATTACACTTATAAAATAACATAACTTTTTTTTTCCTTCTCAGCAGAAATTCAACAGCACCAGGAGGCCTTGGCCCACACTGTGGCAGAACTGCAGGTGGCATTGCTGACAGTTGCCGTGCTGCTGGGTCGCCTGCACAGCCAGCTTTTATTTTTTTTTATAATTATTGTTCATTTTGTAAATAAAAGTTTCTGAATAGTTAGAAGTTGTCTGTGGTTTTTATAGTAATATGTTAGAGTGTTTCTGAGGGCAGGTGGACAAAGGTACATGTACACATGTCTAATGAAAGTAATATATGTAGTGTAGGGTAAGGAATGAATGTTGTTTGCATGTGAGGGTTTTAGGGTTAAATTTCAATAAATGTACATGTATGAATGTTAGTTGTTGGTGTAGTTAAACATCCATAGGCGTGCGCACGGGGGGTGCCAGGGGTGCACAGGCACCTCCTAATGACCACCAGCACCCCCCACACGGTTGCACGCAAAATTGATTAATTGATTAATGGCCGGCGGCTGTCAGGATTGCATTTCTTGCCTGCTGCTGCCGGTCTCCATCCTGCGCGCCAAACAGATCACGGCGTGTTGCTGCTGCGGCGCGGGGCTCCATTGAAGTCAACACCAGGTTCTGACCCTATAGACGTCACTGCGCACAAAGCTGTGATGTCACAGCGTGTACCCGACCTCCCGCCTGCACTCCCTCCTCCTGCTGCGGCCTCTCAGAGCCAGCAGCATGCCACAGCAACGTCACTCAGCACTTCTATCCTCACCAGTGATAGCCACGCTGAGCAGGAGCCAGTGTGAGCTGCAGCCAGGCAGCCAGTGTTCCACCTAGGAGGAAGCAAGGTAGTTTGCTATTTAGCACATTAAGTACTGTACTACTGACTACTGAATTTACTGATGTGGGTAGGAGCTGCTGCAGCAGTCACTGAGTGTCTGCTACAAGCATCTGTTAGGGGAGAGGGCCAAGGGGGGAATCTATTGTAACAAACTTACTGCTTGATGCACTAAGGCTAAATTGGTTGGTACTTTAAAGCATTATTCACATTTGCTGATCCCTGCAACGCCGATATTGGGGGGAGGGGGCAGCATCTGCAAGTGCATACACACTTGTCGATGTCGGCCCCAAAGGGATGCTGCCCCCTCCCCCAATATCGGCGTGGCAGGTGGGAGGACTCTCTTGTCCGAACATGTTTGGACGAGGGAGAGGGTAGTTTTCGATGTACAGTGTACACACTAGGCGATGCCCAGTAGGCGGCGATAGACACGCCCAGTAGGCGGCGATAGACACGCCCAGTAGGAGGTGATAGACACGCCCAGTAGGCGGCGATAGACATGCCCCTCCATTGTGCACCCACTAATAAAATGGGCTGCGCACGCCTATGCAAACATCACACATATCATTAGGGTAGCAAGACATGTCAAAAAAATAGGAACATAATATTTATTTTATATTTATTAACAATATTTACAGCATGCATACAAACACCAAAATTTGGCACAGTGTTGAAAGTGCCACATTAGAACAAAAGAAATATACATGCAACGAGGGGTCAATTGTATAGTCATTAAGGAAGACATATGAAGTATAGTAATATAAATAAATAAATTAATTAATTAATAAAACTTAGCATAATTGGGTAATTGTTAAAAGGTAACTTGAAAGGGAATAATAGTTGGGCCATATACGTGAAGCGTGCACCACCATGATCGGACGTACGCTTCTTCCAACGATAGGTGAAACTCTTAGTTTCCGTCTGAAAAGGCTGAGTTCTGTCCGAGCACGGTAGCGTACGCTCATACACAAGCTATTCCCCTTTGTTGTCTTTTCACACCGACCATGTGTGGATGTTCTGTGGGCGGACTCACGCTCACCAAAAGAGTGTGGGATCCGGTCGGACGGTCCATATGCAGAGCCAAATTTCCCATTAGGCACGTGAGGCACATGCCTAGGGGCGGCACATGTTTGGGGGCGGCACTTGGATGCCTGTGATAGTACTGTGAGCCCAAAATGTACCAATAACTGAAAAATATCCACTGTACTGTACTATATTCCATCTTAAATAGAGTGTAAATGGATAGGACATGCAGATACTGCCCCTATAAACTGTCCTACTTAGTAACATTATTGTTGTGCCTAGGGGCGCCCTCATCCCTAAATCCGCCCCTGTCCATATGCACACACGTCTGACCGATCCAACCAGAATAGGGACCATTGTTACTTACCTAACGATACCAAGGGACTGGCGCATAGCTAACGTAGTACCAATATGGAAGAAAGGTAGCAAAACTAACCCTGAAAATTATAGACCGGTCTGCCTTACATCCATTGTCGGGAAAATATTAGAAGGAATAATAAGAGATAGTATCCAAAATTTCTTAAAACAGGAGAAAGTGATAAGTAAGGCTGAGCATGGGTTTATCAAAAATAGACCATGTCAGACTAATTAATATAGCTTCTATGAGGATCTCAGTAGGGGGCTGGACTTAGGAAAATATGTTGATGTAATACTGCTTGATTTCGCTAAAGTTTTTGACACAGTGTCTCATAAAAGGTTATTAATGACACTAGGTAATTTAGGGGATACAATTTGTAATTGGATTAAAAACTGGTTGCATAATCGGGGACGGAAAAAGAGTGGTGGTAAATGGCATACATTCTAGCTGGGGTTAGGTCCAAAGTGGAGTCCCACAAGGTTCAATATTGGGACCCACATTGTTTAATATATTTATTAATGATATTGAAAGTGACATAGGCCCTTATTCTGATTGACGCGTACTTTACCGCATACTTTCGGATCGCGTCTTTACGGCGTCTGCGCATGCGTGGCGAACGCCACGCGCATGTGCCACGCATTGACTCCGTACCTGTTCGGCCAAATCCCGTACAAAACTGTTTACCGCAATCAGTCGGGAAATATGGGCGTATTATGGGCGTCATGCGGAATGACACATGGGCGTAGTTTCAAAGTGGGCAAAACGGGGCGGAAACATGGGCGGACACGGGGGAGTACACTTATGTTGGGGGGCGTACATTCGGATAGCACTCCGAATGCACGCGAACAAAAAGGGAAGAAATGTGCGGTGTCCAAAAGGCCACTATTGCTTTGCGGACACCACTCGTTCCTGCGGGAGGCGAACGGACCGCCTAATGACTACAAGCATTAACACCTGAACCCAATAGAATCGACTCCTTTACTCATTACTCACTAATAGGACGCTTGTCAGTGCTTTAATTGAAACCATTGCTGCTTCAATTGCTGTAAGGGTTAATGTGTGCAATGCATGTGTTAGGCATGCTTGTAAGCATATATTGGCATCTAATTGATTCCAATTCCAAATAAGCAGTTTTTTATGAGGATAGGTAATTGAATAAGTGGGTCATGTGATGTATTGCAGAAGATACATAATAGTGGGTTGTTTGGCGTAAATACTCCGCTTACGGGCGGTAGCACCGCTTGGCTCCCGTTCGGATGCGGTATTCCCGAGCATACTCTGTAATACTCTGTAATACCGTGCAGAATCTGAGTGTTTCGCCCGCACACGCATGGTTTGTATGTCGTCCGTAAACACGCCCTGTTCTTAAAGAGTGAGTCCGTCCGAATGCGGAGGACACGTGGGCGTTTCTACGGACGATGGCCGCACGCGGCAGAACACCGTGGCGTGCGGACCGCTCCGTAAGAATGCGGGAATATCCGCACCGATCAGAATAAGGGCCATAGTGAGTAAAATTGCAATATTTGCGGATGACAGGAAATTGAGTAAGGAAATTAACTCAGGAGAGGATGTGGAAACACTACAAAGAGACTTAAATAAACTGAAAAGGTTGGCGGAAAGGAGGAAATGCAGTTTAATGTTGAAAAGTGTAAAGTAATTCATTAACAGAACAAAAATTAACCTACTTATAGGCTAAATAGAGATATTATAGGGAATTCTGCTGTAAAGAAGGACTTGGGGGTCATCATAGATGAAAAATTGGGTAAAAGTGCACATTGCTCAAGTGCAGCAGCAACCGGACACTGGCATGCATTAAAAAGGGTATGGATTCAAGGGATGCCAATGTAATAGTGCCTCTTTACAAGGCATTGGTGAGACCACACTTGAAATATTGTGTTCAGTTCTGGGCACCGCACCTTAAAAAGGACATAAATGAATTGGAACAGGTACATAGAAGGATGACTAAGCTAGTAAACGGTCTTGAATCACTAGAATATAAAGATAAGTTAACCAGACTGAATATGTTTTAACTGGAGAAATGGAGGTTGAGATGTGATATGATTAGTATGTTCAAATACAGGGTTGGGAATCATATGGAACTGGGAGATGATTTGTTCACTAACAGGCCTATACTGAGGCTCGAGGAAAATTAATTCTGTAGTGAATTAAGAAGAGGATTCTTCACCATTAGAGCAGTAAAATTCTGGAACTCATTGCCGGTGGGGGTGATTACAGCAGCTACTATTAATGAAGTTAAATCAAATCTGGATGTATTTTTGGCCACTAAGGGAATCCTATCGATATTTTGGCCACTAAGGGAATCCTATAGATATCAAGTCAGTAGTTACAAATTAGATAGGTTGAACTCGGTGGACTAATGTCTTTTGTCAGACTTAATTACTATGTATGTTAGTTCAGGAATTGACACCTCCATCTTTAAGGGTCATTCCCTCCACGGTGCTGTCGTTACTTCAATGGCAGCTAGGGGCCTTCCCTTCCAGGCCATAATGGAATCGGCACGTTGGTCATGCTCTTGGACATTTGTGAAGCACTATTGAGGAGGAGACCTTCCGATACCCAAAGGATACAATTCCTTAGAGCAACCACCAGGTATGTGGTAGTCAACCCACTAGCTGTTGCTAAGTGGCAAGCCTCCTGACAAACAAACCTTAGTTTGCAGGAATCTATGATCTGCAAACTCTCTAGGGAATAGGATTGCCACCTAGCAACAGCTCCCACCCTACCCACCCTTTACCTGTGAGGTCTGTTGTTTGTAACCTCTAAGGTCTGCCATAGGCTTAATCTCTCATTTGGGTTACAGGCGCTCCAAAGGCCCAGAGAAAACCGCAGCTGCAGCTAGCGAAGGAACAGAAGTGAATTCAGTCTTTCCTGCTGCACATCGCACAGATTCGCCTAACCATGTTTAGACATCAGTTTGTTTGTCCACCTTAACAGTAGAAGTCTCTAGTTATTACCGGATACAACCAAGGATCATATGGGTTCTCCTGCATTCAGTTATGGTTCAACTTATTGCAACATAACAGTAAACGTTCTCTATGCACACTCCAGTCTCGTGTCCTTTTTTATAGTAGACGTTATAATACCTGTGGTGTATCCCTCTCTTTGTCATAACTATTTGATAGTGGATTGCCATCTGTGAGCTTCTGTAGAATCTGACTCCCTAGATCCTATTCCCTAGAACAAAGAGAGTTTGCAGATCATAGATTTCTGCACACTAAGGTTACCCAACCAGACTTGATAGGACACATACTGTAATAACGGCCTGGGTTGGGTAACTCCCTGAAGTTAATAGTCAGTGTCAGGGTGGAATCAGTTCTGTACTCATTTCTGTGATCCTATGGCCGAGCACACAGAATCAAAGTAACTGGAGGGAAAACTTTACATTTTAAGTAGGATGGCAGTCCTGCTGTGTGAAGGAGTTGTGTGTGCAGAGGATGGTGTATGCAGTGGTCATTTTGTTATAGAAGTATACAACTGCACGTGCTCCAAGGTGTTTGCTCCAGGGTTACTTCATTACATAACCTAAGGCCTAATTCAGCAGATATCATGAATTAGAGAACAAGCAGTTACCTGCAATCAAAAAGTCATCACCCAGACAGAAAGAAAAACTGCCCTTGCATAATAACGATGCATTCACAGTACCATTCGTAAAAACCCAACCACAGAGCAGTGATTTTCATCTGCGTCTGTCTAGGGCTTCCACTAATCTGCAAAGAACAAGGCTGGAAGTGGTCATTGCTATCATCAGAGGCCCACCCAAAAATGCTGTGCTACTACAACCCTGCACCCCTATCGACTACACGCACAGACATTGAATAGTGCTCAACTACAACCCTGCACCACTACCGACTGCAGGCACAAGCATGGGATAATGTGCTACTACAACCTTGCACCACTACCGACTGCGCGCATAGACACGGTATAGTGCGATACTACAACCCTGCACCAATGAGGACTGCACACACATACACAGGATAGTGCTCTACTATAACCCTGCACCACTACCGACTGCACACACAGACAGGGGATAGTGCGCTACTACAACCCTGCACATTTACCAGCCGCACGCACAGACAAGGGATAGTGCTCTACTACAACCCTGCACCACTACCAACTGCACGCACAGACAAGGGATGGTGCTCTTCTACAACCCTGCACCACTACCGTTACATGCACAGACAGGGAATAGTGCTCTACTACAACCCTGCACCACTACCGACTGCACACACAGACACAGAATAGTGCGCAACTACAACCATGCAGCACTACAGACTGCGCTACAGACAGCGAATAGGAAAATAGAAATAGGAAAAGGGACAGGATGGGAGAAAGGATGGAGGTGGGAAGGGTATAGTGTACATGGGGCCGGTGGAGGGAAGGTAGATGGGATCTGGAAGAAGAGGCAAGAGAGAGGAGCTAGCATGTTGTCTCACCATCTGACCCATTGGTACAGCACTGGGATCCTCTGTCCTAGAATAGCCTGAAGCTAGTTGGCTACTGTCAGTGAGGATCCACCTGTGAACTTCCCAATTACAGGACTAGTAAGTACATTGAGAATTACCTTGAGGATTGCAGTGCTGGCCCAGTGGAGCATTCAGGGTGGGGTCAGGGCCAGCTCTACCATTAGGCAGCTTTAGGCAGCTGCCTAGGGCGCCGGAATCTGGGGGGGTGCCACCAAGTCTGCCTATCAAAAAATCAATGATGTCTATGAGGATCCTTGCGGCTGTGGAACCTCTAAGACTTCACTTCTATACTTTTGCCCCCTCCTCCTTGTACTCTGCTTGTACCAATTTTTGGGAGCCTCGCCGCCATTCCAGAATGTTAGGCAAGTATGCCTTTAGGGATTGGAAAGTGGGTATTGACAGTATGGGGGGGCGGTAGGTTGAACATTTGCCTAGGGTGCCGAGAAACCTTACACCGGCCCTGGGTGGGGTGCCTGTGTGATAAGTGTTGTCAAGGCCAATAAAAGACAATGTCCTAGATATTACCTAATGGACTCCTTAAAAATATATATATACAGTATATGTTTTCCCCAATTTTTAGGTGCATTTCTTTTTCAAATGACTTTCCAGACAATGTTGTTTGAATGCTCGATAAGTATGTGAACAGCACTAAAGTAGATCAGACTTCTTCAGAACAACATCTCTGAAGCCAGCAATAAACATTTCCTGAATTCCCCATCCCGCAAAGGCCTCCACTACAGCTACAGTATGTATTTACTTAGCTAAATACTGTGTCCAGATCACATCTGAGAGCAGGAAGGAAATAGAAATGGATTAGACTGGCAGAGGATACAAAGAGCTAAGTGGAGAGTTTATAAATCATCCGGTGACCTATTGCAGGCGCTTTATCAACGCACTTTGGGCTGTTTTGATCTTGTTATAAAACAAATCCTATTACACTGACAGTAAAATATGTACAGTCCAAAGAACACGTGGGTGAATCTGGGAACCGCTCTGAACATTCCTAAATTCCTAGGAAGTCAGAAACACAACTTTGCCCAAGGAGACCAAGCTGGAAGTGAGTCCTCTGCCTACAGCTTTCCCCAGTAACCATCACCTAAGCTTCCCAAAGGTAGGAATTCATCGACTACAATTTGTCATCACTTTTTTAAATTGGACAAATCCTAAATCTTTTATGTGTTGGTGTATGACAACAGCTATGTGCCAAGTATACCTGGTAGCAATAGGACTGATTTTCTAATTTTTTGATCACGGATGCATTGAACGAGTTTTTACATTCAGCACAAGTGCAGAAGTTCTTACATCGTTGCGCATGGATGGCCTATTTAAAGTTGGCTACAACTTGTCGGGATGTGTCTTTCCATGAATACAGCAATTCAGGGAGGAGATCACACATAACCGCATGTGGCAGTGTCATGGGAGTATTGTTGGCATGTACCCAAAGCTCTGTGTATCCTGGATTTGGAGAAGGGATGTCTTTATTGCAGCTAGCATGACATTGGTGTTAATGCAACGGTGATGGTTGCTGCAGCTGGCACAAAATCGATGGACAACACAGCGTTCCCGCTTGCAGTCACAGAAGCCCCCATATTATTTGACTGGATACTTGTATCAGCATAAGGTAGCAAATCAGGATTTCACGACTACCCTCAACTACAGGAACTTTGTGCCTGATGCAGAATAGCGATACCACAAATCATAATGACTAATGAGGTAAAGCTTGTGGTTTAACATTATTAACGTTTATGGTTTGTGATAAACTGCACATTCTACACATATATTATAATGGGGATTGTTCCCCATAGAAGCTAAAGAACTCCGTTTGAGTAAAAGCTCAACAGAACTCAGCCAATCAGTAGAGTACTGCTAGGACATTCCCTTATTGGCTGATGAGTCTCCAAGTTCGGGGGATGAAAATCCACATGTATCCATGGATTCTCTTGTTTGATTGGGTAGTGTAAAGCGGTCTGTTATTATATACCCCTGGACGCCTATATGGACTGAAGAGGTCAGAGCTCAAATTAGGTGAGTATGTAATTATTTTTACAGGTACTATATGAATTTGTACTGAACAAGAGGACCAAATGGCTATGGGGGATGTAGGTGAGTATGCATGTGATTGTGCAAGAGTGCTTTATTAAAGTCTTACATTCAGGGTGTGTGTAATGTAATATTTGTTTTACAGGTGAAACTACAGGTACCAACATGCTCTTTAGTGCCCTGCATGCTGGTACTTGTGGTTCTCTAAGTACCAGAATGGGAAGGAGGCTGCAGGGACCATAGGTATACCCCACTATTAATGCTTATTTTTACACTTGATGGCTATGAATTAGATACCCAATGCCCAGGGGTGAATAGCACCAGGAGTTTTTATGTATTTATTTACAGGTTTTTTTAATAAGGATTCAGCCCTTATAAACATAGTGAGTGATATATATATATATATATATATATATATATATATATATAGGCAATTCTGGATCCGCACTCATAATCAGGAATGTATAGATAGAACGGGGTGCACCACTAGGGAGATCCCAAGGGTGACATCCACATATAGCTATATAGTCCAGTATCCATATACTCAGGAAAAACTGAGGAGGGCACTCACCAATCGATGCAAAGGGAGATACTTTATTTAGATAATCAGATCCATGAAAAAAAACACGCTGATCGGGAGCATGCTGACGCTGCCTCTTTAACATCTCACCATCTATCTACTTTGGTAAGCTTATTGAATGTGTGCCTTAGGATTTGAGCTAACTATGTGAGACTGTTCGGGCTTATTTGATTACTTCCGGGTTAAGTGTCTGATGTCTCACTGACTGCTGTCAGTGAACGGCTGCATATTATTAACCTATTTGTCTTAATTAGGGTGGGTATATTTAGAGGGTTGCCACAGGTAGTCATTACACCATTATCATTCCTGTTGAATTATTGTTGCTGCTGTGCCGTCTTGACAAAGGCCCGTTTAGGGTCGAAACGTCAACTTTTTTTTTCATGGATCTGTTTATCTAAATAAAGTATCTCCCTTTGCATCGATTGGTGAGTGCCCTCCTATATAATAGCCCAGATCTGCCACCCATCTTGCCTCCCATCAACCACAGGGCCCTGGACAAAATAATTCATAGACACCCCTTATGTAGGGCAATAACAGTGTGACAGTGCCCTGCTAACCCTGGCCACAGAACCCCATGCAGCCTAATAACACTGCAGCACTTGCTTCTCCTTTCTGGCCCCATCTTGGTGCCAGCGGCAGCAGTGGGCGGAAGGCAGGGGTTGGGGGAGGGAGCTCTGAGTCTTGGGCCAAAGTGCGTAATTAAAATCTCTCCCCACTGCCTGATCGGGGACATCACTAAGCTAGAGATGGGTCGTTCGTGAACGAACCGGATCTTTTGAACAGATCCCATTCAAGAACGAGTGAGCTGTCGACCCCAAAAAGGTGACCCGTTTCAGTTTCGTTTTCCGTTACAATGCATTTTTCTGATCTCAGTGCTGCCACCTGTGGCAGCTGAGATGTACTACCTCTGGAGACTGAGTACAGTGCTGTGACTACAAGTGATAGAAGGATTAGCTTCTGCTGCCAGGGATGGCCATCGGTGCAGACGCCATCGATGGTTGCCATCGATGGCGATTCTGCCCCCAGCCATCCATCAGCGTTTTTACTCGGTCATGTATATTCCCCTTTTTTTTTTAGTGAGTCGAGGACCCGTCTAAAAGATCTGTATTTTTTTTCGACGAGAGATCCGCCGGATCCCGGCTCAGCTTAATGATCCGTTTTGACCATCTCTACACTAAGCGCCGCCGACAGGGAGGTGGATGCGGAGACCCCGGAGCGCCCACTATGGGCTGCCGGCACTGCGCTACCTCCTCTCATGCCATCCTTGAACACTCTACGTGCTGTCAGGCCTGCTGCTAAACATCACGGATGGGGGATGGGAGAGGAAAGAGGCACTGCCACTGAACATACATATGCCATGTAACCCTGCTGCCACCCTATATCCTCATCATTCTCCTCATCTGCTGCTGTGTTGTTGGCCTCACCTCCAGGGCCGTCTTAACAACAGTATTGTATCATCTAAATGACATGGCCCCTTGGAATCCTGGGGCCCTTGGTCAACTGCCCAATGGAAAAGACAGCTCTGAGTATACCCAACCCTGCCCCTCCCCCACCCACAGCACATTGGACTCTTTCCCCATCCACAGCACACCCTCTAGAACACCCGTGGCACCTCCACCCTTCCATCATCCCACACCCAACTGCAGCACCCCTGCATCCGCCCCTCACCCACCAATACCGCCCACATACGGCACCTTCATCCCCCATCCAGACCTCCTCAACCTGCAGTGCCACTGCACCCAGCCATGGCAACACCGCACCCGCCAATCCCCCACCTGAAGTACTCACGCATCCATCCCACCCCTGCACCATCACCCACAGCACCCCCATGACTGCCCCTCACTCAGCTGGTGCACACCTGCAACTCCAATACTATACCCGCATCCGCCCCTCTAATCCTTCCACACCACCCCCAAGCACCTTTCCCCACCCATACTACCCTTACACCCGACCCTCACCTACCGCACCCCAACCTGCAACACCACCGCACCTGCCCATCCACCATACATAGCACCGCCGCATCCACCTATGGAAAAACCAAACCCACCCCTCTCCATCCCGCAGTACACCCACACCCGTCCCAACCCCACCCATGGCACACCGGCCTCTTCCAAATCCACAGAAACTCCAGACCCCCTTCCTCACCCACAGCACCCCTTCATCCACCTCTCAACCCCTCAGCCATCCCCCCACCTGCTTTACCTGATAGGTTCCCAGCACTGCCTGTCCATGTCCTCTGTGTGCAGGCTGACCATCAGCTTCGTGCCTTCTCTCCCTCCATTAAGTTACAGCCTCCCTCTCCCCCCTCCTGCCCGTAGCACCAGCAAGCTTTGACTCCCCCTACCACGTCCTCCCCACTGCAGCCTCAGTAGGTCTCCCCCTTCCTACTTCTCCCCTCCGCCAGCTTCCTCTATCCCACTCCCGACAGCATCCCCAGCCAGCTCCCTCTCATTTTTAAACAGTAGGTGCCGACAGGACACTGCTGAGTAGAGATGGGTCGTTCGCAAACGAAGCGGCTCTTTTGAACGGATCCCATAAAAGACTGTGGGAGCCGCCGATCCCAAAAAGGTGAACCGTCATTCTTTTACTTTCAGTTTTGTTTTTCATTACAATGCATTTGCCTGCTCTCAGCACTGCCACCTGTGGCGGCTGAGATGTACTAACTCTGGAGACTAAGTTCAGTGCTGCTACTGCAAGTAAAAGAAAGAATAACAAGGCTGCTGCTAGGGATGGCCATCGGTGCAGACGCCATCGATGGTTGCCATCGATGACGATTCTGCACCCAGCCATCAATCAGTGTTTTACTCGGTTATGTATGTTTTTATTTGTTCAGCTCACTCTTTAAAAATAAACAAGTAAAAAAAAAATGTCAATAAATGATTGTAAAAAAATTACCCCTTCTTTCAAAGCGAACCGCGCCCCCTAAAAGATACAGTTCTTTTCACTGACTGATCCGCTGGATCCCAGATCTCGCTAGTGACCCGTTTTGCCCATCACTACTGCAGAGAGATAGCCAACTATGAGCAGGGCAGTGGCGTAACTATAGAGGGTGCAGGGGATGCAGTTGCTATGGGGCCTGGCAGCTTGGGGGGCCCCGAGGCAACCCATTGCACTCTCTATAGTTGAGGAGTCCAGCATGTTACTTACTGGATGGAGGATGAAGGTAGGAAGCAAACCAGCTTCATGTTCAGACTCCGAAAGGTAGCGGCGGCGCTGGCGGTGCACGGCTGACAGACTGTCACTGTACAAGGCGGCAGAATTATACAGACAGTCCCGCCGGGTCCCGGGCCAGGATTAGTGTACACTGTGTTCAGGTGCGCTGTGTGCATGTCTGACTCTGCATCTACGCTCACGCTGAAAAGAGGAAAACGGAGGAGTGATGGAGTTGCCGATTATATTGCTACAGCAATCAGCTGAGCAAGTTAAGTGTCCGGTCTCTGGTCCCCCGCCAGCCGGTCCCCTTCCCTCCTGCCCGGTAGTGTCAGTCTGACTTCAGCATGCGGTAGTGTCAGTCTGACTTTGACTGACTTGTCCTCATGGGTGTCAGCTGGCTGCCCGCTCTCCACAGCCACAGGCAGTCACACAGCGCTCCAGCATAGGCGGGCAGCCAGCGGGTCACAGGGGGCAAGTAACGGAGGAGACCCTGGTCTGGACCCTGCCTAACCTCCGCCGGCAATAAAACAGCAGGGTGATTTGCACGGCTCGTCCCACCGGTCAAGTCTCGGCCCTGCTAGACAGATAAGGTGATAGTGAGCTTCTGTGAATTGCCAGGCTGACACCCAGCCACCCCCATTCCCCAGCTTTTCAATCCTCTTCTCCTTCCAGGGCTTCCTCACTGATCATGAGGGGTCAGGCACAGAACAATACCGTACAGGGATCTCAGTTCCTGTGTTTTGAATCTACCAGCCATCCTATTCACCCTGGGACCCGGTCTCTCCATCCCCATCCTATTGTCCTGCATCTCTCCATCCCCATCCTACCGCCCTGCGTCTATCATCCCCATCCTACCACCCTGCATCTCTCCATCCCTATCCTACTGCTCTGCGTCTCTCTCCCTGTCCTGTTTTTTTCATTTGTAGACAGATGTGTTTTTCTCTTGGGGGGGGGGGGGGGGGCTTTCAATATTTTGCTATGGGGCCCACAAGCTTCTAGTTACGCCCCTGGGGCAGGGGACGGGGCTACACGGGACCCAGGGGCATAGCTACATGGGACCCGGAGGGGCTGCTGTCAGAAGTCAGAGAGGGAGCCACTACAGATTCCCAGATGCTTGTGATGTAAGTGTGTGTGTTTATGTAGTGCGTGCTTTTCAGTGACTAGGACTGTGTGTGACTGATTGCCATGTGTGGGTGACTGATTTGTATGTGTGTGTCAGTGACTCGGTGCTGTGTGTGGATGACTGCCATATGTGTGTGTGTGTGGGGGGGGGGGGGATAGGATTATTAGATCGACCTAATGATGGTAGACAGTCATTAGGTCAACATTCTGCAAGGTCGACAGGTGTTTAGGTCAACATGGGGTAAGGTTAATAGGTGTTTAGGTCGACATGGGACAAGGTCGACACAGCCCTAGTGGATGATAGGACATGAAATACCGACTGTCGGCTCAAAAAAGGTAAAAAAACCCATGTCGACTGTTGACCTAACCCATGTCAACCTAACTGTTGTGTCGACCTAGACACCTGTTGACCTTGTTCCATGTTGACCTAGACATCTGTCGACCTTGTTCCTTGTCGACCTAGACACCTGTCAACCTTGCAGTATGTCTACCCAACGGTGTCGACTTAATGACTGTCGACCATCTTTAGGTCGACAGTATCCCGTGTGTGTGTTCGCATCAGTGACTGGTGGTGGGATGTACTAAGGAAAAATGCATTTTCAAATGTACGTAGACCCGGCTGCTGCATCTTCGCCGGCTAGGGTATCGTCACCCAATAGAAGCCTATGGGCTTCTTATCGCCTCCCACCGTAAACCCCGACCCCACTAGTTCCATCCTCCGTCAAACTCCTCCTCCCCCTAGCAGCATGTCACAGCAGCCGGAGGTTCTTCTGGCTGCAGGGGGGAGGAGGAGGTGCCAGGAGAAAACACTTCCCCTGCAGCACGAATGAGGGAGAGACCAGGGATGTGACGGAGACCACATCACACAGCACACCACATCACAGGTATTGCGGGGGGGGGGGGTGTCTCTGTCACCGAATTACGATGTTAGCCGCATGGGTTAGTACATATGCGCTAGCATCGCTGTGGTGGCGCGGTGAGGGGCGGCGATATATTTTAATACATGCTGCCCTGGGTGTTGGGTGTTGGTGATAGTGTGTGTGACTGCTGTGTGTATGAGAGTGTGAGTGTGTCAGTGACTGGGAGCTGTGTGGGTGACTGCGTTGTGTATTTCAGTGACTAGGTGCCGGAGCAGGAGGATCGGGAGCCCAGGGAGGCATTGCTGCTGCTCTTCACCGTGGCATCTTGGCATCTCTGCAGCCGGCATTCTTTTTACACCAGATGGACAATCGCCCTGTGGAAGTGCCTGGAGTGGCTGCCGGAGGCCATGTGCAGGAAAATCCAGATTGACATACTGTAGGTAATTGGGCTGTGGGTGGGTTACTATGGTGTGAGTAGGAGGCACAAGGCACATGCCGAATGTCAGCGCCCCTGACACATGCCCCTGAGCACCGGCCATAACCCTGTACCAGCACACCTGGATCCTGTGTCAGTGACTGGGTGCTGTGTGGGTGAATGTCTTGTGTGTTTTTTAGTGATTGGGTGCTGTGTGCGTGTGTGTGTCAGTGACTGGGAGCTGTGTGTGTGACTGCTGTGTTTGTTTATCAGTGACTGGGTGCTGTGTGTGGGTGACAGCGGGTGACTGCTGTGTGTGTGTGTGTCAGTGACTGGGAGCTGTCTGTGTGTGTGTCAGTGACTGGGAGCTTTGTGTGGGTGACTGCTGTGTGCATGTATGTGTGTATCAGTGACTGGGTGCTGTGTGTGGGTGACAGTGGGTGACTGGGTGCTGTGTGTGTATCAGTGACTGGGAGCTGTCTGTGTGTGTGTTCGTCAGTGACTGGGAGCTGTGTGTCTGTCAGTGACTGGGTGCCGCAGCAGGAGGATCAGGAGCCCAAGGAGGAATTGCTGCTGCTCTACACCGTAACATCTCGGCATCTCTGCAACCGGCATTTTTCATCCATCAGATGGAAGTGCCTGGAGTGGCTGCCGGAGGCCATGTGCAGAAAAAGCCAAATTGACAGATGTAATTGGGGTTTGGGTCGGCTACTAAGGTGTGACTGCCAGGCAGGGGCGGATTGGCTCTGGCGGGAAACCGGGCCACTTTCCGCCGGTGGGCTAGCCCATAACTCATTAGAACCGGGCCGGCAGCTCTCCCCCCTGGCTGGGCTGCACAACCTCAGCGGTTAGTGCCTGCAATGTTTTGCCAAAATTCATAATGGAGAGGCTGAGCCTGAGTGGTGGGGGGAATGATGTGGCATTGCGGCTAAAAGAGTTGAGCTGATAGGTTGGAGGAGGTGAGTGCCAAGTGGCCTGTCGGCGCTGCGGGGGGCGAGATGCAGCTGGAAGAGCGGAGTGTCAGCTCTTCCAGATACATCCCACCCCTGCCACGCTGACAGGCCCTGCAGCCGTCACAGGAGAAATGTAAGTGGTGGGCGCATACTCAATGCTCGCGCTGTTTCCTCCTGCCCTTACTAGGACAGAAACCGCTGATAAGTGTTGGACCCCAGCTACCGGAGCCTGTCGCTGATGAAAACAGATAGAAGTAAAGTGGTAGGGAGGGGAGGGGACATGTGACATGGTGCTGCTGCTTTGTGAGAGAGATGTTGGGGGGGGGGGGGTGCTGTGTGTAATAGAGGTGTGTGTGGGGGAGTCAGTCTTATGTGTAAGAGCTGTCAGTGGGGGATGGTGCTTTGTGTGAGAGGTGTCATTGGGGGGGTTGGTGCTGTGTGTGTGAGCTGTCATCTGGGGGTTGGTGATCTGTGTGAGAGCTGTTGGGGGGTTGGTGCTGTGTGTGAGAGAGGTGGCAGGTTCGTATGTGAGAGCTGTCAGGGGGAAGGTGGTGCAGTGTGTGAGACAGCTGTTGGGGGGTTGGTGCTGTGTGTGAGAGGTGAGAGAGCTGTCAGGGGGGGCTTGGGGCTGTGTGTGAGTGTGAGGTGGGGGGGGTTGGTTCTGTGTATGTGAGAGCTGTTGGGGTGCAGAGTGTGAGAGAGCTGTGGGGGGGCGGTGTTTGGTTCTGTTTGTGGGAGAGGTGTCAGTGGGGGGTTGCTTTGTGTATGTGAGAGAGGTGTTAGTGCATGGGGGATGGTGCTGTGTGTGAGAGGTGTCAGTGGGGTGGGGGTTGGTGCTTTTTGTGTGTGAGAGGTGTCAGGGGGAGGAGGGGGTTGGTGCTTTGTGAGTGTGTGAGAGAGGATTCAAGATGGATCTGGGTGGACTGCTGTGCATGCGCTGCTACCTGCAGCTCCTCCCATGGGCCTTTGCAGAGCAGAGCACTTGATTGACAGGTCACGGCTCTGCCTCAAACTCCCCGTGACTCCTGTAGGCCATGCAGCAGTGTGCGTGTGGCTACTGTTGTGTATAATTGGAAACAAAATTAAACAGCTATTCTTGTTAACAGTAATTTCGGGTCCCAGCATCTTCTCGAGCTAATGCGGATGAGGAAGCTCAGGATGGTGTGAAGACGAGAAGGATTCAGTGAACCGGAGTTCCCCGCTGGAGATATCCAGAGCTGAAGTGCGATATTAAAAGCAGGCTCCTTTCATCCTTTCAACACAGGAGGATCAGGTTAGTAACCACTACATACCTAATCCTATCCATATACACACCCCTTCACAGCCTAACCCTATCTAAAAACACACACACCTGTACCCTAACCCTATCCACACACAAACCCAGCAGCAGCCTAACCCTATCGATACACTAGTAATGCTGTCCCCCCCAGTGCCCCAGTGTGTACGCTGTCCCCCCCCAGTGCCCCCAGTGTGTACGCTGTCCACCCCCAGTGCCCCCGTGTGTACGCTCCCCCCCACACAGTGCCCCCCATTTGTGTACGCTGTCCCCCCGAGTGCCCCCATGTGTACGCTGCCCCCCCAGTTCCCAACTGTGTGTACGTTGTCCCCCCCGTGCCCCCGTGTGTACGCTGTGCCCCCCATTTGTGTACGCTGTCCCCCACAGAGCCCCCCATGTGTACGCTGTCCCCCCAGTACCCCCGTGTGTACGCTGTTCCCCCCCAGTGCCCCCCGTGTGTACGCTGTCCCCCTGTGCCCCATGTGTATGCTGTCCCCCCCAGTGCCCCCGTGTGTATGCTGTCCCCCCCAGTGCCACCGTGTGTATGATGTCCCCCCCAGTGCCCCCGTGTGTATGCTGTCCCCCCCAGTGCCCCCCATGTGTACACTGCCCCCTCCCACACACAGTGCCCCCCGTGTGTACGCTGCCGCCCTCAGTGCCCCCATGTGTGCGCTGTTGTCCCTCCTGTGTCCCCGTGTGTACCCCGTGTGTATGCTGTGCCCCCCCATTCCCCCCCAGTGCCCCCGTGTGTACACTGCCCTCCCCAGTTCCCAACTTGTGTACGCTGTCCCCCCAGTGCACCCGTGTGTACGCTGTTGCCCCCCACCAGTGCCCCCTGTGTTTACGCTGTGCCCCCATTTGTATACACTGTCCCCCACAGAGCCCCCCATGTGTACTCTGTCCACACCAAGTGCCCCCATGTGTTTGCTGTCCCCCCAGTGCCCCGGTGTGTATGCTGTGTCCCCAGTGCCCCCCATGTGTACGCTGTCCCCCCCAGTGCCCCCATGTGTACGCTTTCCCCCCAGTGCCCCCATGTGTATGCTGTCCCCCCAGTGCCCCCATGTGTATGCTGTTGTCCCCCCCAGTGCCCCCATGTGTACGCTGTCCCCCCAGTGCCCCGTGTGTACGCTGTCCCCCCCAGTGCACCCCGTGTGTACGCTGTCCCCCCAGTGCCCCGTGTGTACGCTGCCCCCCAGTGCCCCGTGTGTACGCTGTCCCCCCCAGTGCCCCGTGTGTATGCTGTCCCCCCCAGTGCCTCTGTGTGTATGCTGTCCCCCTCAGTGCCCCCCGTGTGTACGCTGTCCGCCTCCCAGTGCCCCCCATGTGTACGCTGCCACCCCACACACACAGTGCCCCTCGTGTGTATGCTGCCCCCCCCAGTGTCCCCGTGTGTACGCTGTGCCCCCCATTTGTGTAATATGTCCCCCCCAGTGCCCCCGTGTGTACGTTGTGCCCCCCATTTGTGCACACTGTCCCCCACAGAGCCCCCCGTGTGTACACTGTCCCCCCCAGTGCCCCCATGTGTACACTGTCCCCCCCAGTGCACCCGTGTGTACGCTGTCCCCCCCGTGCCCCCGTGTGTACGCTGCCCCCCAGTGCCCCCGTGTGTACGCTGTCCCCCCAGTGCCCCCTGTGTGTACACTGTCCCCCCAGTACCTCCGTGTGTACGCTGTCCCCCCATTGCCCCCCTTTGTGTACACTGTGCCCTGTACCCCCATGTGTACGCTGTGCCCCCCAGTGCCCCTCATGCGTAAGCTGTGCCCAACTATGTGTACCCCTTGTGTACATTGTCCTCCATTAATGCCCTACAGTAAAGCTTCTACACGCTGGGTGTCATGCTCAATGTCAGGGGTTTCATGGGCTGGATGTCTTGCCTGTTGACAGGGGTTTCATGCACTGGGACGGGTGTCATACTCAATGCCAGGGGTTTGTAATGCTTTTGGCCAGGGGTAATGCTCATTGCCAGGGGTGTGTTATCATTAAACATTTACAAAAATCAAATTTTATTCTTACACTGAAATTTAAAATTGTAAATAAAAATAAATAAATTGAAAAAAGCTATGAAATTCCATTGACAAAAAACCTTACGGTTTCACATGTCCCATTAAGGCTTCATACACATGATCTGGCATTTCAGAAACCTGCTGTAATCTTCCACTCAAACTCCAAAAATAAATTAAATTCTGATCATTAAGGCTGGACGTGTTCCTTGTGCAATACAGATATGGTATGCCATCATAGCCTGTGGGTAAGTGCAGATTCAGCACTCTCACAGAGTGAGATTGCTGTCACTCACACAATGGTGGCGCTGCTAATTCACAGATTTGTGTGCACATTGGGATACACACATGCAGTCTATGCAACTGAAGGTATGAGCAAAAGAGAGCTGAGCGGATGGGGTAAAAGTGGTGTTGATTGTGGGAGGAGAGAGTGTCATGTGGACGGGCCCCTTCCCGCGATTCATGACACACACACTTGTGCCCCCCCTCCCGTGATTTGCGGACCTAAACCCCCCACGCACGATTCCCGAACCCCCACACCCCCCTCCCGCAATTTGCAGACCCACTCGGCCCCATTTCCGCATTCCCCCCCGCGACCCCGCTCCCGCATTTCACAAACCCCTGTGAGAATGGGGGATCCTGTACCGCCACAAGAAGGTGCAGCCCCTAGGTGGGAAAACCAGCCCTGGCTGCCGCACTGCAGATTCCCCCACTGGCAGAAGCCAGAAGTAACCCCACGGTCCTCTGCACCAGCGCCACAACTTTTATCAATGTCTTGCCCAAATACCACTATTATACAGCCTCCGGCTCTCATGCACCCTTACTCCGTCCCAGTCTTTTTAAAGAATAAAATACCTTTAAATATAAATTCTGGTGATTGCCTTGTCCTTGGACTTGTGTGTATATATATATATATATATATATATATATATATATATATATCTTATATATTTAGCCAGATCTGTCACTCATCACACTGTGTGTTTAACGTTCCGCCCAGTGTTCTACACAAACCCGCCCCCCCCTAGGGAAAGACCAGTGTGATACACACCACCACCCCCTTGACATCACCACCCCCCGCCCAGCCAGGGCTAAAGTGCAAGCCCACCATCCACCATTACTCCACAGCCACCAGGTGACCCCCCATGCCCTCCCTCCCGCGATTTGTGGGGCCCCCATGCGCCCCCCCTCCCATGATTCACGACACACACACGTGCGATTCGCATACCCCAGCGACCCCCCTCCCGCGATTCATGGGCCCCCCGAACACACACCCCCCGCGATTCACGGCACCTACCTCCCGCGATTCATGGACCCCCGTGACCTCCCTTCCTGCGATTTGCGCACCCCCCGTGCCCCCCTCCCGCGATTCCCGGCCCCCCACACCCCCCCACCCGCAATTTGCAGACCCACTTGGCCCCCTTCCCGTATTCCCCCCTGCGCTGACCCCCACGACCCAGCTCCCGCATTTCACGGACCTCCGTGAGAATGGGTGATCCTGTACCGCCACAAGAAGGTGCCGCCCCTAGGTGGGAAATCCGGCCCTGGCTGCCGCGCTGCAGGTTCCCCCACTGGCAGAAGCCAGAAGTAACCCCACGGTCCTCTGCACCAGCGCCACAACTTTTATCAATGTCTTGCCCACATACCACTATTATACAGCCTCCTGCTCTCCGTCCCCGTGAGAGGAGACGCTCACCCACTGCCGGGAGCTGCATACTGTCCCCCACCCTCCTCCAATTCTATGGATGCCCATCGACCATCATTGATTTCAAATCATCGATGGTTTATGGCCAATTTTGAATACTTTTGCCATCGATGTGGGAGGACCAGATGGTTTCCCGACATCAATGGCAAAGGAGAACCGATTGAGTTTCAAAAATGTTTAAGGTGCCGAGACACGGAGCATAGCTCCACCCCCCACACCCGGAAGTCCCGCCACCGAGTTCTGATTGACCCACGGCCTATTCAGTCAGATACTGTATAATGGATTACCATCGATAGCTACAACAATCGATGGTTATCCAAGTAATATTTTACTATTATCGATGGCAGGGTGCAAAATCGCCATCAATGCCAACCATCGATGGCGTCTGCACCAATGGCCATCCCTACTCTGCAACAGCCAAAAACCTTTACTATCCCTCATGCCCATACAACCCTATCACTGCAATGCCTCCTGTTCTCCTGCCCCGTAACTTCTGCCAGTGGGGACCCGCTTGCTCTGTGTTGCCCACATTCCCCTATCATGCTTTACCGCTCAGTCTCCTGCTCTCATGCACCCTAACTCCCAGTAAGAGGAGACACTGACTCATGCCACGCTGGACCCTCACCCACTGGCAGAAGCTGCACAGTGTCCCCCACCCTCCTCTTTACTCCCCCTTATGCCACACACCCCTATCACTACCCAGCATACTGTTTTCCTGTGTTGTGACCTCCACCAGTGGGGAGCCGCTGACTCAAAAACACCCTAATATACTATTGCACACACACACACCTAAACAACACGCACACACACCCTCACACCCACAAATGTCACTGTACCCTCCACACTATCAATGTACATCTTACTCTGTAACCGCTTTTTAATTAAACAAAGCAATGCACACCCTCTTCCTAATCATATGGTCTCTATTTAACACATTTCACCTATAACTGAAGTTGAAATACAGGCCATCTTTCATACAATTCTAACCCTATTTCTCACAATACAAAAGTTCACAAATTAAGGGGGCGCAGCCCCTAACGTCGGTGTGAAGAGAGCCCGTAGGGCGCGATGAATCACCTAGTATATATATATATATATATATATATATATTTGCTGAATGAAATAGGCGGCACTCACGGATTTAAAGCCAATAAAACTTGTATTAAAGTCAAAACATCAAAAAAAACGTGTCACAGGGTGTCCGACGTTTCGAGGCACTGAGCCCCTTTATCAAGGTGTGAACCACACACCTTGATAAAGGGGCTCAGTGCCTCGAAACGTCGGACACCCTGTGACACGTTTTTTTTGATGTTTTGACTTTAATACAAGTTTTATTGGCTTTAAATCCGTGAGTGCCGCCTATTTCATTCAGCAAATATCCATCGTCTCTGGAAGGCACCTCGGTCACCAGTGGACAAGTAACCAGAGTGCCGACCGACCCTCCACATATATATATATATATATATATATATATATATATATCTCAATCCAAAGAGAGGAGGCATTTGGAGACTATATACTTGCAATAAAAACTGTATTAGTTGGTTAAGTACTTTCGGGAGAGCACTCCCTTCCTCAGAGCCTCCTACAGCAAAGAGATAGAACAAACAGTGCACAAATAAATACCCCTTACCTGTCCATAGCATCTCCCGCCGCGTGAACCACCTCTCGGAAGCCTTCTCAGCCGCACTTCCGGTCTCCGCTACAGCGTTGCCATGGTAGCAACACGCTTGGTTTCCTCCGGCCACCAGCTGTGCGTTCCACCGCCTTAGACAGCCGAGACAGGCTGGGCAGGGCTAGGTATACACGCACCTTGCGGGAATCAGCATATCTGACAGATGATCTGTAGGTGCAACAGAACATAAAGCAATATTTGTATGAATACAAGAAAAAAACATTACACAAAGTATAATACAAAAAGCAATATATGAAAAAAAATGTGAAAAAAATAAATAAAATGAAAGAATTACTTGTATCACAGAGATAAGACCACTGCCACTGACTCATGTACCAGTGATTAATGCATGCATACTATACTAAACTGTTCCAATTTATCTTATCGTTGAGGTTTGGTGGTCCCCAAACGTAAGATCCATTGGGATTCTCATATAAGTAATGCATTTGCTCTATCTCCTCCACGGATCGAGACTGGAATTTGATCGATCATAAAGTATTTGAGGTCATCCAAGACATGGCCAGCATCCCTAAAGTGTCTCGGGACAGGCTGGTCAATGTCCTAGCCTCTCAAAATCATACTGATGGAGGACCTATATATACCACTATATATATATAACTGATGACAAATGTAATACATTTGATCCTGATGACAAATGTAATACATTTGAAACGTTGTTAACCCCTTCATGACAGAGCCAGTTTTTGCCTTCCTGACAGAGCCCTTTTTTTCAAATCTGGCATGTATCACTTAAGTGGGGATAACTTTTTTTTGCTTTTACTTATCCCAGTGATTTTGAGATTGTTTTCTCGTGACACATTGTACTTCAAGTTAGTGGTAAATTTTCGTCGATACAGTCTGTGTTTTTTTGTGAAAAATACCAAAATGTCGTAAAAAAATGGAAAATTTTGCGATTTGCAAAATGTTAAATTTTCTGCTTGTGAGACAAATAATCTTACCACTCAAAATAGTGAATAACTAACATAGACCATATGTCTACTTTATGTTGCCATCATTATTTCAACCTCATTTTCATTTTTTTGGACACTAGGAGGCTTCAAATATGAATAGCAAATTCTCAAATTTTCAAGAAAATTTCAAACTCTGATTTTTTTAGGGACCAGGTCAGTTATGATGTGACTTTGAGTGACTTGTATGTGAGACACCCCCATAAATGATGCCATTTCAAAAACTGCACCCCTCACAGTATTCAAAACAGCATTTTGGAAGTTTGTTAACCCTTTAGGTGTTTCACAGGAATTAAAAGAAAGTGTAGGTGAAATTTCCAAATTTCATTTTTTTTGCAGATTTGCAATTTTAATACATTTTTCTAAGGAACACAGTAGATTTTACTAGAGAAATGTGACTAAAAATTGATTCCCCCAATTCTTTGGTTTTCATAAATATCCTATATGTGGCCCTAGTGTGCACGGTGACCAAACCACAGGCTTCATAATAGAAGGAGCACCTACTTGATTTTGGAGCCTCCTTTTTATGAGATTATTTTTTAGGCACCATGTAGGTTTCTAGGCACCATAAGATGCTAAAAGTTAGGTACCCCCCCACAAGTGACCCCATTTTGCAAACTACACCCTTCAGGGAATTCATCTAGGGGTATAGTGTACATTTCAAACCCCCAGGGGTTTCACCAATTGTGGTACAACTGGGCAGTGAAAATGAAAAAAAATAATTTTTCATTTTCACAGCTCAGTTGTATCAAAATTGGTGAAACCCCGGGGGGTTTGAAATGTACTCTATACCCCTAGATGAATTCCCTGAGGGGTGTAGTTTGCAAAATGGGGTCACTTGTGGGGGGGTTCCACTGTATGGGTGTTTCGGGGGTCATTCAACCAGAATCTGTGCTGCAAAATCCAAAAATCACTCCTTCCCTTCTGAGTCCTGCCATGCACCCAACTGGTATTTTTTGGTCACATGTGAGGCATTGCCGTACCCGGGAGAAATTGGGGCACAGATTTTGGGGTGCTTTGTCTCCTTCATTCCTTGTGAAAATGAAAAATTTTGAGCCAGATCTGCATTTTTGTGTAAAAAAATGTAATTTTTTACACAAAAATGCAGTTCTGGCTCAAAATTTTTAATTTTCACAAGGAATGAAGGAGACAAAGCACCCCAAAATCTGTGCCCCAATTTCTCCCGGGTACGGCAATGCCTCACATGTGACCAAAAAATACCAGTTGGGTGCATGGCAGGACTCAGAAGGGAAGGAGTGATTTTTGGTGGTGGAATGAATGGCGGGTGCTATGTCGCATTAGCAAGACCCCCGAAGCACCAATACAGTGGAACCCCCCCACAAGTGACCCCATTTTGGTCACCAGCTTTGGGAGGGGGGCTGGCGCTGCGGCTGGCGGGGGGGTGGGAGGGGTGCTGGCGCTGCGGCAGCCGGGTGGGTGGGAGGGAGGGGGGCTGCCGGGTGGGAGGGGGGGGGGGGGGCTGGCGATCGTTGGTGATCGGTGCGGTATACGCACACACACACACACACACACACACACACACATATATATATATATATATATATATATATATATATGTGTGTATATATATATATATATATATATACATATATATACATATATATACACACACATATATATATATATATATATGTGTGTGTATATATATATATATATATATACACACATTTGCACATTTTTTAATTTTAATTTATTTTTAACTTTTCCAGCAGCAGCATGATGCTGCTGCTGCTGCTGCTGCTGCTGCTGCGGGGGGGAGGGGGGAGGAGGGGAGCGCAGCGTGCGCTCCGGACGTAGCGGTTGAGCCGCTGGAGCTGCTGCTGCTGCCGGGTGAGTGCCCGGCGGGTGGGAGGGGGGTGCTGCCGCTCGGTGGTGATCGGTGCTGCACCGATCACCACCGTTTTCTGTGTTACCGAGCGGCTTAGCCGCCGGTAACACAGGAAACGCTGTGATTGACTGTTCAGATTTGAACAGCCAATCACAGCGATCGCCGACCGGGGGGGGCACCCCTGCCCCCCCTGGGCGACGAGGGGGGATGTCTGCTGTCAGGGACAGCAGACATCACCTAACTGTCACTGCGTCTCTAGACGCAGTGACAGTTAGAAGTCATGACGTATATATACGTCAACGGTCGGGAAGTACTTCCCGACCATGACGTATATATACGTCAAATGTCGTGAAGGGGTTAAGCAACCAGTGTGTTGTGTGATTATTTCTGACGTCTTGCAAGCCGACTGAGTGCCGCACCTTCCAGCTACCTGTAACTACCTTTGTGAAGGCACCGGCCGCAATTTGCTACCCATTACCAGGAGTGCCTAGCCCACGACTTCTATATTTATATAACGATATAAAATTATCGAAACGTTAGAACTCACTGCAGTGTGGTGTGCAGTTCTTTTGTTCTGAGTGAAGCCCTACGAGTGCCGCCCCAGTACCTAGGTACACACATCTTCTATATGGGAAGCGGTCATCTATTAGAATTAACTTAGGTCTACAGTCATTAGGTCGACCCCACTAGGTCGACTGGCAGGAAGGTCGACATGACTTAAGGTCGACATGGGCCAAGGTCGACATGACTTAAGGTCGAATTTGCATAATGGTCGACATGAGGAAGGTCAACTGGTCATAAGGTCGACATGGGGTTTTTCACACCGCTCCAACATCAAAGTTGGCTTAGCCACTGGTCATAGTGAATTCCCCGTGGCAAGACATTTTATCGAGGCAAGGCATCCACTGACTTCCTTGCGCTACAGGATCATTGACCATGTCCCTCCTCTATCTAGAGGTGGTGACCGGTCGCTGATGCTGAGGCGCTTGTAGAGTAGGTGGATTTTCCGGCTTGACACAATGTCGCCCCGGGGTTTAAACGAACACCTTGGTTTGTCCAATTTTTTATAACTCATTCTTCCCCTTTTTTTTGATGCATGGATCTAGTTATCAATGGATTGCACTATTGTATGTATGTTAGTTCTCTGCTGCAGAGACTATATACCGCCTCCTATATAGAGATGATGTCTCGGTGGACGGTGCGGTGCTGTACTTTGTTTCAGCCCCTGTTAAAATATTGCACATTGCTCTGCCTCACTTATGCTGCTTTTGTTTTGGTTTTTCTTTTTCTTTATGTACGCTCTTAAGCTTTGTGTAATGTTTTGTAAACGTTGCCAAGGCAACTTTTAACTTGTATTTGATTTGCTGTTTGTAGATCACGTGATGCCCTCCGTGCGTCCCTGCGCTGCGTCCAGCAATGATGACATCATTGAACTGCATCATTCGGCGCCACGCCGAGCTGCACGAACGGATCTGGGGGTATATAGGTGAGTCTATGTCTTTGTTGTATTGTCATTACAAGCACCTTGATAAAAGGACGATGCTGTCCCAAAACGTTGGTACAACTACCTGCTGTCTGTCTTTTGTTCGAGTGCCGCCGCAAAATTACACTTGCATATACCTGGCTACCCACAAGGCTATCCAGCTCGGAGGGCATCGCATTGTTTTTCTGTCCCTCGGAGGGATACCACATGCACCATTGTCTGGGAGTGCCGTCTCAGGGAACATATATATATATATATATATATATATATATAGTGTCTGCATGTCTCCGAAACTCTGCCGAGTGAAACTACGTCTCTCTCTTACACAGGCGAAACATTGAGGCAATTATAAGGTAGCAGACTAGCTTTCTAAGCATTTTCTTCTAGCGGGCGTACTAGTATTGTATATATATACATACACATTTATTTAGGGTGGTGTGTGTGTTGGGCACTAACATTTATCTTTCCTCTGGGCAACTGAGATGAACTTACGCCATTGCCCTGAACTGTCATTGGATGATTCACCCCCATGTATTTCTGTATAAGCCTTCATAAGAGGAGGTAAAGGAGACCCAGCCAGCATGCTGCAGCATCTGGCGGAGGGCAAAATGGATAAATGCAAACAAATATAAAGGGGTCAGAGTTTGGGATATATACTCATTGGACCCAGCAGGCATTTAGTATTGGGGCCCAGCAGGCATTGTCTGGAATACTGGTGTTATCTAAACTAGAGATGTGCAGACTTGGATTCCAGATATCCGAGCCCCCACGGACGTCATCATTCTGAGCCCGGTTCCAAGCAGCGCTTGGAGATTCCCGCCTGACTCGGGTCCGTCCGCGTGGTCAGAACGTCATCTCCCAGCGCCGGATTTAGTGAGGCTTTAAATATTGTCTGCTGCGCCCTCCATCTTCACTCCAGTCTAGTAGTGGGTTGGAAGAGGGTGTGTTGGTGCTGCTGCTGGGGCTTAAATTGAGCTGGAGATTGACCGTGAAAGCAATATTTTTTAATTGCTGGGGGTGTCTCTCAGTGCTGCTGTGTAGTCTAATTGTGTACTTGTAGTACTACTGTCTCCTCTGTGCGGTCTACCTTTGGTGTGCTGTAATTATTGTATTCACTGGGGCTGTCTCCCTCAGTGCTGCTATTCTCCTCTCTGCTTAGGGTGGGCTCTCCCTTGCAAGGAGGACAGTCTAACTGTGTACTTGTAGTACTACTGTGTCCTCTGTGCTGGGGCCTACCTCTGGTGCTGTGCTATTATTATTATTGTGCTATATTATATTATTGTATTATATATTATATTAATAATTATATATATATATATATATATATATATATATATATATATATATATATATATATATAGATTTCGGGGGATGGTGGCACTCCAAGCACAATGGTAGTTTCACTGATAATGAATAAAGCGGTGCCCGTCCGTAGGCAGCTCAGCTGACGATGTAGAAGGGTACAGGGTCGGCGGCACTCGCAATAAATAAACCACACCAGGCGGATGTAACCAACGTTTCGAGGTCAAGCGACCTCTTTATCAAGGTGCATCAAAGTGAAAAAACTTTTTTCACTTTGATGCACCTTGATAAAGAGGTCGCTTGACCTCGAAACGTTGGTTACATCCGCCTGGTGTGGTTTATTTATTGCGAGTGCCGCCGACCCTGTACCCTTCTATATATATATATATATATATATATATCTGGGTTGCGGCCCGGCACTCACCAGCTACCCGGGTGCCCGTTCGAGTGGATGGACAATAGAAGAAAGAAAGGACTGGCACTCCTAGGATTTGTGAAAAGTTTCTTTGTATTTCAACGTAACAACCAACGTTTCGGGGCAGATGCCCCTTTGTCAAGGTGTAGGTGTAGGTTATCACCTACACCTTGACAAAGGGGCATCTGCCCCGAAACGTTGGTTGTTACGTTGAAATACAAAGAAACTTTTCACAAATCCCAGGAGTGCCAGTCCTTTCTTTCTTCTAATATATATATATATATATATATATATATATATATATATATATATATATATATATATATATATATATATATATAGAATTCGGAATGAAGCAGCACTCCTCAATTTCAGTATAGGTGCGGTGCCGGCCAATAGCTCCCCTGGCTGGGGGCAAATACAATACACGGTGATGGCAGCACACGTCAAAATAATGGACCAGGAATCACGTTCTTGCAGTCAACGTTTCGAAGCCTTTATTGATATGCTTCTTCTTCAGGACAAGATAACATAATGCACAACATACAACAAATTTATACATACCGATAAGCACACCCACACGTACCTAGATTCCCGCGCTCCACCGTTCACGTGGCTGACATCATCAGCTGTGGACAAGCGTGTCTGTCGGCGCCCCCGCACTGACACTGCTCGTTCATCACATAGCTGTGCGTACAACCACCTGTTGGCTCTGAGTCGCCGTTGTCATGGTAATCATGATACACAAAAAATACTAAACAATAAACAGCGTGTCAAAGAGAAACAAGAAAATACAATATAACAACACACATCACCAATAAGTGACAATATATATAAATTGCGGTAAAGCACTCTGCATTCCACCTGAAAAAGATGCAGACTATTAGCGGTATATACAAAATCGTAAGAATCAACAAAGTCGACATCAACAAAAGTTGACATGACCATATCTCAAATAAATATAAAAAAATAGAATAAATTCAACATACTTATTCAATGTTTAATGAAGGGAGTAGTAATCCCACAGATAGCACTAGCCCTAACAGAGAGAAACTGTGCAGCATGTAACCCTATAGAAAACAGTGCAGACCCGCAAACTCATTAAGCCCTTTGGGGGCTAATGTATTGAGTCTGTGGATCCACTGTGCCTCACATCTTAATAACTTGAGACCCCGGTTACCCCTTCGCATGTCTTCGGGCACGTGGTCTATGATGATATATTTTAACATAGGTAGGGAGTGTTTTGCAAGCAAGAAATGTCGGGCCACAGGTTGGTCACTTGACCCACTCTCCAGCGCCATCTTAATGGAGGAACGATGTCCCGCCATACGATCTCTCAAATTTCTCTCTGTTTTGCCGACATAGTGCAATCCGCACGGACACGAAATCATGTAGACAATGTAACGTGTCGTGCAGGTTACCCTATGCCGGATTTGATACCTCTTGCCACTCAAAGGGTGACAAAACGTGTCCGCTCTTGTTAGTGAACGACACGTTATGCACCCAAGGCATCTGAAGCAGCCTGGTTTAAGAGACAGGAATTGTTCACTGCCAGCAGCCTGTAATTGTGCAACATCAGTTTTGACAAGTCTATCACGTATGTTCCTGCCCCTTGTATAACAGGGCATTAGTCTAGTGGTAGTAAGTTGAAGCGCAGGATCACTCTGTACAATAGGCCAGTTTCTTTTCATGATCTGAGTGATGATGGGGCTGGCAGTATTAAATTGATTGACCCAGGGCAGTATATCCTGATTATTGGTCTCATTTACTTTGGATTTATACTTTAAAAGCTCACTGCGCTGTTTGGAGAGCGCACGACTTTTAGCCTGTTGTAAAAGGGTGATGTCATACCCTCTCTGTGAAAATCGATCAATCATATGGTCAATTTGACATTCTGCCTCAACTGGTTCACTGCATATCCTTCTCGCCCGGATAAACTGCGAGTAAGGGAGTCCAAACTTCAACGCTTTTGGGTGGCAACTACTGGCATGTAATACCGTGTTGCGATCTGTTTCTTTACGAAACAGTGTAGTGCTAATAGAACCCTCTCTAATAGACACCAGAACATCCAGAAAAGACACTGTCACAGTGTCGACAATACAGGTAAGTTTAATGGGGCTGCTAGAAATATTCTGTTGCTCAATCACCATAGTAAGCTGTTCCTTACTGCCACTCCATATGACAAACAGGTCATCAATGTATCTAGTATAAAAAACAATATTCCTAGATACATTGATGTTGGTGAAAAAAATATCTTTCTCGACTTGAAGCATATATGCATTAGCATATGCCGGCGCAAAATTGCTGCCCATCGAACAACCACTGGTTTGAATATAAAATCTGCTGTCATATAAGAAATAATTATGCGTAAGCACAAGTTCCAATAGGGACAATACAAACTGTATATCAGGACCCACATATACAGGATTGTCCTGCAGGAGCCTTTGTACTGCCAGTAATCCGCCCTCATTCGGTATAACGGTATATAGACTAGTAACGTCTATACTGGCCAGTATGCTACCTGCTGGTACAGTCCCGATATCAGATAAACGATTAATAAAGGTGGTAGTATCCAACAAGAAGCCAGGGCTGGCTTGGACACATGGTTGAAGCAAGGAATCGATATACACAGCCACATTTTGAAATAGCGAACCCCTGGCTGCAATAATCGGGCGTCCAGGGGGGCTATTAGCTTTTTATGAACCTTGGGGAGAGTGTACAGCAGCGGTACAGTGGGGTAAGAGACCTGCAATGCATTAGCTAAATCAGAAGTGATCTGCCCTTCACTCACCGCATTGTGTAATATCTCCACAAGTTTCTCTGAAAACAAATCAGTAGGATCACAATCAAGTAATCTGTATACAGAGGAATCAGCCAATTGTCGCATAATTTCAGTTTTATACTCCAATAAATCTTGCACTACTACCGACCCGCCCTTGTCGGCGGGCCGGATAACAATATCTGTGTAAGACGATAGATCATTCAAAGCTTTAATTTCACCTGGAGATAAATTAGACAAAGGCACATACTTTCTGCATGATAAATCTTTAACCCCTCTACCCACTTGCGTATCAATAACACGAGTAAAAGTCTTAATAGACGCATTATTAGTCAATGGGTCAAAGGTAGATTTACCTTGCAGCTTTTTTAGCTGAGGCGGAACGTCACTATCAAAAGGGGCAACGGAAGGAGGCATAGCTTTAGACGATTTACAAAAATGTTCTTTTAGTTTCAACTGTCTTGTCACTTTATATTTCTCAATGTCCCAGCGTAGTTGATCAAAGTGGACAGTTGGGACAAAAGAGAGACCACGGCTAAGCACCCGGGTCTCATCTCCCGTCAGCTGATGTTTAGACAGGTTAAATACTATCTGTTGAGGGGTGATCTGCCTCGCCTTCCTTGCCCTCTGCCTTTTGCCGCCGCGGCGCGTCCTGAACCTTTTGGGGTGTTCCCTCCACGTCTTGTGGTCACCCCTAAAGGGCCCTGGGAGCTGGTGATTCCTTGTGAGCCAAAAGTATTAGTATCAGACTCACTAGTCGTGTGATGATCAGATGATGAATCGGCATACGCTCCAAAACGACGTTGCTTGTACTGGCGTCTTTGAAAGTGTTGACCATTGAACTGTGTCGACCCCTGTGTCCATGTGTACACCCTGTTTTGCTCATAATCGGTGTTAACTTTTTGCAATTTTTGGCGCTTGAATTGAACAAGGTCACGTTTGTAAATAGCCATCTGCTTTTCAAGTTTTTCCAACCAATTAATATTGGTGTCGGCTTCAAATGCTGCTTTATGCTGGTCTTCAAAAGCTTTAATACGATCTTGTGCAATCTGCATTTCTCTCCCCGCCTCCTCTATCACAAGCAGAATGAGGTCAAGACTGCATTTATTAACGATTGCGATCCATTTCTTGCAAAAAGCAGTGTTGAACCGACCGATTGTCGGAGAGTTCTTTACTCGGAAGCCTCGCGGTATGCGTTTGCTCCTATAATAGTCACTAAGTGAAATACTGTGGTATTGATAATCTATCTCTCTCTGCTTGAGCTTGAGCCAGTCTCTATACATAAAGTCCAAAGGTCTTGTACCAGCGTCTTCATCAAAACACTGTTTGGATAAAATACCGTCTGCTTCTGATTCAGAGTAAGAGAAAGTTTTACCTTGTGTGAGTAAGGATAGATTGACACTACCCAAAGGTAAATCACCTCCACCATCCGTAAGCTCAGCCATCTGGAGAGATATGGCAGAGCCAATAAAAGTCTTGTGCTTGGTGGTACAAGTAAATAAACGGGTGCTTGGCTTCTCTGTCAGAACGATCCACTCTGGAATCCTTTCTGCAGCATGTAGAATTCGGAATGAAGCAGCACTCCTCAATTTCAGTATAGGTGCGGTGCCGGCCAATAGCTCCCCTGGCTGGGGGCAAATACAATACACGGTGATGGCAGCACACGTCAAAATAATGGACCAGGAATCACGTTCTTGCAGTCAACGTTTCGAAGCCTTTATTGATATGCTTCTTCTTCAGGACAAGATAACATAATGCACAACATACAACAAATTTATACATACCGATAAGCACACCCACACGTACCTAGATTCCCGCGCTCCACCGTTCACGTGGCTGACGTCATCAGCTGTGGACAAGCGTGTCTGTCGGCGCCCCCGCACTGACACTGCTCGTTCATCACATAGCTGTGCGTACAACCACCTGTTGGCTCTGAGTCGCCGTTGTCATGGTAATCATACGTGATAGACTTGTCAAAACTGATGTTGCACAATTACAGGCTGCTGGCAGTGAACAATTCCTGTCTCTTAAACCAGGCTGCTTCAGATGCCTTGGGTGCATAACGTGTCGTTCACTAACAAGAGCGGACACGTTTTGTCACCCTTTGAGTGGCAAGAGGTATCAAATCCGGCATAGGGTAACCTGCACGACACGTTACATTGTCTACATGATTTCGTGTCCGTGCGGATTGCACTATGTCGGCAAAACAGAGAGAAATTTGAGAGATCGTATGGCGGGACATCGTTCCTCCATTAAGATGGCGCTGGAGAGTGGGTCAAGTGACCAACCTGTGGCCCGACATTTCTTGCTTGCGAAACACTCCCTACCTATGTTAAAATATATCATCATAGACCACGTGCCCGAAGACATGCGAAGGGGTAACCGGGGTCTCAAGTTATTAAGATGTGAGGCACAGTGGATCCACAGACTCAATACATTAGCCCCCAAAGGGCTTAATGAGTTTGCGGGTCTGCACTGTTTTCTATAGGGTTACATGCTGCACAGTTTCTCTCTGTTAGGGCTAGTGCTATCTGTGGGATTACTACTCCCTTCATTAAACATTGAATAAGTATGTTGAATTTATTCTATTTTTTTATATTTATTTGAGATATGGTCATGTCAACTTTTGTTGATGTCGACTTTGTTGATTCTTACGATTTTGTATATACCGCTAATAGTCTGCATCTTTTTCAGGTGGAATGCAGAGTGCTTTACCGCAATTTATATATATTGTCACTTATTGGTGATGTGTGTTGTTATATTGTATTTTCTTGTTTCTCTTTGACACGCTGTTTATTGTTTAGTATTTTTTGTGTATCATGATTACCATGACAACGGCGACTCAGAGCCAACAGGTGGTTGTACGCACAGCTATGTGATGAACGAGCAGTGTCAGTGCGGGGGCGCCGACAGACACGCTTGTCCACAGCTGATGACGTCAGCCACGTGAACGGTGGAGCGCGGGAATCTAGGTACGTGTGGGTGTGCTTATCGGTATGTATAAATTTGTTGTATGTTGTGCATTATGTTATCTTGTCCTGAAGAAGAAGCATATCAATAAAGGCTTCGAAACGTTGACTGCAAGAACGTGATTCCTGGTCCATTATTTTGACGTGTGCTGCCATCACCGTGTATTATATATATATATATATATATATATATATATATAGAAGCACAGTGGTGTGGCACTCTTAGCCAGTGGTCAATAAATCACGAAGAAGGCCAGTTGATAACAACGTTTCAATTTATGTAATTTTCATCAGGTTATACAGAAAACAGTGCAGACAGTACCTTTATAGACGAGGACACCAAGAGAAGTGAAGCTGAGACGCCCGCATAGCAGAGAGCCCGCCCCTCAGACGCAAACATATTGAGTCATAATAGAGGACGGAGAGGTGGTTACCAAGGGGATGGGGGTAACAACAAACGTGAAAACGTAAGAAACGTAAAAAACGGTCATTAAGCTATAGCAACTGGATCTGTGGGTGTTAAAATGAACGGCAGAAAAATGCGTCTTTAATTAGGAGACTCTCAGCTTCACTTGGCATCAATGAAACATGATTGAAACAAAAATGGCAAATAGTAAGCAATGTTGCATAAGTCTTTAAGGAATAACGAGGCATGATAAAAGTACAATGATGCAAAAAAGGCATAACATAATGCAATCGCATTCTAATACAGTGATCAGTGTTTAAGAAAAAGTAGCAGACTAAATGGTTGACACACCCTAAATTAATACGCAATTATTATCTCTGAAAACAAACAGTAATCATGAGAGGATGCAGTACAATGAATAAGGCAAAAAAAGCACATTGAAATAAATGTCAGAGAAAAAGTCGACACTAAAAAATGCAAAGTCGTCATTTATCTTTTTGTAAGTCGATTGCACTGCAAAAAAGCAAAAAATATTTTATTAGTGACAGGGTATAGAAAACATGAAACACATCACCTGAAAACAGATAAAGAAATGTTTTCATTTAAGCCTCTCGGTACCAATGTGTCGAGGCGGTGAATCCACCTAGCCTCACAGCGCAGTAGCTGGAGCCCCCGGTTGCCACCCCTTAGATTGGGCAAAATGCAGTCAATCATACGATAGCGAAGGCTGCTAAGTGAGTGCTTATTTTCAACAAAGTGACGGGCGACAGGATGGTCACTTTTGCCCGATACCAGGGCTTGGCGGATGGTACAGCGATGCATCGCCATCCTTTCTTTAAATTTTCTTTCAGTCTTTCCTATATAGGAAAGACTGCACGGGCAAATCAATTGATAGACCGTGAACATGGAGTTGCAAGTGAAATGGTGTTGTATTTTAAATGTCTTGCCTGAGTAAGGATGCTTAAAGGAGTCACCTGTCAACATGAATTGACAGGTGGTGCATGGACATCTAAAACAGCCACATCGCAGATTACTGAGCCAAGGACGGGTGACAGGATCGGGATTGAAGGAAGTGTTGGTCTTAACCAATAGATCCTTAAGGCTACGGCCCTTAGTGTAGCAGGGCATTACACGATGATCAGAGAGTGGAAGTGACTTGTCACTGGCAATGATTGGCCAATTAGATTTAATTAATGTGGCTGTAGTAGGAGAAGCTGTATTGTATCGGCTCACCATGGGAAGTACTTTGGAATTAGTGTCATCCAGCTTTTTAGGTTGTAATAAGGTAGCTCGATCTATTTGTAAAACTTTAGATTTACAATCCAAAAGGTCTTGCTTCCTATATCCTCTGTCCACAAACTTTTTTACAACATTATCAAGTTGTGCTGCACATGTAATGGGATCATTGTTAATACGATGGTACCTTAACATTTGTGAATAGGGAAGGGAATTAATTAGACTGCGGGGATGACAGCTGTTAGGGCAAAGCATGGTATTGCGATCAGTCGGTTTAACATACACACTAGAAGATATGGTGCCTTCTTTAAGAGCGACCTCAACATCAAGAAAATGTACCACAGTTTTAGACATTTCATATGTAAATTTTATGACATTATCACCACGATTGTGTTCATCAATGAAGACCTTAAGTACAGAATCATCACCCCGCCAAATTGCAAAGAGGTCATCTATATATCTCTTAAAAAGCAAAAAATGATGGGAAATGCAGTCATTGGACAAAAAAATATCAAGCTCAGCGGAAAACATAAAAATGTTTGCATAGGATGGAGCTACCGAACTGCTCATTGCGCAGCCGCGCGTCTGTAAATAAAATTTGTTGTTATAAAGGAAAAAGTTGTTATACAAAATGAGTTCCATTAAAGAGACCAAAAACTCAATTTTTACAGGGCTGAAGTTACTATGTACGTCAAGAAATTTTCTTAAGGCAAGCAGACCTAGAGAATGAGGTATAGACGTGTAGAGATTAACAACGTCGATAGTTACCAGATAGCAGTCTTCAGTAATAGTATATGGACAGTTCAGGCTTTGAAGAAACAATGTTGTGTCCAGCAAGTAGGTAGGTTGCACTTTAATCGAAGGTTGTAAAATATCGTCCAAGTATGTAGCTATCGGCTGTAGCAAAGAGCCACAGGCCGACACTTCTTTGTGATTTATTGACCACTGGCTAAGAGTGCCACACCACTGTGCTTCTACAAATTTCTCTCTGTGAAGGCACCAGCCGCAGTTATTTGGTTATAGGGAGTGCCGATCCTCTGCCGACTATATATATATATATATATATATATATATATATATATATAGTTCACAGGTGCTGCCTGCACTGAATCTGCCAGTATTATTTAGTTACTCAGTCCACTGTTGCCACTGGCAGTGGTACTGCCTAAGTGTACCTACCTAGTACTAGGCTGCTTTATATAATTTAATTAAAATTAATAAAAAATAATACCTGTGCTCACTGCTGCGTGGAACTGTAAAAAATAATTCCATGCTGCTGGTGCACTGACGTGGTGCATTAGGGGCACCCTGTGGTTGGCATGTATTTTAATATATATATAATATAATATATATGTATATATATTTTTTTTTCGTCTAAAGGTTTTGTTCATGGGAGTGGGGTAGTTCTGCAGCTTCACCTACAGTATCTGCCAATGTGACAATGATTAATGGTGCTGAGCATTGGGAGCCAAGGCACACTGACTGCACAAGTGTGCAGTGCATTACTGGGAGTTCACTAAAGCTCATCATATGCTTCTCAGGTCCATGGAGGACAGCAGCAGCGGCATCATCATGGGAGGGTTTTTAAACAGAGGCAGCGCTGAGCATGTCAGAGTTCCTGCAGAGTAAGGTACAAAGGGACAAACACAGGCTTCTCATGTGGTTTTTTATATTTATAAATATATATATATATATATAAACATAGGTGGGACACCAGCACTCTACTCCGTCCTCAAACTGTAGGCCCCGTGCCCTCAGAAGCGGCCCGCAATGCTGGGTCCAATACTACGAGTATAATGACTGCGGCACTGAGGACTTGAGAAAATAAGACAACACACAGCTTGTGTATACGTTGACGTTTCAGCCCTTATGGGCTTTTATGCGGAGTTTGTATATTCTCCCCGTACTTGCGTGGGTTTCCTCCGGGTACTCTGGTTTCCTCCCACAATCCAAAATTATACTTGTAGGTTATTTGGTTTCTAACAAAATTAACCCTAGAATGAATGTGTGTGCATGTACATGTGGTAGGGAATATACTGTAGATTGTAAGCTCCACTGAGGCAGGGACTGATGTGAATGTTCAAATATACTCTTTAAAGCGCTGCGGAATATGTGTGCACTATATTAGAAACTGTTAATAAATATATATATATGTATATATATATAAAAATATATGTATATATATATATATATATATATATATATAGATACAGAAGTACCAACACACTCGCCATTCCTAGGAATGGGGTGCAAACAGCACCCACATCCCAGGGTGGGGTGCGGTGGCCTGTGACCACACACTAGTAAATACAAACACAGGGGGCCCAGCACTCACTACAACAAACTAACTCACCTTAACATTCAAATAATCAATAAATAAATAATGGGGTTTTAGTTCATGAATTGATCAATGCATTTAAGCTTGCAGCCCATCGCCAAGGGACCCCATTTCACTGCAAGTCCTACACTAACTGGTTTTCTTGGGAACCTGGCACCTGCTTACACATCATAGCTAAAATGAACATGTGTTTTTTCTCTGGGTTAATGCTCAACTGCCAAGTAACATGGCTTTTATAAGGTGAGACAATCCCAAACACAGCACCTGAATTAGTATTAAAGGGGCAGCTGTCACAGGTTTCAGGTAAATGAGCTTATCAAGGGTGCATGAGAAAGCTATGATCACAGTAACAGAGGTTAATTCAAAATCAACCCAAATATATAGATACAGAAGTACCAACACACTCGCCATTCCTAGGAATGGGGTGCAAACAGCACCCACATCCCAGGGTGGGGTGCGGTGGCCTGTGACCACACACTAGTAAATACAAACACAGGGGGCCCAGCACTCACTACAACAAACTAACTCACCTTAACATTCAAATAATCAATAAATAAATAATGGGGTTTTAGTTCATGAATTGATCAATGCATTTAAGCTTGCAGCCCATCGCCAAGGGACCCCATTTCACTGCAAGTCCTACACTAACTGGTTTTCTTGGGAACCTGGCACCTGCTTACACATCATAGCTAAAATGAACATGTGTTTTTTCTCTGGGTTAATGCTCAACTGCCAAGTAACATGGCTTTTATAAGGTGAGACAATCCCAAACACAGCACCTGAATTAGTATTAAAGGGGCAGCTGTCACAGGTTTCAGGTAAATGAGCTTATCAAGGGTGCATGAGAAAGCTATGATCACAGTAACAGAGGTTAATTCAAAATCAACCCAAATATATAGATACAGAAGTACCAACACACTCGCCATTCCTAGGAATGGGGTGCAAACAGCACCCACATCCCAGGGTGGGGTGCGGTGGCCTGTGACCACACACTAGTAAATACAAACACAGGGGGCCCAGCACTCACTACAACAAACTAACTCACCTTAACATTCAAATAATCAATAAATAAATAATGGGGTTTTAGTTCATGAATTGATCAATGCATTTAAGCTTGCAGCCCATCGCCAAGGGACCCCATTTCACTGCAAGTCCTACACTAACTGGTTTTCTTGGGAACCTGGCACCTGCTTACACATCATAGCTAAAATGAACATGTGTTTTTTCTCTGGGTTAATGCTCAACTGCCAAGTAACATGGCTTTTATAAGGTGAGACAATCCCAAACACAGCACCTGAATTAGTATTAAAGGGGCAGCTGTCATTTTAGCTATGATGTGTAAGCAGGTGCCAGGTTCCCAAGAAAACCAGTTAGTGTAGGACTTGCAGTGAAATGGGGTCCCTTGGCGATGGGCTGCAAGCTTAAATGCATTGATCAATTCATGAACTAAAACCCCATTATTTATTTATTGATTATTTGAATGTTAAGGCGAGTTAGTTTGTTGTAGTGAGTGCTGGGCCCCCTGTGTTTATATATATATATATATATATATATATATATATATATATATATATATATATATATATATATATATGTTTATATTACTCTCCCCCCTGCAGTTAAGCATTGACCAAGTTTATACTGCCTTTACTCTGGGGCCCCCCTGTCTAATGTGCCCTGGGCCCAACAAATGTTTAATATGGCCCTGCCCTAAGTCCAGTACTGTACCCTACAGATGGAGCCGGCCAGGGCCGGCGCTACCCGCTCAGCAGAGGATGCAAAGCAGGTAGGCGCCGGGCAGGAGAGGCGCTTTCCCTGCTGTGCATCCCCTGCTGTCTGTCTCTGTGGCTGCCGGCTGCTACTGCTGCGCATGTCACACTTAATGACAGGACAGGAAGCAGATCCGAGGCACAGAGCTCCCTCCGCTCCAGGCTCCTACCGTCCTAAACATCAGATCAGGCCTGGTCAGAGGTCAGCAGTGCTCAGCACGCAGCAGTAGTACGTGCGAAAAGGGGCGGGGCTAATCGGCCGGAGGGGGTGGGGCTACACAGAACCGAAAGGGCGGAGCTATGAGGGAGCAAGAAGACTGAAGACACAGGAGAGGATGAGCAGCTGCCAGGAGAGTAAAGTGAGAGTGTTCTATGTCGGCAACTGGTGTGAGCACGTCTATAGGCACTACTAATGTCGGCAACTGCTGTGAGCATGTGTGTAGACAGCGCTACTAATGTCGGCAACTGGTGTGGGCACGTCTATAGGCAGTACTACTAATGTCGGCAACTGGTGTGGGCACGTGTATAGGCAGCACTACTAATGTCGGCAACTGGTGTGGGCACGTGTATAGGCAGCACTACTAATGTCGGCAACTGGTGTGGACATGTGTGTAGGCAGCACTACTAATGTCGGCAACTGGTGTGGGCACGTCTATAGACAGCACTACTAATGTCGGCAACTGCTGTGAGCATGTGTGTAGCCCTAATGTGACAGCCTTACTAATGTCGGCAACTGGTGTGGGCACGTGTATAGGCAGTGATACTGCTGTCGGCAACTAGTGTGGTCATATGGTTACACAGTGCTACTAATATCGGCAACTGGTGTGAGCACTATGTATAAGCAGAGCAACTACTTTTGGCAACTTGTGTGGGTGTTATAAATAAGCAGCCCTTCAAATGTGGGCATATGCAGGAGATCTCGGGGCGTTATGTGTGTCAATATCATATGGGCATTATGGTGCATGGCATATTTTGTAAGGGGAATTAGGGTGTGTGGCATAATGTGTAATGGGCATTATAGTGTGCTGCATATTGTGTAAAGGGCATCATGATGTGTGGCATAATGTATAATTTGCATTACTGTGTGTGGTATAATGTGTAATGGGCATCATGATGTGTGGCATAATGTATCATTTGCATTACTGTGTGTGGTATAATGTGTAATGGGCATTGAGGTGTGAAGCATAATGTGTTATGGGGATAACGGTGTAATTGGTACTTTTATGTGACCACACCGCTTCCTCATGTAGCTATGCTCCTACATTTTTGCGTGCGCCTACAGCGCAAACTCTCTCTTTTTTTTAACTCATGGCACCAAAATTGTGCTACTATGTGGTGTAATTTGGAGTGGGAGTACTAATGTGTGGCCATTCCCCTTGCTTGTGAGATCACACGTTTTTCTTTTGGTGTGCGCTGTCCCTTTGTAAAGTTTGGGTGGGCGCAAATTTATAGTTTGCAGGAGGGCGCCGAACCCCCTAGCACCGGCCCTGGAGCCGGCTCCATCATTGCAGGAGCCAGCCCCCATCAGCCACCAGCTCCCGCCAGGGGGGGTGGGCGCACACATGAAGCTTGTGTGCCCCGTGGCAACGGAGCTCCCCAGCGCTGTCCCCATCGCCACCCCGACAACCCCCCCCCTTAACCCTGCCCATCTCCCTGAAGTGGAGACGCACGTGTGTCCCAGTCTCCTACTGGGATGACAGGCGCTACAACTGTATACTGGGTTTCCGATAGCATTAGATTAGTGACCACCCAGGCTATAGCTGGGGATGTGCTGGTGTTAGAGGGGGCAGTTGTCAAGCGTTAATGTGGTTCTGCTTGGCACCAGCACGTGGCTGTGCAGACACTGACATCACATGCTCATTCTTCCACCCAGAGTGGACATGCGACTGCTAGAATTCTTATGTCCCCTGCACACATTTATTGCTACCATGTCTGTTACCACATGACGATGCACATTACAACATTGTTTCTGTCGCTGAGTCCTGCAGGTTCTGTTGTATGAATGCTACAGGCCAGACATAAAATATGGACGAAGTTGATTTATTTAGGACTCTTGAGATGATCATTACTGCATTTTCTGGATTAAGTTATGAAGCTTTCCTATCAGTGGTGCAGCTGCTATAGGGCCCGAGGGGTTGGGGGGCCCGAGGATGCAGCACATGTAATCGTCTGCATCCTCTATAGTTACAGAACTGTGTGCTACCTTAAAAATGCTTTTTCTTTTTCATTTAGTGCAGCACGGATCCTGGAATGAGGCGGGTCCTGGGGTCCTGATAGGGCAGGCTGCGTCTAGCACCATACCTAGAGGGTGCTGCAACTGCCCCATCCGTTTGCCGGGCGCTCACTGAGATTGTGCTAATAGTGGGTGCCCGGCGGGCAGCGGCTCCTGCAGGGATGTTGGAGTGAGAGCTATATAAGGCTCCTCACCAGTCACCACTATCCGGCCGCCACAGCAAGGCAGTGCAGCAGAGCGTCGGATGAAAGTTGTCTGTTATCCATGCTCACACACAGGCCGGTGCAGAGTCCACAGCATTGCTACAGAATTTAGCTAATAGTAGGTAACGGGAGGGGGGATTAAATAATCTACCATCTGTGCCTGCTTCCTTCATTTCACCTGAATATCCCTGCCACCCCTGTGACAGCAGCCCCCCTCTCCCACCTGCGTGTGCCTGTGGACACCCCCCCCCCCAAGCAAGTAACAACCTGCTTCCGCCCTCTCAACTGAATGTGCCTGCCACCCCCCTTGTGACAGCCTGCCCCCTCTCCAAGATGCAAGTACCTGCTGACCCCCCCCCCCCCAGTAAGTGTGTGTGTGTGTGTGTGTGTGTGTGTGCCTGTACCCCCCTCCTTGCAACAGTCTGCCTCTCTTATCTCACCTGCAAGTACCCACCAGTCCAGAGCCGGCCTTAGGCATAGGCAAACTAGGCAATTGCCTAGGGCATTTGGAATGCCTAGAGGCATCAGCAGCTTCTGCTGATTGAAATGACATGCAACATGCCTATATTCTGTGTGTGAGTGAGGCTGTATCTGCATATGAAATAGTGTATTCATGGAAATCACTGTAACATAGCATTCTGTATGCAGGTACAGCCACAGTCACACACCGAATATATTCATGCCACATATCATTTTAATCATCGGAAGCTCCTTGTGCGTGCTGGTCATAACAATGCAAATAAGCCGAATTTTCAGCAAAAAAGGCACCCAACGTTAGCAGAACTGGCCAGGAGCTGCATGGCTTATTGAGTCAAGATGTATGAGGAAACATCTGTATCCAAGCAGAGGCAGAGATCACAGTGTTAGTGGCTGTGCGAGTGCTGTCTGTGGGTGGGTTGGTTGTGCAATAGTGTTCGGCATATGTGTAAGGGCCATTATGTGTATCATGTATAAATGCATTAATAATGTGCGACATATGTGTAACAGGCATTATGTGTGTCATGTGTATAAGGGCATTAATAATGTGCAACATATGTGTAATGGGCATTATGTGTGTCATGTGTATAAGGGCATTAATAATGTGCAACATATGTGTAAGGGGCATTATATGTGTCATGTGTATAAGGGCATTAATAATGTGCAACATATGTGTAAGGGGCATTATATGTGTCATGTGTATGAAGGGCATTAATAAAGGTTGGCATAATGTGTAAGGGGCAATATGGTTATAAGGACATTAATAATGTGTGTCATGTGTAAGGGGTATTACTGTGTGGTATTATCAGGAGTGCCGAGAGAAAGGGGTAGGGGGTACAAATTACCCAGGCCAAAGTCTGATGGAAGGGCCTAGTGGGGGTCCCGGGCCCCCTCCCCTTAAGTTACAGCAGCAGCTGCAGCTCTTCTCCTCTGCCCAGCACACACTGCTTTGTGCTGGGTTGCAGTGTGGCCACGGAGTTGCTTAAAATACAATATTTTCTCATGATTTTTTTCTAAGGGTATAATGTGAATAATGTGAGGAGTAATGTACATAAGGTAAAGTGGTACTACTGTGCGATGTAACGTGAATAAGGGACACCATCGCATGATATAATGTGAATAAAGTGGCACTACTGTGTGGCATTATTTGAATTGGGGGTACTATTGTGTGGCCATGCCCCTTCCCAGCAAGAACACACCCCTGTTTGGGCTGCGCACCGAATGTGTGCACTGTTTCCATTTAAAATATTGCGGGAAGGAGCACCAAAATGATGACTGCTATGATGAGGGTTGATGGTGCTGGGAAAGAGGAGCAGGGTCAGAGGCGGAACTAGTGGCGGTGCTAGGGGGCACCAGCCAAAATCTTGCCTAGGGCGCCATTTAGGCTAGGGCCGGCTCTGCACCAGTCCCTCCATAAAGGAGACCGTGCTTCCTCCACTCTGGCTTGTGACAGCCTGCCCCCCCCCCCCCCCCCAACCTTCTGTCTCAGATCTTCCTACCCTCTCTGTGTATGACAGATTTCCCTTTTCCTCCTCTATTCTCTTTACACGTTTCTCTCCTCAGCATGTTGCAGTCTCCCCCTCCCCCCCCCCCCCCCTTGGCACCTCTCTGTGTGTTAGCCTCCCCACATTCTTTCTGGCCTTGGATCTGTTTTTTCCACCTATGCCCCCTTGTCCATCCACTCATCTACACACCCATATGGTGCTCTATCCATCTATGCCCCCTGTCCGTCCATCTATTCCCTAATATGGTGCTCTGTCCATCTATGGCCCCTCCCCACCTGTCTGTACCCATGACACATCTATGGCCCCTCACCCATTTTTCCTGTCTAAGCAATGTCCTCCTAGCTTGATCTCCCTCTCTCTCACCCTGACACACACTTTATGTCTTTATTGCTCTCTGAAACTGTCTTCCTCTCTCTCCCTGACAATGGGCGGTATTCAATGTGAATGCCGGCGACGTGCAGTGAATCCTGTTTAGGATTCGCTGCATATTCGCCACTGCTCGCTGTGTTCCGGAGCCTCGCCGGCTCCGGTATTCAACGAGTCAGGGGCTCGCTGCCCCTGACTGGTGAATATGAGCTCCTGCGGCGAACGCCGCAGGGAGCCTGAGGACGGTGGCAGGCAGAGAGATGGACGTCTCCCTGCCTGCCCCAGACCGTTTGTGGGGGGGAGGTGGGCTCCCCGGGTGCCAGGCAGCACAGGCTGCCCCCCGGGGGTGCCAGCAGGGGACCGGGTATATTCACTACACCCGTTCATGCATATGTAACGATCGGGTGCAGTGAATATATGAATATCTAATGAGCGGCTCAGCTCCGGCGCCCCCTGCTGGCTGCTGTGTAAAAAAAAAAAAAAAGTCTGTTGTATGTGACCTTGGTATATGTTATTCTTTAGGTCACAATGGCCGTTGCCCTCAGAGCAAACTAGAATCAGGAAGATTACAGTAGGAAACGCCACACGCTCTTCGAAGAAGCGAGTCACTCTTGCCAAAGGGGCGTGTCTAGCTCCATATATGGGCGTGTCTATGGGAATAGCTGCAAATCCATTCACATCTCACTCACTATCGAATGATTTTCCATCTGTACAAATGTGCTGAACGCTACCCATTCTTAAACTGTGCGACAGGGACAGGCTGATCGGGGCCAGAGTTGACATCACAGACCCTCTCTGAAAATGCTTGGGTACGCCTGTGTATTCCATGACACTCCCTGGTTACCACCCACATACGCCAGCTTCTTGTTCTTGATTTTTAAAAAAACACAATTTTTTTTTCTATTTGTCCACATACATGCGCACTAAGAACTGTACACTTGTGCAATCGATAATCGGCTGCTGTGCAGGTTGACAGACCAAAGATCAGGTCTAAATAACCCCCGTGCTCAGGGCTGCCGACAGGGGGGTGCCATGGGTACAGCTGTCCTGGGCCCCGGCCTCTGGAGGGGCCCGGGCAGCTGCACGCAGTGGCACAGCGCCACCCCCCGCACCTGCACAATGCATCTCCAACCCGGCACCCCCCAGCAAGGTACGCACAATACACAGTGCAGCCTGAAGAGCCCCGAGCCTAGGAGGGGCTAGAGGGGCTCGGGGCTCTGCAGGCTGCACTGTGCAGTGTGCACTCCCGCCGCTGCTGGAGGGAGATGCAATATTAGTAATTGGGGGAGGCGGGGTGCCGCCGCATGGGGGGGTGCCATTGGGGGCCCGGACTGAAGGTCAGTCCCAGGCCCCAACATTACTAGTGGCAGCCCTGCCCATGCTCATGGCAAACTGGTCAATAAGTCTGATGTTTTGCCATAAGAGAATGCTAAAACTATGGCAAGGCATGCTGGGATGTGTAGTTTCACAACAGCTGGAGGGCCATAGTTTGGACATGCCTGCACTAGAGTATCAGCACTTTTTCAAGGCACATCTATTTGTGCAATAAAGTTTCTTATTGCTAAATTAAAAATATATATTAAATGAAAAAAAGTGTGCTTTTCAGTGTCAGCCGTAGGTCCAGTTATGTGGCCGAATCTAACTGTCAACATAGTCTGTAGTTGGCCGCCACCAGCACTGGTTTTTCCTATCAATTTGAACCTGGCTTGGCCCTAGACCACCAACTGAGGCAATCCTTTCCAGTGCACTGAGGCATCCCAGTATATAGTAACCTGCAGTGGCGTAAGTTCTTCACAGTTGCCTGGAGGCAAGATAAATATTGGTGCCCCCCAAATAGCTCTATCAGTAAGGTGTCTGTCTCCAGTAAGACAGGTCATGGGTTATAATACAGGGTGTGACACTTGTGTTAATGATGTTTAGAATATACAGAATGTGACGTCTATAGTCCTGCTAGGAGGTGGAGTCAGCCACATAAGGGATATCAGCAGCTTTCAATTAACTGATTCAAACTTGCAGTGGAGGATAGGTGCCCCCTAGGGAGCAGAATGACTCCATTGCCTCCCAGAGTTACACCTCTGGTAACCTGTTTCATACAAGCTGGTAATAGTGTATGATTGCATCTATAGTATGAAGTAAAGAGAGGATATATATAAGTCTCCCTGGGTGGGGCACAAGCCTTTGATATTAAAATGTAACTTTTATTAGATATGTGTTAAGAAATCCCTCAAATAGATGAGGAATATAATACAATCAACATCGAACATGCAGATGGACAAATGTGACGATAACAACAAATATTTACAATTTAATAAGAAAGCAGTGAAATATTTGGGCTTTCTGAATATATGGTATCCCAGGATATCCGAATATAATAAACTCCCCATCAGGTATCCCCAGGTCCACACCTTCCATCTCACCATAAAATTAACCTAAACCTTAGCACTAACTTATCTAATAAAAAAGACACAGACACAAGTGCTGGCGTTTCAAAATGAATGTCAATTTATTTTGACAATTAAACTAACTATATATATAATGGTGGCGGCACCAAAGAACGGTCATTATAGGAAAGTGGGGTTAAAGATGTTACCATACACACCATCGCTGGTGATCGCTCTCCCCGGTCATCCACTCGTGCTAGTGGTGACCACCACCCCGGGCGGGAGCATGGCCGATGACCATCGATGTCAGGAGAGAGCGACACCCCACTATCTACACACACACACATCAAGATCTTACAAGGATGACCGTTCTTTACCGCCGCCGAAGAGAAAAGAAATAGGGAAGGGTGGGCGGGGCTTTTTCAGACAGAGGAAGAACTTCCTGTGAGTATGTTCCTTTTCTTCCCTGTCTATACTCCTCCCACAGCTCTGATAGGCCTTGTGCCCATCCTATTAACATATCAGCTGACCTTCCAGCGTAACCTGGGGAACCATCAGGGGTTTATGCTCACTCAGTGCTTAATCAGCATTCGTGGTTCTTAAACTCCCCATCAGGTATCCCCAGGTCCACACCTTCCATCTCACCATAAAATTAACCTAAACCTTAGCACTAACTTATCTAATAAAAAAGACACAGACACAAGTGCTGGCGTTTCAAAATGAATGTCAATTTATTTTGACAATTAAACTAACTATATATATAATGGTGGCGGCACCAAAGAACGGTCATTATAGGAAAGTGGGGTTAAAGATGTTACCATACACACCATCGCTGATGATCGCTCTCCCCGGTCATCCACTCGTGCTAGTGGTGACCACCACCCCGGGCGGGAGCATGGCCGATGACCATCGATGTCAGGAGAGAGCGACACCCCACTATCTACACACACACACATCAAGATCTTACAAGGATGACCGTTCTTTACCGCCAAAGCTAGGCCCTAAGCCGCAGCACCGCCACCAAGTAGGAAAAACGCTCAGCACTGTGTATCTAACCAACTAAAGACATCGCCCAAAAACAGAGCCACGCCCTCCGGGCTCAGATGAACACCATCGCTCCAATACAGCGCACTCCGCTGAAAGCTGATGGCGTCATGGCGAATAACACCCCCGCCATTGGTCAGCAGATACTTCTCAACTGCAGCGTTCACCGTCTTCCGTGAACGCTCCAGGCGGGGGCAGGACATCGCATTCCTTCACACTATCCTCGATATAATGGAGGACCACACCAACTTTCATGCAGGCAAATACAAAGAAATAAAATAGAGGTCCCGCACAATCACTGAGCGTAGCTCGAGAGCGGTCACCCGCCCTAAGTCATTGCCACCCAGGTGGAATATGATGACTCTCGGGACCCCAACATTTCTCAGGGCTCGAATCAGCCCAGCCTGCAGCCCTTTTCATAGCATACCTCTCTCTCACTCAGCCACCTAACCTCCCCAGCTTGACCAAACACGCGTACATCAGATACTATGTTTGCCCTGGAAGCCCAATAGACAAAGGAATGTCCAATCATCCAAATGGACTTAACGTCCTGTCGACCTGAAATATTTATAAAGAGGTTAGAAGGCTGTCGACAAGCTTGCATACCATGCATTCCCACGCTTGTTAGAGAGAGGAATGAGAAAAACCGTGGCCGACCAGCTCTTGAGGCACAAAACACACCGTCTGGGGTAAACTAACAGGTACGCCATGCCAGATTGTAATTATAGCCGAATTGTGCCCCCAGACGGATGTGAAAACACACCTCAAGGCCCCCACTGTAAGTTGACGAGCGCTTATGCGTCCAGTCGACCATGGTGAAAAGTGACAGATAAAGCTGGCCGAATGTACCTCCGGAATGCTGCCGAGCGCCATCGACCCAGAGATTGAATCTCTGCGTCGGAGCGGCCCTCCGCAGCCGCCGAGGTAGCAGCCCCCATCCTAAAGGAATGAGACCCGAATTCCTTAGGATCGAGACCCGTGGCCTCCAGCGCCCGTCCCAAGACGTGACAGAATTGGTATTTTGTGAGCGGTGACCCATCCTCGTGCATCAGCCATGCGCCTGGAAGGTCCGGGCGCACCTGGGCGAAGGCCGAGACCAACGTCACAGGGCACGCCCTTTCCACCGTGCACGGGAGCAAGGACAGCCACCGCCCCCTCCCAGCCTGGTCCGTCTTAGATCGTCGCTGGTGACATAGCACCGAATCCACATGGACCACCAGGTCATCCACGGTCAGTGGTGAGGGCATTCGCTTTGACGGCGCCACCAGCTCCCCAAACCTGAAGGCACCATGATACGCCGTTGCATACGCCATTCGGAACAGCAGGACCTCATAGTCAGGCCAGCAAAATGTCCCTCAGGGCACCCAGCAAGGCTGGGAGCAATGTCAAATCAATTGGTCGCCTGCAGTCTGGGAGTGCCGGCGAGGCGCGCAGCCGTCCACGCAACGCACTGGGCACCAGAAAGGACCGGGACGGGTCCGCCCTACCATGCCGATACAAAAGAAAGGCACCCCTGCCAGCATCCTGCGTAATGAGGCAACAACGCCCCAAGGAGTACCAACTCCAGACAACGGCCACCATAGCCGCACCAGGTGTCTTACCTGCATGAGGGGCAGACAGCCTAAACTGTTCCCCCTGGTGCCATCCTTCCTGATGGCACCACAATGTCCCGGGCATGATAGCCCTCATGGCTAGCCCCTCCATTCCATGCTAATCATCTGAAGTGCCTGCCTCCGGCATGAGGCTCACCTCTGTGGACATGCCAGGGGTCCCAACAGCCGAGTTCCAGGAACAACCACCGGAGGAGGATCTGGCCCGCCCTGTGAGGCCTAAGTGGCAAACGGCCTGAGCTCCTGTGCCACTGCACACGTTGGGGACACAATTACGGGCGCCACACTGAAGAGGCTGTAACCCCAGGCAGCTCATCAGGGCAGGCAAAATAACAAGGTTGGGAGCTGGCAGAGCCCCAGTAGGGGAAAGCCCAGACCTGCGGTCCATGAAGGAATTCACAAGGGGGGGGGCCATAAACTGCTGTACTCTCTTACAGGCAGTAGGTGGCAGGGGCCCTACACCGCGCCAGCCCAACAAAGGGGAAGTATTTTCGGGAACTACCCGAGACCCCCTTTCAGCGCTGCCTTGAGGGACCAGCCCGGTCCTCCGCAGCCATCGTCGCCTGGCCGGTCCTGCAGAAGGCATGTCCCCGGGGATGGACAGGAGACTGGGGTCCCACAATAGGGGAAGGGGGGTGGCCGTCCCCGGTAGCCTGCACTACCAGCCCTACATCCCTGTCACACGTCACCCCGCAGGCCAGTCTAAAGGGAGAATATACAAGCATCTCACCGTTGGAGCCATGGTGGGAACCAAACCAATGCCATTGGTGCTGTGAGGCAGTGATGCTAACCATTCCACCATCTGTACTGCCGGGAATGCCAGAGGGGCGTGCAGTGATCGTGGCAGTAGCACCCCGCCCCCTGCCTCTAACGGCCTCACTATATAATATGGTGGTGCCCCTTATGGGAGTCGAAGCCTGCCCATGGCGTTAACCATCGCGCCAAGATGCTGTACCTCCCCAATGTCGGGGACTGGGCAGTGGCATCATCCCAGCGGCCCTGCCGCCCCCGGGGTAGTTGCGCCATGGGCACTAGCTCTGCCCAAACCCCCCGGGCTGCCAGGAGGTCCTGGCGCCATTGCCGCGGCCTACCCCTTAGTGATGGGAAATCTAGTTAATTTTTTTGACTAATTCATTACGATCTAGTTCACCCAAAAGATTAGCTCAGAAGACTACCATATATATATACTCGAGTATAAGCTCACTTTTCGATAACATTTTTAATGCCGAAAAAGCCCGTCTCGGCTTATACTCAAATGAGGGTCCCACTCGAGTCAATAAGCTTTCCCAGTATGTGATGTAGACTTAGGTGCTTAGTCTTATATTCGGGACGACCTCCACTCGAGCCTACCTACGGCAGTCCGTCCGGCTCACTATACCATCAGAGACTGAGAGGAGTGATTAGAACTAGATGCACCAGACTAACTTATTACCCGCAGAGCAGGGGTTTTTATACTAGCTCATTGGAGGAGTAATATTCTCGTTAGGATGATCAGATGGGAATAATCTGATTTTTTAAACCTATTTTAGAAGCAGTGAATTATACAGCACCCTTATACCCCCTTCACACTGCGCTGAACGGAATATTGCCGTTGTTTCACAATTTAAACACGTTTAAGGCAAACAGAAAATGCAGAGTTGATTTACCAGTGAAAGATGACCGGTATTCCAAAACGGTCCTACACGTTTTAGGGCCATTGTTATGCAGTGAGAGTGGCTCGAAACGGTATTTAGTAGAAAACAAACATCAGACTACAGACCCGTCCCCTACCTACTGCCCTGAAACATGTTGAGGGGATCAAACGGGTTGATTGATGTGAATGGTATTCAAATGGCATTCAAAGCGGCCATCTACTGCAATGTCAAGGCTCAGACCTGTCTCGAATACCGCCTTAAATACAGCTTGCGGAGCGTTTAGGCAGTGCGAAAGCGCACTATAGGGACCTATTCTTTGTTTAGCTCTGCCAAACTTATCCCCTTTTGGTTATTATTTCAACTTCCATAATATGCAATAAAATACCCAAATTCAGAGTAATATACTGTCACTAGTTTGCTTTAAAATACAGTATTTAACATGTCCCTTTTCCCCAATGTAACTGACTTTAGAGAGAGATAAAGTAAAGAGTTTGCAAAATATTCAGTCAGTTTCTGTCATTTATCTTCCACAGCCTAAATGTAACCGAAGCCGATCGGTTGCTAGGGGAAACTGCTCCACTTTATGTATTATGAAGGTTCATACCTATCCCTCTTTGTCCTGTAGAGTAAACAGAGCTACAGTATATAACATCCAATACATGATTGGGAGTGTAACTCGTGACCTAATATGAAGGCAGCATGGCAGTGCAAACTATGGCTCAGCTCCATACATGTGCCTGAGCAAGGCAGTACCACACATGGCCGCCCAGAGGCACTGTACAGCCACATTATGGCTGTATGAGTCCGAGATTAGTCTAGGGATCTGTAGGAAGGGAACTAACTGAACTACTGAACTATTTACATGACTCACGAGTCACCAGTAGATCCGCAGAGTCTAGACCATGTCTGAGCTCAGCCGTGCCCCTTGTGGCAGCAATCATGCACTGCCTCCTATGCACTGCATGAGAGCTGAATAACATGGCTGCTGCGGAACACCTACCCAGATCCCAGCAGAGATTTTGCACAGCAGTATGCTCAGGCCCCTAGGGGTGCCAGCAGGGGCTGCTGGCACCATCTGGGCCCTATTCGGCCCCTGACCTCCTCCCCTGGCTCGCCCACGGCCTCTACCCGGTCTATTAAGGTGGGAGAGGGGGCTCCGGAGGGGAGACCCCTTTGGGTCAGCCTGGAAGCCAGGATGGGACTGGATGAGGAGCAGAGGCTGGGCAAGGCCCTAGGATCATGGGGCTGAGTGGAGGTGGGCTGTCTCACTGGCGAGAATCCGCCTCTGGCGCTGGACCGGGCGGAAGGCCGCGGTCCAGGCCTAGCGGCCGCGCCAGCGTTTATGCGGGGGCCTAGCCCTCTTCCGCGTACTTGTGCGGCACGGGCTCTACCCCTGCCCGACCCCCCCTGGCCGCCGCGACCCCTGCCGCGCGTGCCGCGGCCTGCGTCTCCACTACGCGAGGTCCGGCGCCGGGCCGCGTCATCGGCCGGCGCCGCGACCATCGCGCTATGACGCGCGGGCGGCGCAGGAGCCGCAGGACCCCGCCGCGATCCCCTCCGGTCCCCACTGGAACCACCAGGGACCGCGCCGCTAGGCCCCGCAGCCTCCCAATCCGCCTCCCCAGCATCAGCAAGGCGGGCGGGCGGGCGGGTCGTCCTACGCGGCCGGTAGGCCATGGCTCCAACAGTCAGAGAGGGACAGTTGAGAATAGAGGGACAGATCTATGAAGAGGAGACAGAAGAGGAAAGAGCAGAATGTAAAGATAAGAAAGCTTGCACAGAAAAACAGAATTTTGATTGCTGCAAAGCAGCGCTTGCCTGATCCAGCTACAGCTTTTTCAGACAGAGGAAGAACTTCCTGTGAGTATGTTCCTTTTCTTCCCTGTCTATACTCCTCCCACAGCTCTGATAGGCCTTGTGCCCATCCTATTAACATATCAGCTGACCTTCCAGCGTAACCTGGGGAACCATCAGGGGTTTATGCTCACTCAGTGCTTAATCAGCATTCGTGGTTCTTTATAATAAATGTATGATGTTATCCTGGTCTGGATACAATTCTAACAGTCTGGAATAAAAGTATAATGTTAGTGTGAGGATAGGCTCATGCAATAGGGAATATATCACTGATAATTGCTACAATAGCCATTCCCCTTGGGAACATGAGCATAACACACTCAATTACGACGTTTGTCTGAGTCTATTTCTTTATTATTTCAACAAACAGAAATATCATGTAGAAAATGTAGTAAACAATATCAGTTTTTCAAATTGTACTTCCTCTGTATCAAGAAGCACAAATGGAGTTCTACAATGTAGCAGATAGTGTCTGCAGTTAAAGCAAGGTCTATGACCTCTCTAGGGGCCTTATTCTGGTCGGTGCGGATATTCCCGAATTCTTTCGGATGGCGTTTTTTAGCCGTCTGCGCATGCGTGGAGAACGCTACGCGCATGTGCCACGCATGGTCTCCGTACTTGTTCTCACTAATACCGTACAGAAATGTGCCCCGCAATCATTCGGCCAATATGGGTGTGTTATGGGCGTCATGCGGAATGACACAGGGGCGTAGTTTCAAAGTGGGCTAAACTGGGCGGAAACATGGGCGGACACGGGGGAGTACACACATTTTGGTAGGCGTGCATTCGGACAGCACGCCGAATGCACGCGAGCGAAAAGGGAAGAAATGTGCGGTGTACAAAAGGTTACTCTTGCTTTGCGGACACCACTCGGTCATGCGCTAGGCAATCGGAACGCCTAATCAGGACGAACGCACCTCAATCAATGTCACCTGAACACAATACAATCACATACTTTACCCATTACTTGTTAATTACACGCTTCTCACTGCTACAATTGGAAGCATTGCAGCTTAAAGGGAACATTACATGCTGCACTTGTCACACACTTTTACACTGCAAATAATCAACACAACTTAATATTAATAATACTAATACACATGGCACTTGTGTATGTATCAATTAATACAGACATTTGGGGGGCCAACATAAAATTTATTAAACAAACTTTGGTACAAATTTCAAAACCATATCAAAACAAATGGTACCATACCAGGACAAAAATGACATAATACATAATAAATAGCCACAGCAGAATCATTGGGAACACATCAGGTGGCTTCACAACAAAAGTACAGCACCAACACTTCAAGTACAGCACACAGTAATGGTAGCCGAAACAGGGCAACAGGTGAACCAAACATGACATTTGAACCGCGGGCAAAAGTGGTGACCCTGGGCACGGATTTGGACACAGGATGCTGACACACACAGCTCAATGGAAGATTTGGGAAGACATAACGGAGGAGATTAATGGGGACACAAGTTCATTTGCGAGCACGTTTGCCCCTGGCAGGCTCCTTGCCACGTGCAGCAGCTCTTCGGCCTCGTCCACGGCCAGAGTCCGATGGTGGCTCATGTGGAGCACGTGCTGGTGAGGGGGTGGATCTTCTTCCCCCTCTGGCAGCAGGGAGTGATGAGGTTGGTAATGCACCCGAAGCGGGTGACATTAGGGCCCTATTGCTGTTAACTAGCTCCACCATAAGTTCATTATGGCGGAGGAGGAGGTCGTTTTGCCGCAGGGCTTGATCAGCCAGCACCTGCAGGCTACCAGCAATAGCTTGGTGGCTGCCAGCCATAGCTTGCTGGCTGGCACTCATAGCCTGCAGGCTCTCAGCAATACTCTGCTGGCTGCTGGTCAAACCCTGCAGCACCTCCTCGGCCCTACGCACCCGCTCGAATGCCGACTCTCCCTGCTGCACAATACTATCCAGCACACGGCCCCACATGGACAATTCAGCCGCAGACAATCCCGGCGGCTGCTGCACGGGCCTGCTACTGGGGCCAGGTGGCACAGACTCCACAACCTCCTCAAGAGAATCTTGACCAAGCGGTGGCGATGCTGTTGAACAAGAAAATTCCAATTACCACACATTCCATGCAAAATGTAAAACATCTACTTATGGCCTGGCAAATAATTACCTTCTAGATTAGAAGCCATCACTTCCGCTGGGGACTCGCTGTCTATAGTGCTCACCCCCCGGACCTCCTCCACTGCTATACAGCACTGGGCCATCTCTTCCAGGGGGGTGAGCTCCAGCTTGGCAGGCATGGGGCCAGCCCCAGAGGTCTGGCTGTGTTGCCACCGCTCGGTCAATTTCTTCTTGAGGTTGCCTTTGAAGTCGTGCCACCTGCAATCAAAATGTACATATTAATACATGTAACTCCTCATGTTTGCTGTAGCACCCATTGCAATCTGAAACATAATACAACATGTGCCTACTGACACCAAACTTACATTATATTCTTTTTTCAAACCAATCCTTAGAAGATACAAAAACAGTCACCCTCCAATAACTATCAATTCAATGTCATGGCCTACATGTCTGTGCGTCCAAGCAACGTGAACACCCATTGCCCAACTCCATCTAATATTGAATGTAAACATTACTGGACTTTTCCTACTCAAATTTTACACACATGTACTTGCCTCTTCTTAACGTGCTCCGTCTGACGAACTTGTGGAGCCACTGCATTAATCGCCGTTATCTCCTCCCAGATCTTCCATCTCCTTGTGTGTGTCAACTTCACCGCTGGACACTCAATTAAATCACGTGCCCGGGTCACCAGGATGTCAAGCTCCCGCGGTTCAAATGCCATGTTTCGTGTTGTTGGTTCCCGTGTTGCCCCACTGCGGCCACGGGCACTGCCACGGCCACCGGTTGCTGTACCTGAAGTGCTGGGCTGGCTACTCTGTTGGGAAGCCACCTGCTGTGTTCCCAATGATTCTGCTGAAGCTGAGGATGGCCCAGCAGCTGATTGGCCTGATGTTGATGGGCCATCTGGGTCCTCTGGGTTGAGGGGGACATAGGTGGTGTTGGCCTCCATGCGTGCCAAGAGATTCTGCACCACCTGGTCTTCCTCTGAGTCTGAGCCTGGCATGTTAGCAACAACTGTTTGCCTTTCTAGGACAACTTTAAATACTATTTCTGTAATTGGCGTTAATCAGCTGCAACCTGCGTTCCGTACGGCTGCGTCCCGTACGCCAGCGTCAACCGTGCGGCGCATACGTCCCGCCCCTTGGTGTAGAAAAATATTTCCCAAAAACATGGAAAACTCAGTAAGTCTGATTTATTTGCTAAATGCAGATTCCAACACTAATGACCAAATACAACTGTGGTCAGACATGCAATGTATATTTGCATGTACTTCTGTACTGTGCACTTGTTTGCTATGTAGTACAACTGACACTACTCATTCCATATGTCAATCCAGTCCCCCACTTAGCCACAAGTAATCAGTGCTAGCATCCAAATCACATGTGAAAGCACTCCACATTCAGGTTAGATGCTAGCTACTTTTCATTCCACCTCTGTAGTAGGGGCCAGTAGAAGGTAAGTGTACACATGGCAGCATGTGGAGTTAGGTGTAAGTGTCTAGAGATGCACACTATTTCACCTGTTGCTTATACCCATGTTTGGTGAATGTTATAGATTAGATATAATATGTTACCATCATATTTTACACTGTTTAGGATGGGTGTGCGATGCAATGGGTTAGCCGTCTGTTCGGGCGCATACACGCTGTTAGTGTAAAAATGAACAATAAAGTTAATACCAAATATCACTCTGATCAACCAATGACAGCACATGATTGTTTGATGTGTGCCATTGCTAAGATGGCGGCTTATGGCAGAGCAGCACCCTTCTCTGCAGCCGAGCTGAAGACACTGGTCTCCGTTATGGAGACCAGGCTGGGTCGTGAGGGGCCCATTCATCACCAATAGGCAGAAACGCTCTGCCTATGCGGTGGCCCGCCGGCGGATATACGCCCGCACCAATGTGCGGCGGACCATCGCTCAGTTGGAGCGGCGGTGGTCCGACCTCCGGCGCAGGGAGCCAGAGAGGCTTCAAAGCATAAGGGCCAGCATTGCTAGATGTGAGTATTTCAACAGTAAATGTGGATTTGTACATGATTGCTTACCTGACATTATTTAATCCACTAAGGTCAGCAGCCTGATCATGAGTTAAACATGCCATACAATATATGAGTGCTACTTCCTGATTGACACCCTGTAATGGTCATAAAATATGTTATTGGGGAGGATTAATGCTTGTGATGCTTACAATGGCCCAAATGTAACAGCATACCTGCCATGTTACAGGCTGTGTTTTGTAAAGGCCACTGAGGAGCTGTTTGCATGTACAAGTATCAGTACCTCTAACCTTAGCATTTATAGGTTGATAAGGCTTATTACAAATTACCACTAATTGGCACTTTTTTCATTTTTCCCAAACACAGCACGTGCACGAGCAAGGCAGGCCCGGGAGGAGGCAGAGGCAGGTCTGGCACAGGAGGAGGCAGAGGCAGGTCTGGCACAGGAGGAGGCAGAGGCAGGTCTGGCACAGGAGGAGGCAGAGGCAGGCCTGGCCCAGGAGGAGGCGGAGCCAGCGATGGCCGAGGAGGAAGAGATTGAGGAAGGGGTGGAGGAGGCTGAGTGGCCAGTGGAGGCAGAGGTGGCAGCCGAGGAGGAGGTCGTGGCGGCCGCGGAGGCCCAGGAAGAGGGGGAGGATGAGGAGGCCTGTGTGGTTGAGCAGGCGGCCGAAAGTGGTATGTATACATAAAGATTCGTTCTTCCTTTTGTCATCCACTATTTGATATGTAGCACTGTTGATTCAAATGTGTTTGAAAATACTATAAAGCCAAACAACAAATTGGGTAGCAACAGACACACTTTGGGGTTAGATAGGGTGGCCAAACCATCCCTTTCATCCTGGACACATATTAATGACACAGGTTGTGCGGATGGCTTTCAGGTCGAATTGAAGTGCCACTGAACCTGTGTAGTTAATCTGTATCCAGGAAGAAAGTGATGAGTTGCTCATGTAAGGGTTACATGTCCCTGCTGGTTGCATACAATCTGTAGGCTCATATAGGTGAGTAGAGTTTACTGGCGAATGATCTTTGTTAACTAGATTCAGTATGGCATAAATGGAGTATGGCCAGGTGTGGCTTAGACTGGAGTAACAAGTGGTGAGTGCCCCTGGGCCCTCCTCTAGCTAACCACCCCCTGCGGTCTGCATGTATGTTTGTCACCATAATTGTGTGTTGATTTGGTCTTAGTAATGCTTTTGAGCATGGGAGTGGGTTAGTGCTGCAGCTTCCCCTAACTGGCATTCTGACAATGATTTCTGGAGCAGACCATCAGCAGGCAAGCCATGCTTGATTGCACAAATGTACTGAGCATTCCTGAGAGTTGTGTAACTCCCCTGCCAGGCTCCATCATATAACTGACACTGAACTTTGTTTGCCGAATTGTGATTGGTGCAGCGCGTGGCATGCTTCTCAGAGCTTAGTCATGGGTGGGTTTGGATGGAGAAGGAGCAGTATGACTGTGAGGTGTTCTACAGAGTAAAGGGTAGAGGGCCAAAATCAGCCTTTCCATGTAGTATGTATGCATGTATGTATAGGTGTATGTCTCATATATATAGGTAGATATGTGTGTGTGTATATATATATATATATATATATATATATATATATATACACACACACCTCGCAGAATGCATGTTTAAAATGTAGCTTTGACTATGTTAAATGTATGCATGAATATCATTAGTCATTTTTCATTTTTAATTTCCTCCACAGATGAGCCTGCCCAAGCAGAGGAGGGTCGCCGTGGGGCCCTCGTAAGACTGCGAGGCCTGATGCGCCTCATGCTAGAGGAAATGGACCGCCTAATAGATGCGGAGGATTAAATTATTGTTTTGTTGGCATTTGTTTAATAATAAATCGTTATTTAAAGTTCAAAGTTGTCAGTGTTTTTTTTCTAACATGCTAAAGTATATGTGTAAGTTGTTTAAAATGTTTAAAATAAGCAAAATGTACATAGTGTATATAGATGTATGTTAGGGTCACATGCTGTAAGGGTTAATGTGTGTCATGAATGTAGTAGGAATGTGGGTCAGTATAGATGAGCATTTAATTGATTGAAATTGCTAACAATCCCTTTTTCAGGAGGTTGCCTAATAGCCTAAGTGGGTCATGTGATCGCTGTGTGTACTCAGTACAAAAGTGTTGGATTGTGCGTAAATACTCCGCATCTGGGCGTACGGACAGCTTTCCGTACGTTCTCACGCGGTAAGACCGTGCTTGTGCGGGAAGACCGTGCAAGAATCTGTACGTTTCCCCCGCACACGCACGGTTTGTATGTCGTCCGTACACACGCCCTGTTCTTAAAGAGTGAGTCCGTCCGAATGCGGAGGACACGTGGGCGTTTCTACGGACGATGCCCGTTACTCCAGTCTAAGCACAGCGATGCGTGCGGCCCGCACCGTAAAAATTCGGGAATATCCGCACCAACCAGAATAAGGCCCTAGATGACACTTTCTCTTTTAGAGATAAGGATAGTGGTGAGTTAGCAGAGACTTGAATTGTATATACACTCTGGGTGGCTGCTACCTACGCATGTACCCAAATGGTTTAGTGAATGCGCAGTTGAGTGGACTCGGGGTGCGTCACAACTTTACTATATCCTCTGCTACTCCCTCCCATTCTGAGGCTCTCTCATTTCCACTAGTTCCACCCTTTGACTCTGCTCTGTCTTTGACATCAGGGCAAGGGAGGTTACCGCAGCAACAGCAGAAACATATATCTCTCTTTTATTTACTATACTTGTGACGCACCACGAGTCCGCTCATCTACGCAGTCACTAAACCATTTGGGTAAATGCGTAGGTAGCAGCCACCCAGGGTGTATATACAACTCAAGTATCTGCTAACTCACCACTGTCCTTATCGCTAAAAGAGAAAGTGTCATCTAGAGAGGTCATAGACCTTGCTTTAACTGCAGACACTATGGGCCTTATTTTGGTTCACTCTTTCTGACAAAATCCTTCTTAGATGGACAAAACCATGTGCACTGCAGGGGGGCAGATGTAAAATGTGCAGAGAGAATTAGATTTGGGTGAGTTATTTTGTTTCTGTGAAGGGAAAATACTGGCTGCTTTATTTTTACACTGCAATATAGATCTCACTTTGAAGTAAAACCCCACCCAAATCTAATTCTCTCTGCACAAGTTACATCTGCCCCACCTGCAGTGCACATGGTTTTGCCCATCTAAGAAGGATTTTGTCAGAAAGAGTGAACTAAAATAAGGCCCATATATCTGCTACATTGTAGAACTCTATTTGTGCTTCTTGATACAGAGGGAAGTACAATTTGAAAAACTGATAGGGCTTGCTGCATTTTCTACATGATATTTCTGTTTGTTGAAATAAAGAAAAAGTCTCAGATAAATGTCGTAATTGAGTGTGTTATGCTCATGTTCCCAAGGGGAATGGCTATTGTAGCAATTATCAGTGATATATTCCCTATTGCATGAGCCTATCCTCACACTAACATTATACTTTTATTCCAGACTGTTAGAATTGTATCCAGACCAGGATAACATCATACATTTATTATAATTATATTCGGATATCCTGGGATACCATATATTCAGAAAGCCCAAATATTTCACTGCTTTCTTATTAAATTGTAAATATTTGTTGTTATCGTCATGTTTGTCATCTGCATGTTCGATGTTGATTGTATTATATTCCTCATCTATTTGAGGTATTTCTTAACACATATCTAATAAAAGTTAAAATTTGATATCAAAGGCTTGTGCCCAACCCAGGGAGACTTATATATGTCCTCTCTTGGACATATCTTTTTCCATTGTACTTACCCTACTCCCAGGGAGCACCTCCTCAATCATATTATATATAAAGTTGTTGTTTGGAGTTAGCCTTTTCTCATTGCGGTCAGACTGTCCAGTGCCCTAGAACCCATCCCTCATCCCCCCAATTCCTTTTGTCTAGCAATCTATAGTATGAAATAAGTTTTCCAAGAAATTGTCCTGGTTAGTATATAGTTTATGATGTACTTCATTATGCTTCAGGAATGACAATGATTCCTTTGATAATATAATGAGCAGTGTTATTCATCTTCATCAATAAGCACCAAAACATAACCCTGAGTTACCAGTAATTCAAGGATGACACAACACTGAGTAATAATTCCCACATAACATGATTAATTGTTGCTTATCAAGAGAGGATTAGATAACCAGGGCTGCCAATAGGGGGGTGTAGTGGGTACAGTTGTCCCGGGCAGCTCATTTTTCCCACTGCAACCCCCCTACCCCCAACTGCCTCCTCTGCGCTGTGCTCAGTGTGCTGAACAAAGCAGGTCCCGGAGCACAGGCTTATTCAACCCAGGATGCCGGTGGCCAATTAAAATGCTGCACCGGCTTTTGAGACAATCAGAACTCGCTTACCGGCAGCCAATCAGAGCGGTTGTCAGTACGTGAGCTCTGATTGGCTAACCAGCAATTGCTGCATTTTAATTGGCCGCCAACATCCTGAGTTGAAGAAGCCTGCTCTCCTGGACTTCCGGGCTGCAGCTCAGCGGAAGAGGAGATGGGGGAGCAGGAGCTCTGTTACGGTAAGTCAATTGAGGAGGAAGGGCAGACTGGAAATAAGTCCCAGGCCCCAAAGTTCCTGCAGATAGCCACAAGTAATTAGTGTATACAGATGGAGCTGCACTCATCTTTGCGGCTCTCGGTAAATAGTGCTGTGAATGAAGTGCATATGTGTGTGAGATGCTCGTGTGTCTGCCTCGAGAAGTGGCATGTCGCCTTTAGCACTACAGATGACCAAGGCTCTATCTGTAAGTCGCCTGGTTCAGTAGAATAGAAACTATTGAGGGACGAAATTGTATAATTAGTGGAAGTACGCCCAGCGCTCCCTGAGTAACGGGTCTTTAATATATATATATATATATATATATATATATATATATATATATATATATATATATATATATATATATATATATATATATATATATATATATATAGTGTGCAGAATAAAGCGTCACTCCAGGTGCTTGTTCAATAACAATTTACTGTTAGTCTATGGTTTATGTCCTGAAGACGGGCTCCGGCCCGAAACACTGTAGACTAACAGTAAATTGTTATTGAACAAGCACCTGGAGTGACGCTTTATTCTGCACACTATTGACAAGCGCTGGCACCGCCAGTGAACAGTGGGAACCCAGGCCAAGATACCCAGTGTAGCAGGGGCAAGTGAGGAGTGCCGGACCTCGAACAGTATATATATATATATATATATATATATATATATATATATATATATATATACAGTCCAAATTAAGGCACTCCACACAGATAGTTCCAAAGACAAGCTGTATTCAAAGCATCCCAATTGCCAAGTACTTTCGGAGCCTCAGCTCCATCCTCAGGGCATGGATAACAGCACAGCAAAACAGGCGTGGTATAAGCAATGAATCCCCCAACACAACCACACACAAAAAAGACATTTATACGTTACAGGCTTCTGTCTCCCCCACCCAGCGCCGATATCCGCGTCCCGGAAGTTCCAAGACCCGAACTTCCAGTTTCCTGAAGCGGAAGGTCTGGGCGCACCAGCTTGTGCGTTCCATCAGCACAATTCCGCATTCCACCCGTACTTACGGGTCCATTGATTAGTCCGGGCCTTCTGGTGAAGATATATATATATATATATATATATATATATATATATATATAATGTATATATATATACATACATAGATATACACACACATACTGTGTATGCTGCTGGATGTCATTGCTTACAGGCTATTTGCTGATCTTGGAAGGTGACGCAGGAACATATTTTACTGACATAAATATCTTTGAATGTTGCGCTGACTCCCCATAGGAAACCTTTGGTCCAATGGCAACGGCCAAAGTATGAGTCCTCAGCCCCTCAGCATCCTTTACACAACCCCTCAGAGTCTATTGTCTTTTGTTTCCTCTTCTTGTTTTCCTGATCTCCCTCAATAAATTGCATCTTGGAAGATACATCTAGTACACAATGTTCGGAACAATCTTGTGTTCTGGAATTCTCAATGACAGGAATGAAGCAACACTCTTGGACAGCAAAATAAATTATCTCTACTGTTGTTGTGACTTTATATTAACAAGCGGTCCTTGTAATTATTAAGTTTATGGAAATAACACAAAACAGAACAAAATGTGCATGACATAAGAGACTTTCAGTGGTGGCAGTATAGTCACATGGCATAACGGGGGTTAGCACACATACACTACTGGGGTACTGGTCCTGGTTATCATGCCCGGTGACAGGGGGATCAAGGAGGACACCCATGTCGGGCCTCGAGGGGCCCCGGAGATCAGGTGTAGATTTACAGGGTGTAAAATATAGGCCCTCGAAGGCTGCCCCGACGGTGGGAGTAGGGGAGGTCCACAGCGGGAGGTGTATAACTATATTCCTCCGCAATTGCGGCCGTGAGGAGGGGAGCCGGGGACGTCCGCAGCGGTAGTGGGCGGGGTGGAAGGAGGTGTGCGGTGGCCACTGGAGCTGGGAGGGAGATGCGCAGCGGCGGCCACTGGAGCTGCAAAGAAGCGAGATCCCCGGTGGGAGCAGCAGTTCCCAGCCACCACTTACACACAGATGGTGCTGTGACCACTGGGCTGTTGTAGGAGGCACAGGCAGCAGGTGCTAGAGGACACAGTGCATACTGCCCCATGAGATCCCGAGCAGACTGCCCAAGATTCCCCTGGAGCCCTGAGCAGTTTACAGCGGAGGAGGTACATACCATCAGAACTGTGAGTATCTCTGTGCAACATGTAACTGTACCATGGGGAGGGAACTGCAGAATATGTGGAAGGGAATTTAACTGTCTACTTTGGGGAGGGGGGCAGGCCACAGGGTTAGGTTGCACGTCATGGTACTTTAGCACAAGCTGTGGGGTATGGGAGTGCATCAGTGTGATAGAGCTTTGGCCACAGTGTGAGGGGGGCATCAGTGTCATAAATCGCAGGCTGTGGGGTGAGGGAGTGCATCAGTGTGACAGATGGTGAGAGAGTGCGTCAGTGTGACAGAGCACAGGTCGCAGGGTGAGGGAGTGTGTCAGTGTGACAGAGCACAGGTTGCAGGGTGAGGGATGTCAGTGTGATAGAATGTAGGCTGCAGTGCATCCAATTTATGTTCCAGCATAGAGGTGGGGGATGATAGTGTTTGAGGGGGTGGGGGGACCCTAGATATATTAGTGTATGGGGCCCCAAGAGTTCTTTTGCCAGCCCTGCTGGTTATGTATACCTTGTCTATTACTAAGAGTACAGTATTTATGAGAAAGGTGCATGGTGCTGTCACATGACCAATTGGCCACAATTTGAGTGGAAACACATATGTACCATACTTACCTACTCCCCGGAAAATGTAGGGGAGTTCCCCGCTCCCTAGAAGAGTAGGTAGTTCTTATATATCCTGCCCGCTACCAATGGAAGCAGACAAGATGGAAGTTGGGAGGAGCCAGAGATCTACTTACTATAACCTGACACTTATCTATAATCAAAGGGATAGAAAGTAATTTGCTGTTCATTTTTAATCTTTTTTTCTATATAATCATTACCATATATATTAACATTTATATATTAAAAGTTAAGTTTTAAATTTAAAATTTTTTTCCTGACATATAGTTTCTCCCAATACACTTGTGCTAGTTCCAGATATATATTGTTAAGGAGTGCCCCCACACATGAGTCTTCTTTTTCTTTTGTATATTTGTATGTTTTTCTGACTGGGGAGCACCGCTAGCCTTGTAAATAGAAATTTGAGGCTCTCTCAAATCAAAATTACTATAGGACCTGGTAACCAACTAATTATCCACTCCACTTTTCAAAATTGACATAACATTTACAAATGTCTTAGTGGAGACGCCAGTGCGAGTTTCAACCAGCCAGAGATCACCAAGTAGCTGTTGATCGCTGAAGAGATGCACTTTGCATCAGTGCAAGGAGGAGGGAGAGAGTGCAGGGAGCCGGGGGCTTCCTAGTCGCTAGGGGAGCGCAGGGCAGGCCCCTGAAATGCTTAAAAACTGAGGGGGGTCATTGAACTAGGCAGCACTCCCTTTTACAGATGCCATTCTAAATGTACCTTAGCTTTGCCACCTTTTGGATTAAGAACGGCAGGTCGTTATTTTGAATTTCAGAAAGTCGAAAGGTATGTGTACACTGAATATGGGTTCGCTGGACATTCAGTGGGAATCATTGCCAATATCGCTTATAAAACATATCAGCTAGTGTGTATGGGGCTTTAAGGTAACAATACTAACATATAACTGAATAGGTAATGAATACAAACTCTCCTTACATGTGTCTGCCAATTGCTGCATTTTACATTACAGGAGAAATTATCTGATCCCGTCAGCTGCTTATATTAAACATCTCACATAATCAGAAGCCAACCAATTCCATGGGGCAAATAACGGGAAAAGCTACAGTGTACAGTACATATAGGGCCTTATTCTGGTTAGGTCGGTGAAACGTACGTACGGTCCGTTTCACCGTACGTTTTCCGTACGCTCTCGCGGTGAGCGAAAGCCCGCCCACAGAACAGCCGCACACGGACGGTCACAAACACCGACAATGGGGAGTGGCGTACACTTGAGCGTAAGCCACCGTGTACGGACGGATCTCCCTCTCACCGATACCTGGCGTACATCAGAGCGTACGCCACCGTGTATGGACGGATGTTGTCCGTTTTCACACCGACACCTTCCGTATATCTGAGCGTACGTCACAGTGCAAGTAGAAATTGAGTCCAAAAACATCCTTGTTGCTCTTAGATGTGGTTTATGTGTCTTTTTCCATATAAAAAACTGTTATGTTTGTGTTACAGTGAAAAAGTTGACATATGTCGACTTCTGTGAATTCAGTGTCCTGCTTTTTAAAGTATACCAAAAACACTTTCTGAATGGGTGTAGATGGTTATAAAATAACTACCTTGACATATATAAGCAGGTCTTAGAATGAATCTTACCTAAAATTAAAACAACCTTTACATGTAGAGAAGTGTAGAAAGATATGCTTCCAAAGTGTTTGAGGGCTGTGTGTTGCTTGCAGGTAGTGAAATCATGGTTTTCACTTAATAGGCTGCAGCATTGCTTATTACATACAGGTGTAGTAATCAGCGTTAATTAGCAGACCCAGGCGTCTGCTCTTATACGGTATCTCTAGGGGTGGTCTGGAGCTATCTTTGGCATCCGCCTGTTTTTGGCCCAAAATGCATGGTGCGTTCGCCGATTAAGCGGTTGTAGCACCGTACATTTTTGGTGCACACCCCCATGTACGCCCAAACATGGGCGTACATGGGGGTGTGCAAAAAAAATGTACGGTGCTACAACCGCTTAATCGGCGAACGCACCGTGCATTTTGGGCCTAGTTTTCCTCATTACTCCGGCCGCTCCCATAAAAACGCCCCCATGCCGCCCACAATGACCATACTCTTGCGGAGAGACCCGTCTGTGAGCGGTGTGAGGTCGCCGCACATGCGCATAGCGAAAGCTATGCATGCGCAGATGAAAAAAAAAACCGATCCGCCCATATACGGTCCCACGGTACCAAGCAGAATAAGGCCCTTTATTATTTATTTTATTTATTAGCAGTTTTTTTATATAGCGCAGCATATTCTGTTGCGCTTTACAATAGGAGACAGTGACACAACAAACTGGGTATTTAAAGACAGTCAAATGTATGAGGGCCCTGCTCGCAAGCTCAGTTTATCTCTTCTCCAGGTGTAACACATCTGCCCCATAGTTAGGAAAACTCACCCAAGAGGATAGCAGTTATATAGTACAGGTGTATCATAAGCTACACAGCGCAGCTATTTCCTCTGCTGCCTCAGACACATAGATGTCTAAATTCTTTGCAGATGATACTAAATTTAGAGAGTGTGATTGATCCAGGTCAGAATGTATACATGCTACAAAAGAATTGAAACAAACTGCAGAAGTAGGCAGATAAATGAAAAATGTGGGTACTGCTTTCCTAGCACGGCGCCCACGATCTAGATTGTATGTGTGAGGCTGATATCTCAAGCATCTCATGCATCTTATGTGTTTGTGCGGCATAAGATGCATGAGATGATGCAATCGACGCAATCAACGAGATTTTTACAATGTAAAAAGGCCCCAAAACCCCAATTTTAATTGCTAACCCCCTCATGGGGGAAATGGCCCCCCCCCCCCATTGTTAACGCCACCACACTATTGACGCCAACCCGAAGCGTGGCGAGCGCAGCGGTACGCGTCCTCCGACCTTTTCATACCCCCACTATTCACGTCGGCGTGCAGTTGAATTTATATAGTGTGGCGAGCGCAGCGAGCCACCGAGCCCGAAGCGTGGCGAGCGCAGAGCGCCCCGCGAGGGGACGTGGAATACATGTAAAGTAGTCCACGTCCCCTCGCGGGCACGCTGCGCTCGCCACGCTTTGGGCTCGCTGCGCTCGCCACACTATATGAAATCAACTCCACGCCGACGTGGATAGTGGGGGTATGAAACGGTCGGAGGACGCGTACCGACGCCCCTCGAGGGCTCACTGCGCTCGCCACGCTTCGGGTTGGCATTGATAGTGCTGTTGGTGTTAACATCGTTATTGGGGGCTCATGATTTTTTATCTCATGGATCTCATGCATCTTATGGATGCATAAGATTCATGAGATTAAAAAATCGGGTCCATCGCGTTGATTGTATGCCTTAAGTACCTTAAACTTAAGGCATACAATCAATGAGACGGGCACCGTGCTAGGAAAGCAGTACCAAAATGTGTTTCAATGTTGCTAAATGTAAGATTATGCATATTGGGAGAAATAATCAGTGTGCTAGCTACAATCTTAATGGTAAAGATTTAGAAGCATCGAAAATGGAAAAGGACGAGAAATACAAATGAAGTATAAACTTGGGAGCAGTGCTTAATGCCAAGCAACAGCAGATAAGGCAAACAGAATACTAGTGTATAAAAAGGGGTATAGAATCAAGGGTCGACATTGTAATCATGTCACTCGATAATGCCCTAGTTAGGCCTCATCCTAAGTTTGGAGTAAATTTCTGGGGCCCACAATACACAAAAGACATTATTGAATTGGGCAGTACGGATGGTGCAAAGGTTAGCATTACTGCCTCACAGCGCTGAGGTCATGGATTCGATCCCCACCATGGCTCTAACTGTGCGGAGTTTGTATATTCTCCCCGTGTTTGCGTGGGTTTCCTCCGGTTACTCTGGTTTCCTCCCACAATCCAAAAATATACTGGTAGCCTAATTGGCTCCCAACAAATGAACCCTAGAATGTCTGTGTGTGCGTGTACATGTGGTAGTGAATAATAGATTGTAAGCTCCACTGGGGCAGTGACTGATGTGAATGTTCAGCTATACGCTGCAGAATATGTATGCGCTATATAAGAAACTGTTAATAAATAAATAATAAATAATTGAATTGGAAAAGGTTCAGCAAAGCGCAACAAAGCTAATTTAAAGGATGGAGAACATGTGTTACAAAGACAGATTAGCCAATCTAGGAATGTTTACAATTGACAAAAGGTGTTTAAGAGGAGACCTGCTCAATAAGGAACTATCAAGCATCGTCCTTAGACAAGAGGGCATCCACTGAAACTAGAGATTTCATAATATTGTTGTAGAGTGCATCAAAAAGGGTCCATGTATCATGTGGGTAACAGTTTACCCATGGTAATTACAGGTACTGGATACCAATGGCAGAAAGGTTACCACGTGAACTCCTGTATCCATGCATAGTTTGCTACTAGGCATTTTGTGCCCGATATACTGTATAATAATAATAATAATAATAATACTGTATATAATCGAGTAAAAGTCGACCCGAATATAAGCCGAGGCACCTAATTTCACAACAAAAAAACTGGGAAAACGTATTGACTCAATGGGACCCTCACTCGAGTATAAGCCAAGGGGGGCTTTTTCAGCATAAAAAATGTTCTGAAAAAGTAGGCTTATACTCGAGTATATATGGTATTAATAATAATAATAATAATAATAATAATAATAACAATGATAATATGGTACTCTTTACCTAGCACGGCGCCCATCGCGGGCATCGCGGCCATCGCATGCACTAAAAAACGGGTGCGACGCGATGCCCGCGATTTCCCATAGGGAACAATGTTAAAAGTGTGATTGGACGCGATTTGAGTGTTCAATGCCTCAATGCCCGCGATTTTTCCATAGGAAACAATGTTAAATGGGCCACAGAGCCCAAATTGTCCCCCTGAAGTCTGAAATGGCCCCCACAATTGTTAACGCCAAACCACGATCAACGTGAACCCAAAGCGTGGCGAGCGCAGCGAGCCCGCGAGGGGCGGCGGTACGCGTCCTCCGACCTTTTCATACCCCCACTATCCACGTCGGCGTGGAGTTGAGAATAGAATAGTGTGGCGAGCGCAGCGAGCCACCGAGCCCGAAGCGTGGCGAGCAGACGCCGATACCTTCACAGGTAAACGCGTCCCTTCGCGGGCTTCACAGGTATCCGCTCGGTGGCTCGCTGCGCTCGCCACACTATTCTATTCTCAACTCTAGTGGGGGTATGAAAAGGTCGGAGGACGCGTACCGCTGCGCTCGCCACGCTTCGGGTTCACGTAGATCGTGGGGTGGCGTTAACAATTGTTGGGTCCATTTCAGACTATTAGGGCTCTGTGGCCCATTTAACATTGTTTCCTATGGAAAAATCGCGGGCATTGAGGCATTGAACACTAAAATCACGTCCAATCACACTTTTAACATTGATCCCTATGGGAAATCGCGGGCATTTTTTTAGTGCATGCGATGGCCGCGATGCCCGCGATTTTTTACCCCCGATGACCGCGATGGACATCGTGGGCGCCGTTCTAGGTAAAGAGTACCGATAATATATAATACATCCCCTTTCTTAGGTGTAATTGATGTCTCCAGTGAATGTGCCTCTCTTCCTATGTAAGGATGCTCACTGACAGGTCAGTTAGACCTCTGCAGTTATTACTGTAGATGTGGACCTAATGGTCAGTCCCAGAGATTGCCTAATCACAATTCATGGACTATACAAAATATAGCAAAAGCAATCCTAGAGTTATACTATGAAAATTATTATCTAATTATCTAATTGGACAGAAAGCAGCCATCCTGGGGTATAACAAGTATAATATGGCATTAACAAAGGTCACATTTCCCATGAAGCAATGTAGAGATAGAAAACGGAGGTCTCACCAGGCACGTAGGGGGTCCGAGAAGGATGGGGGTGGCCCATTTTGCCACCCCAATTTCTGATACAATCCACAAGAGCTACATCTCACTCCTTTAACATTATTAAGCATGTTACCTCCCTTTCCTATGTACGTACCAGTAATAATGAGAATCATCTCTTAACAAATCAGAGGACAAGTGTTAATACTGCACTTTCCCTTCATTCAGAAACGACCATTAGTGTAGTAACCAGCTGAAGAAGCAAGCAGCAGTTACACAGCGCTCATTGTGTCTCCAATAGGAATGAGCAGGTAAGTAGTATGTATCATTGCATGCTGCCCATACACTTGGAAGATATTGCATGCAATCATTCAATTTTAACCACATCTGTTTGATCGAATGATTGTATGCACATCTTGAGTACCATGCGACGCAATGTGCGGTCACGCTGCTCGAATCTCGCGTCTCATGATCTTGGCCCTTATTCTGATTGACGCGGACTTTACCGCATACTTTCGGATCGCGTGTTTACGGCGTCTGCGCATGCGTGGCGAACGCACCGCGCATGTGCCACGCCTTGACTCGGTACCAGTTCGGCCAGATCCCGTCCAGAACTGTTCACCGCTATCATTCGGGAAATAGGGGCGTATTATGGGCGTCATGCGGAATGACACATGGGCGTAGTTTCAAAGTGGGCAAAACGGGGCGGAAACATGGGCGGACACGGGGGAGTACACTTATGTTGGGGGGCGTACATTCGGAAACCACTCCGAATGCACGCGATCAAAAAGGCCAGAAATGTGCGGTGTCCACAAGTGTACTATTGCTTTGCGGACACCACTCGTTCATGCGGTAGGCGAACGTACGCCTAATGACTACAACCATTAACACCTGAACCCAATAGAATCTACTCCTTTACTCATTACTCACTAATAGGACGCTTGTCAGTGCTTTAATTGAAACCATTGCTGCTTCAAGGAACCCTTCCTAAACACCCACATATCCTGTACTTGTCAGACACTTTAAAACTGCTAACAATGGACATGACAGAATATTAATACTAGCAATACACATGTGTATTCGACATGTTCCAAATAAGCATTTTTTTATGAGGATAGGTAATTGAATAAGTGGGTCATGTGATGTATAGCAGAAGATACTTCATAGTGGGTTGTTTGGCGTAAATACTCCGCTTACGTGCGGTAGCACCGCTTGGCTCCCGTTCGGATGCGGTATTCCCGAGCATACTCTGTAATACTCTGTAATACCGTGCCGAATCGGAGTGTTTCTCCCGCACACGCATGCTTTGTATGTCGTCCGTAAACACGCCCTGTTCTTAAAGAGTGAGTCCGTCCGAATGCGGAGGACACGTGGGCGTTTCTACGGACGATGGCCGCACGCGGCAAAACACCGTGGCGTGCGGACCGCACCGTAAGAATGCGGGAATATCCGCACCAACCAGAATAAGGGCCCTTATGTTTTGCACATAATATTTATTGAATTGTACATGCGGTTGAATGCTGTTTTGTGTACATTCAATTTTTCTAACTGCGACGTTCGATTCCTGGAGGTTTCTGCTCACTTCCTGGCCACTCCTCTTCCACCCACTGTGCACAGATCTGTTTAATAATCTGGTGTGTTTTTTGAAGCATTCGATGCAATCGCATTTGTTCATGTGATTTGCCCGTTTGTTTTTTTTATCGCAAGGGGTATTCGATAATTTGCATGATTGTATGCACAATTGTACACCAAAAAAAGCATTTTCGATGTGATTTATCAAAAGGTGAGCTTCAAGAGAAATCTAACCAGATAGCACGTCGAATGCAATCGCACAAGTGTATCAGTAGCATAAGTCTTCCAAAGGCTTCATAGCATCCATAATATGTGTTGAATTAATCTAGATGCAGATGAGATGCATCTCTCTGTCTCCACATCCAAAGCGATAAAATCAACTCTAAAATCATCTTCAGGTCTACTTGGGGGGATCAAACGCAAGGGAGAAGGTATGGGGAACACAGCATGGGTAAATACATGCAAAAGTGCCATAAGAGAACACATGCTTATTTGTACAGATAAGATCAATGGAACATTTGGCTCACACAGCTGTTACTGCCACACTAATAATTACAGCCATGTCAGCATCAGCAGTCCGTGGGCAGGGACCACATATGCATTCCTTTATAGACTCTCCATCCATCACTCTTATACTTCTCTGCTTGTGCACAGAAGCATTGCTGTTATTACACTAAACACTTCCAGAATGTTTTATTCCATCTGCTGTTATACACTTCCATAATCAATTATCCATGACCCTCTTATGAGTGTTAACTCATGAGATTTTTACATATCTTTCTACATTGACAATAACATCCATAAACAACATTCACAAACCACCTGCAGCTACACCTATCTCTCTCCTGCTTCTATTAGGTGACATTTCATTTAATCCAGGCCCCAGCTGCTTGCCCCACTTACAGACACCTACAGTAACTCTCAGGAACATAGTAATCCAGCCAACCTCATTAACATCAAATGCCTCCCTTCACCCCCAAATCACTAAAATGTGCGTTATGGAATGCACGCTCTGTTGGCAACAAATTAACATCCATCCATGACCTCTTAATTTCAAACAAATTCAAACTGCTGGCTATAACAGAAACATGGCTCTCACAATCAGACACATCCTCCCCTGCAGCCCTGTTGTCACACCATTGGTCTGAGTCGACGAGACTGAGACCTCTGGTGGGGACCTGGACCGGTACCTGAACCGGGGAGGTTGTAGAGGACCCTTACGCATATGATGCGTGACAGTGCACCCGAAGCCAATGAACAGTCAATGGTAAAATACAACCGAGTTTTATTTAGCAGATGGTTGTAACACAGGCAGTAAAGTATGCAGATTAATTGTACAGTCAATGTAGATGGCAATACTTTACGACTGGATGATGAGATGGTATCGATGGTGAAACATTGGATCCGTAATATCGGATATGAAGGTGGATACTGTGGGTCCGGAATGACGGACGGGAACTGAAGACTGTGGGTCCGGAATATCGGACTTAGGGCCTTATTTTGGTTCATTCTTTCTGACAAAATCCTTCTTAGATGGGCAAAACCAAATGCACTGCAGGTGGGGCAGGTGTTACTTGTGCAGAGAGAATTAGATTTGGGTGGGGTTTTACTTCAAAGTAAAATCTATATTGCAGTGTAAAAATAAAGCAGTCCGTATTTTCCCTGCACAGAAACAAAATTACTCACCCAAATCTAATTCTATCTGCACATGTTACATCTGCCCCCCCCTGCAGTGCACATGGTTTTGTCCATCTAAGAAGGATTTTGTCAGAAAGAATGAACCAAAATAAGGCCCTTAGTGATGACGGAACATTGATGGTAGACGTTGGCGGAACATCGAATGGACCAGAGTCCTGGAGCTAGGCTTGAGTGCTGAACTGTGGAAGCAGGATCGCAGGAGATGGAGTGCCTGGAACTTCACAGGAGATGGAATGCCTGGAGTACACTGCAGAAACGGAGATAACAACACCAGCAGGAAAACACTTGTGGATACAAGGACAGCTGAACACACACTGGAGACAACTAAAGCACTAGCAATGAATCTGAGAGCTCCCAGCATACTTATACCCACTGAGTGGCCAGGATTGGCCGGGCAGGTATGACTGGGAGATCATATCATTCAGGATTGGATAATGCAAACATGTGACTGGAAAGAACATGGCAGCCCCCATGTCTGCTATGGCGGGAAAGAGTGTTTGTACATGCCATGCTTGTGGCCGGGAGCAATGGCGGCGGACAGACGGATTGCCGTGCACTGGATACTGTCTCTGTGGGTAAGGAGAGCGGTGCGCCGCGCAGCCGCAGACTCATCAAGCGCTGAGAGGACTGGAGGATGACAGCGATGATGGCGCACGGCAGGCAGGACGCCGGCTGGGATGACATCTGAACCGCAAGCTGAGCCTGCGGAGGCACTTAGCCGGTAAGATAGCCTGTCTTAATACCCGGATCGTGACACCTGTCACATGGTGGTCTCCACTTCACACACCAGGCCTGGTGACAGCAGAGGAGGTGTGGTTGGAATATTACTGTACTAATCCTTCACATACACAGTTCTTTCACAGGTTCCATCACTTACATTCACATCATTTAAAGTACATTCCATCAGAACTTACACTCCTTTCTCGCTGCGTGTTGCAGCTATCTATCGCCCACCTGGGCAACCAACACAATTTCTGGAAGATTTTTGTGCCTGGCTCCCTCACTTCCTTTCCTCTGACATCTCAACCATCATCACAAGTGATTTCAACATTGCTATTGATAGCCCAAAATCTGCTGCTCATGCCTCAAAACTTCTCTTTCTAACCTCCTCTCTCTGCCTCTCTCAGTGGACTGACTCCTCTACACATCGGGAGGGACTGACGTGATCACTAAGCTGTGCACAGTGTTTGAATTCACCAATATTACTTTCCATCTCTCAGATCACAACCTTATCACCTGCATGCTATCCTCTAATACTTCAAACTCAAAAACACTGAAATCCCTTAATCCACCTCAAGCCCACAGAAATATTAATGATATTAATTTTCAAGTACTCTCCTCCTTGCTCCTATTTCTGCATTCACTACACCTGAGATGGCGGTATCACACCTAAACCTAACTCTCAAAACAGCCCTGGATGAAGTGTCTCCAGTTACCCACCACACTCCCCGTAGGCCTAGACGCCAACTGTGGCACTCTAAATTAACACGACACCTACAAAATCTCTAATGCAAAATTGAGTGTAAATGGCTTAAATCCAATGGTCCAATGGATTTCTTTACATATACGACTATCTTCCAGTCCTTTATTTGTGCCCTGGAAACTGCCAAACAAACATATTTCCAAACTCTCATTTCTGCTCAAGCTTCTAACCCAAAACATCTTTTTAATACATTTAAATCTCCTCTCAACCCTCCCTCACCCAAGCCACCAGCCATAGGTGCTGATTCTGTGGGTGCTCAAGGGCCCCAGCACCCACGGAAATTGATGAGCACCCATGGGCCAGAGTCCCGCTGCTGGGCCGCCATATTAACTTGCTAATTTGCGGCTTCAGCACCCACATTGCCAGACCCACCACCTGGGAAACAGTATGCCGGGAAGAGTGTATTCTGTCCGCGGAGTACCTGCACTGTGTGGGCATTTATGTACCTGCACTGTGGGGGCAATTATGTACCTGCACTGTGGGGACATTTATGTATGTGGAACTCTGTTGCCATAATTAGAATTGTGGAGACAACTGTGCTCCGTAATATAAATTGGTATTATTTTGTGGCCACACCCCTTACCCATGAAGCCACTCCTCTATATTTTTGGCTTGAGCACCCACGAGCAAAAACCTAAATCGGCAGCTATGTCACCAGCCACTATCCATGCACAAGATCTTGCTTCCTAATTCAGGGATAAGATTGACAAGATAAGAGATGAATTGGTATCCTCCAACTCAGTTGGTGATCTGCCCCATTCCATGCCTGAGCCCTCTGACGCATTTACTTAAATTGATCCCACGAATTAAAATGAAGTATCTGCACTTTTCTCTTCCTCCCACTCTACTACCTCTCCTCTTGACCCTATACCCTCACAAATAAGTAAATCTCGGTCTCCTGTGCTCATCCCAATCTTAACTAAAATTTGTAACCTCTCTTTCTCTACTGGTGTCTTTCCTTCATTGTTCAAACACGCAGTTATTACTCCGATTCTGAAAAAAAAAAAACAGAATTCTCTCAAACTACCGTCCCATATCTCAACTTCCATGCACCTCCAAACTACTTGAAAGACTTGCCTACACTCACCTCACATACTTTCTTAACTCGCACAACTTTCTGGACCCACTTCAGTCAGGCTTTCATGCCCAACACTCCACACAGACTGCACTGACTAAAGTTGTGAATGATCTGGTCAATGCTAAGTCTAAAGGCCACTATTCATTACTAATTCTACTAGATTTCTTTGCTGCTTTTGACACTATTGACCACACACTTCTCATACAAACACTACAATCCCTAGGTCTTAAAGACACAGTCCTCTCTTGGTTCTCATCCTACCTATCTAACCGTTCCTTTAGTGTTTGTTTCTCTGATTCTACCTCCTCTTTGCTACCTCTTCCAGTTGAAGTACCTCAGGGTTCAGTTTTAGGTCCTCTGCTTTTCTCAATCTATACCTCATCTCTTGGCAAACTAATCAGCTCTATTGGATTTCAGTATCATTTGTATGCGGATGATACTCAGCTCTACCTATCCTCCCCTGACCTGTCCCCATTTATATTGAGCCATGTCTCTGAATGCCTTTCTGCTGTTTCATCCTGGATTTCATCTCGCCACCTCAAACTTAACTTTTCAAAAACAGAATTAATTATATTTCCACCATTAAATTGTAGTTGCCAACCTGATATCTCTATTGCTGTTGAGAATATGACAATCACTCCTCCCTCTGAAGCTGGGGTTATCCTTGACTTTCCTTTGTACCCCACATTCAATCTGTCTCAAAATCATGCCATATGCACCTAAAAAAACATATTCAAAATACGCCCTTACCTTACACAAGACACTGCAAAAACTCTAATCCATGTTCTCATCATCTCATGCATTGATTATTGCAATAGTCTCCTTAATGGCCTTCCCCAATACAAACTCTCACCACTACAGTCCATCATGAATGCTGCGGGGCTTCCTAGCCAGACGCTCATCGTCTGCAAAGCTACTCTGTCAGTCACTTCATTGTTTACCTGTATTCTACCTTATTCAATACAAAATACTTTTACTTACACACAAAGCCATAAACCAAACTACACCAACAATTCTTTTATCTCAAAGTATCCACCAACGTGACTTTCTTCGGGCTGCACCCAGGGCCGGCGCCACCACTAGGCAGCTCTAGGCATTTGCCTAGGGCGCCGGCACCTGGAGGGCGGCAGTTCGCCCCTCACCCCCAGCGAACTGTGTAAAAAAATTGCTGCCCCAGCATCCCTGCAGTGCTGGGGCGGTCAGGGGTGTCCGTGCCGTAGGGGTACCTGCGGCGCCGTCATGTGTATAAAGCTGGCTGCGGCCGGCGGGGTCCCTGTAGTGAATAGCAAATAACTAGAGCTATGCGCGCGGCGGCGCGGGAAGCGCTAGTTATTTGCTATTCACTACAGGGACCCCGCCTGCCGCAGCCAGCTTTATACACATGACGGCGCCGCAGGTACCCCTACGGCACGGACACCCCTGACCGCCCCAGCACTGCAGGGATGCCGGGGCAGCAAATTTTTTACACAGGTACCACCCCCCCCCCTCCCTCCCCTCAGCACCGGGGCGCCCCCACCCCGACTCGCCTGGGGCGCTCCGGTGCCTGGCTGCACCCACTCTGTGGAATGCCCTCCCAAGCACAATAAGACTCTCCCCCAGTCTCCAAATCTATAAACATTCCCTGAAAACTCATCTCTTTAGGCAAGCTTATCAAATTCCAGAACCAGTCATGGAACCTTGTATTCTGGTGGAATCAATGCAATAAAGAATACAGTATCTATCCTCATGTATCAATGCCTATTTCCCTCTGATTGTAAGCTTGCGAGCAGGGCACTCCTACCTTTTGACTGTCTGTAAATACCCTGTTTGTTGTATTACTGTCTCCTTTTGTAAAGTGCAACGGAATATGCTGAGCTATATAAGAAACTTAATAAATAAAGAAATAAATAATAATATTGTATGTTTATTGCCATCATTTCTAATTAAGGTGTATCCACTGTCTGTACAGTTCAGATGAATTGAATTGTGTAACTCGGGTGGGAATAATTGTGTTTAGCTATTGTTATTGATTGGATAATCACAAAGGAAAAGGTTATTCTATGTGTATGTGCAGTTTATGGGTTTTCTTTGCAAGAAGAAACATGTTTGAGTATAAATATTTGGCCTACAGGACAACTGATGATGTGAGTGATGATATGGAGGGATTAATGATATGGGAACCGATGATTATTATGCTGATATGGGGGATTGATGAGGATTAGGATGTTAGAGGGATTAATGATATGGGAATTGATGATTATGATGCTGATATGGGGATTGATGAGGATTAAGATGCTGATATGGAGGGATTAATGATATGGGAATTGATTATGCTGCTGGACCTGCACACTACTCCTCCCCTACTCCTTAATATAAGGATAAACATACCGCTCTCTTCCACTCCACCCATAAATACTGTGGATATTTCAAATTGAGAGGAGAGGGTACTCATAAATGAAAAGCCTTTGGTATATACAGTATTTATCTTTATCAAACTGTAACATACAAGTACAACAAGATAAAATGGTATTTCTCTGTTTGGAAATGTGATTTTGTTTCTCTTTGTTATGGTGGTCGCTATCAAAGGGGGCTCAGAACCTGGCCAGCAGCTCCATTGTATAATACACACTTACAATCGCAGCCTGTACATAAAAACTTGTGTCCTTGGGTAACCTGTAAGTGAAGCAAGACTCTTTCCTCCGCAGTCTTCGTGGCTGCAAGACAATGTTCCTGGGAGCAGCATTTGGCACTTGGAACTCTAACTACAACCCAGCCCATTAGTACTACTGTGATATTGTACAAATATGGCTTGTCCCCCATATTAAGTGAATTAGCAGCAGCAGCGTTGCCCAAAAGCAGCTTGTTGGTGTTTGTGGACAGCATGTTCTGCCTGTGAAAATCCACATTGACAGCAACCAATGTTTTATATTTATATTTGATCAGGAACCAAAGCTGCAAGTGGATAAAAGTGTAGTGTATAGTGCTATGTGACTACAGCAGGCGTCTTCTCCCAGCTCTCTAGTGTGAACAAGTATGCAGTCTTTCAGGCAGAACGTAATAAAGCACCAGAAAGTGATCCCACCTCTTGTGTTCACGGTGCAGAGATTGAGCAATGGGGGATTCCTGGATACATTGTTATAGCAGAGCGCTGATTTTCATCCAGAACATGGGAAGCCACAGTCTCCTGCCAGGCAGCCCAGTAGTGTAAAGGTGTGTAAATAAGCTTGACCTAAACAAAAAGGTCTGGTTGCCTTCACCTGGGAGCAGTGGCCTTTTAAGCTCTTATGCATGGCCGCTGTCTCTCAGGACTTGGATGTCTCTCAGCTCCTCCGCTGTCGGACAGCCTGCCTCATCTTGCACTGGCTTATATACATCGCTCTAAGGGGCGGGGAGATTAGTGAGCCATGATTGGCTAGGGATGGCCATCAATGGTTTTTTTATCAATGGGAGAGAACCAGATGGTTTCCCTCCATCAATGGCACAGCAAAACTGTTCCTTTTTTCCTAAGGTGCCAGAAAACAGAGCATAGCCCCACCCACACATTCTACTCAGTTCACTGGCAGTGAAAGAAACCAGAGGACCATCAATAGCTAAAAAAATACAATGGTCATCCATCAGTTTATTACCAGGGATTGTTTGCAATGCAACTGCAACACTGGCAATCCCTATGATTGGCTGGCCATGTCCCCCCTCTTCTGCTGCCAATGGAGACCGTTGCCATCTAGATCTCAAGGAGAACACAGTGTATAACCACCACAATATGTAATCACATACAGTACATTGAAATGTTTGAGATCTGGTCATCCCACTGCATGCTGCAGCACCACAGCATATGCACAAGGCCACATAGTGTAATTTACATGCTCCTTGCAAGCCGGCCATAGCTTTTCTAAGTGAGGAGACTGGCCAGGAAGGCCTGAAATGGGGGACACAGACCTAGTGCCCGGACACCTGCTGGTCTAGGGGACCATAGGTTGATGTATGTGGCCTTTCCAGTCCTTAGCCAAGCAGGAATTTTCAGTCTTGAGCTCGCCGGCTGCTGCCAACCTCACAGCTCTGCCACCGTCTTCGCCACTTCTGGATCACTTTTTTGTTGAGGAACTCTTCACTGCTCCCAGTCCTCTGACGGACTGAGCTCTCCCTCTCCGCAGCATCTATTATAAGATGCTGGGAGGTGGCGGAGCTATGATGCAACATACCCTGATTGGCCTCGCCTGATTTCCCGCTCAGCTGTGAGCCCTAGTTGGCTCGCGCTGAGCCCACTGTTCAAATTCCCACGTTCTCATTAGAGGAACAGTTCCTCCAGGCACTGGAGTCTCCCGTAAGTAACCTCCGCCGCCTCTCCAGCTCCAAGTCTCTGCTTACACTAGTTGAGTGTAGCTCCTATGTGAGTGCAGCTGGGGATAAATTCTGAATATGAATGACTGAAGTGAAGACACTAGTGCAGTGATTCCCAAACTTTTTTGAATCACGGCGAGTATCAGAATTTTTGTGTCGGCACCCAATTTTTTTAATTGAGAAATGCAGAAAAAAATATTAAATTAAGTTGTGTTTATATGTCATCCTTAGGGTCAGTTATGTGGTGAGGGACAGGATTCACTTCTGTTTTTCCATATATTTTATGATGAGAAGCAACAAGTCTTGCCTATTATACTGACCAATTTTAATTTCAATTACTCCTGGACTACCAAACCAAGGCTCCCCTGCAAATGTCCCAAGGCACCCCAGGATGCCTAGGCACACAGTTTGGGAACCACTGCACTAGTGTGTGCCCTACAAAACAGAAGTGCCAGCTAACACAACAAACTGACCCAGTACCTTATGTCTGACCATGGCACATGAATCCAGGGCCATCACTAAAAATGTTGGGGCATGGGACTGACCTCCGGCTGGCCGAGCCCCCCCCCCCCCCACGCATGACAGCACCCCGCCTCCATTACTTGCCATCACCCACGGCACGCATCGACCTCCAGCTCCTTCGGTGTCCACAGTCAGGTCCGGCATGCACACTGCACAGTGCAGCCTGCAGAGCGCCGAGCCACTCTGTATCCTAGGCTTGGCGCTCTGCAGGCTGCATTGTGTATTGTGCGTGCCTGGCAGCCGGCGCTGGGTGGGGCCCGGGACAGCTGTACTCAGGGCACCCCCCTGTCGGCGGCCCTGCATGAATCCCCTGCAAGATGCACTCTGCTGTGTGTACTGTACTGTAATTAAGAGGCTGATCTACACTTGTTTATTGTTCTAATATTAATATTTGTAAGAGCATAGACTAAGAAGAAGGTGTAAGGGTAGGAATCTATTCCAGGAGCCAGGTGCAGACACCATGGTGGACCTGTGTGCTGCAAGTGACAGCACCTATTTGTAGGGTTGAGGACCCCTCAGTGCTGGGCACCAGGCAGCGGATTAGGCGTAATGAAGACCACCCAGCTATGCAGAGTAAAGAAGAGCAATTAACCCTTCTCACAACAAAGCAATACAGCATACAGTATGTGCAGCCTGTGGAAATACTGTATCTACTCTAGAACAAGTTCCGTTACAGTATTAATATCAGTGAGCGCCAAAAAAAGAAGATTAAAGGGGAAATTTACTAATCTATTATCGTCTAGGAAGTGCTAAATAAATAAGAACTAGATTCTGATTGGTTGCCCATGGCAACATCCCATGCTATATAATAAACTGTTAATAAATAAATAATAAATAAATAAATACAACTCCCATCTTAGTAAATTTCCCCCTAAGTCATTTTTTCCCACTGAAGTGAATGGGTGCAGCCGGTATGTTCCTTCTGTACACATCTGAGGTCACTGACACATGGAGATAGGTGACGGCTGAGATCACAGTAACATTATTAATTCATCGGGTTTCAGCTCATTACTTGGAGACGTAACAATGAGGCTGGAATGGAGGGATTTACTGCAGCATGTAAAGGATCAGCAATGTGCTCAACTGTCGGAGCCAAACAGAGTATTGGGATATGGACAGCGGGTGCCAGTGAGACACAAGATAAGAGACGGCTAATAAGTCTCACAAATATGGGTAATAATTGTGCTATAGGACTCCACATATTGGGTTTAACCTTGGCATAAATACAAGTAATTTTCACACAAGAACAAATAGTTCTATAAAAATATTTATGAACGCGCCAAAAGAGACAGGGACTATAGCCAGGCATGACTGCCATTCCTGCGCTCCTTCTCATTGCCGATTCCACACTTGACGGAATATCAGGATTATCAGCTACACAGCAGCAGTATTATATTATTATAGGACCAGTAATAGTAATATAGAGGATGCTAGCAGCAGCTTGTCACACATTGATAGGAAGAGGGCCAGCGCCACCATCAGGCAGCTGACAAGGGCACTGCCCTGTTGAGGGCATCACCAAGGTTGGGAATAATAATCATTTTAAAAACAAAACTCTTTTGCATGCAGATTTTCTATCCTTGTGCCATTTAGCTGATATGTTCCCTCACATTGCTACCCCTCCTCACCTTCCTTCTCCCCTCCTGACATTCTCAGAAGTCCCTCTCCCTGGCTGGGATGTACGAAAGCCCTCTCTAGCCCGTCTCCACTGTGGAGTGTAACACTGGTGTTATCCCATAGAAGCCTCTGGGCTTATCTGTGCACGCGAATCGCCACAAGAAAAAATCAACACAGAAAGGTGTCTGGCACTGTCTGTGGGCTCACTGGGCTGGTTCTCTGTCACATACCTCCCAACATGACCCTCTCCAGGAGGGACACAATGCTCTGTTTCTAGACTTCCCCTTAATGTATGATTGCCATCACCTGTTTTAAACAGGTTAATTTCTCAGAAAGGTGTTCAGCACAGATGAAGGCAATCACACATTAAGAGGAAAGTCCAGGAACAGAGCGTTATAGACACAGACACCCACTTTGAGTGACAGATGTAGCCAAATATATAGGAGATATATATATATATTTATTATTTATTTATTTGCAGTTTCTTATATAGCGCAGCAGATTCCGTTGCGCTTTACAATAGTAGACAGTGATAAAACAAACTGGGTAACAGACAGACTTGGAGGTTAGAGGGCCCTGCTGCAAGCTTACAATCTATTAGGTATATATATATATATATATATATATATATATATATATATATATATATATATATATATATATATATATATATATATATATATAGACAGACCATGAGTCTAGGCTGCTGACACGAGGCAATATCAGGAGTGCTGAAGCTCACAAAATGGTAATAATACAAAAATGCATTAGAGAGCCAGCAGCATCAAAAAGTGAAAAAAGTATTTATTAGGCATATAAAGTGCATATCGGATCAAAAGCAGCAAAAGGTTAAAAATGCAGGAGGAAGCGTCTACTTAGCATATATGTAGAGAGACATCTTCACCACGTCAATCCTCCAACAACCAGTCATGACACCCAACAGGCTGTTTCGGTGCTACACTGCACCTTAGTCATGGGCAAATTACTGAATGCTCACATACATCCTAATATACCCACAGGAATAATCAACATAAGCCCGCTCACCTGTTTAAATGCAGCAAAAGGAGAACTAGCAAACACGCTGACCAGCCGGAAGCAGCCTCCAGTCATCATGACAACCAAGGACGCCGAAAGAAAGATGGAAATACTGTCACATCACATAGCAACCCACAGACGCTGGCTGCCTGGGCGGAAGTCAGCTGACTGCAAGTATATGTCAGCGCCATAGCAACTGAATAAACCAATGTAAGCTATGCGCACAACAACCAGCGACATCAAATGTACAGCGGAAATATATACAAGCATTTCAAAAACTCTGACAACTCAATATGATATACACTGTATATATATAAAAAATATATATAAAATGAACGGTGAACAGAAAAAATCGTTGAGTACTCGAGGGGCACCCTGGATGTACAGTATGTTGAGCACATTAAAAGCAAAAAAGAAAAAAATGGACATAGACATAATGCATAGAGGAAACCAGACCCACAGCATGGGGGTTATTCTAGTCCATTCTTTCTGACAAAATCCTTCTTAAGGTGCGTACACACGTACAGATTTTCTGTCTGATCTTTCTGGTGGGAACAAAAACCTGGAAATATATGGGAGCAACTGACAATCAAAAAAATTGTTCCTAAGCACTTGAAAACAGACAGTGATCAGTCAGACAAATTGTTTAATTGTTCTGATATAACAAATTTATCAACGCATATATATTTTTTCTGTTTTCCTGCATTTGGGTGGAAATTTTTGATTGTCATTTGCTCCCATACATTTCCAGGTTTTTGTTCCTACCAGATAGATCAGACAGAAAATCTGTAAGTGTGTACGCACCTTCAGATGGACAAAACCATGTGCACTGCGGGTGGGGCAGATGTAACTTGTGCAGAGAGAATTAGATTTGGGTGGGGTTTTTCTTCAAAATGAGATGTATATTGAAGTGTAAAATCATGCAAAATAACTCACCCAAATCTAATTCTCTCTGCACATGTTACATCTGCCCCCCTGCAGTGCACATGGTTTTGTCCATCTAAGAAGGATTTTGTCAGAAAGAATGAACTAGAATAAACCCCCATGTGAGCCAAACAAGGTAAAAGAAGCATAACAAGGGGAAAAAAAGGGGGGGGGGGGGGGGGAAGGGGGAAATTAAAGTACCAATCAGAAAGACAACAAAGGACACAAGTCCATAGAAAACTAGATATCTCCTATATATTTGGCTACATCTGTCACTCAAAGTGGGTGTCTGTGTCTATAACGCTCTGTTCCTGGACTTTCCTCTTAATGTGTGATTGCCTTCATCTGTGCTGAACACCTTTCTGAGAAATTAACCTGTTTAAAACAGGTGATGGCAATCATACATTAAGGGGAAGTCTAGAAACAGAGCATTGTGTCCCTCCTGGAGAGGGTCATGTTGGGAGGTATGTGACAGAGAACCAGCCCAGTGAGCCCACAGACAGTGCCAGACACCCACTGCCTTCCTATGTTGCCCAGCACTGCTACTCCACAGCCACCAGGTGAGCGCCCCCCTCCCGCGATTTGCGGCAAAACCTCCCCCGCACGCCCCCGCCCTCCCGCGATTCGCGGCAAAATCACCCGCTCCCCGCGACCCCCCCTACCGCGATTCGCAGCAAAAACACCCCCGCGACCCCCCCTCCCGCGATTCGCTGCAAAAAGAACCCCCCCACGACCCCTCCCGCAATTCGCGGCATAACCACCACCCCGTGACCCCCCCCTCCCGCGAATCGCGGCAAACCCTCCCCAGTGACCCCCCCCCCCCCGATTCGCGGAAAAAACACCCCCCCCGCGACCTCCCTCCCGCGATTCGCGGCAAAAAGAACCCCCCCTTGCACGATTGGCGGCACACCCCCTGCGACCCCCCTCCCGCGATTCGCGGCACCCCCCCCCCCGCAGTTCGCAGCAGCCCCAGGATTAAATGGCACATGCAAAACACTGACATGGCTATGGTCGACAATGAAAAAGGTTGACATGAGTTTTTGAAGATTTATTTTTAATTTTTTTAATTTTTTCATATTCATTGTCATGTGTCGACATGGACACCAATGAAGTGGCACACTTATGTCAACATTTACATGTGTTGACCTTTCTGTGTTGATTTTTTCTTGTGGCGATTCGCGTCACACCCCCCCGCAACCCCCCTCCCGCGATTCGCGGCACCCCCCGTGACCCCCCACCTCCTGCAATTCGCGGCAACCCCCCACCGGAACCCCTGTGAACCCCGCCCTCCCGCGATTCGCGGCACCCACCCCGCGACCCCCCCTCCCGCAATTCGCGGCACCCCCCCGTGATTCGCGGCAGCTCCAGAATTAAATTGCACATGGAAAACACTGACATGGCTATGGTCGACAATGAAAAAGGTTGACATGAGTTTTTGAAGTTTTTTGTCATTTTTTGAATATTTTTATATTCATTGTCATGTGTCGACATGGACACCAATGAAGTGGCACACTTATGTCAACATTTACATGTGTTGACCTTTCTGTGTTGATTTTTTCTTGTGGCGATTCGCGTCACACCCCCCCGCAACCCCCCCTCCCGCGATTCGCGGCACCCCCCGTGACCCCCCACCTCCCACAATTCGCGGCAACCCCCCACCGGAACCCCTGTGAACCCTGCCCTCCCGCGATTCGCAGCACCCACCCCCCGCGACCCCCCCTCCCGCAATTCGCGGCACCCCCCCGTGATTCGCGGCAGCTCCAGAATTAAATTGCACATGGAAAACACTGACATGGCTATGGTCGACAATAAAAAAGGTTGACATGAGTTTTTGAAGTTTTTTTGTCATTTTTTGAATATTTTCATATTCATTCTCATGTGTCGACATGGACACCAATGAAGTACCACACTTATGTCAACATTTACATGTGTTGACCTTTCTGTGTTGATTTTTTCTTGTGGCGATTTGCGTCACACCCCCCCACCCCCCCCCCCACAACCCCCACTCCCGCGATTCACGGCACACACACACCTCCCCCGCGATTCTCGGCACCCCACCCCGTGACCCCCCCTCCTGTGATTCACGGCACACCCCCGCGACCCCCCCTCCCATGATTCGCCGCAACCCCCGCCCCGTAACCCCCCTCCCGCGATTCGCGGCACCCACCCCCGCGACCCCCCCTCCCGCAATTCGCGGCACCCCCCCGCGATTCGCGGCAGCTCCAGAATTAAATTGCACATGGAAAACACTGACATGGCTATGGTCGACAATGAAAAAGGTTGACATGAGTTTTTGAAGTTTTTTTTTTCATTTTTTGAATGTTTTCATATTCATTCTCATGTGTCGACATGGACACCAATGAAGTGCCACACTTATGTCAACATTTACATGTGTTGACCTTTCTGTGTTGATTTTTTCTTGTGGCGATTCGCGTCACACCCCCCCGCAACCCCCCCTCCCGCGATTCGCGGCACCCCCCGTGACCCCCCACCTCCTGCAATTCGCGGCAACCCCCCACCGGAACCCCTGTGAACCCCGCCCTCCCGCGATTCGCGGCACCCACCCCCGCGACCCCCCCTCCCGCAATTCGCGGCACCCCCCCGTGATTCGCGGCAGCTCCAGAATTAAATTGCACATGGAAAACACTGACATGGCTATGGTCGACAATGAAAAAGGTTGACATGAGTTTTTGAAGTTTTTTTGTCATTTTTTTGAATATTTTTATATTCATTGTCATGTGTCGACATGGACACCAATGAAGTGGCACACTTATGTCAACATTTACATGTGTTGACCTTTCTGTGTTGATTTTTTCTTGTGGCGATTCGCGTCACACCCCCCCGCAACCCCCCTCCCGCGATTCGCGGCACCCCCCGTGACCCCCACCTCCCACAATTCGCGGCAACCCCCCACCGGAACCCCTGTGAACCCTGCCCTCCCGCGATTCGCAGCACCCACCCCCGCGACCCCCCCTCCCGCAATTCGCGGCACCCCCCCGTGATTCGCGGCAGCTCCAGAATTAAATTGCACATGGAAAACACTGACATGGCTATGGTCGACAATAAAAAAGGTTGACATGAGTTTTTGAAGTTTTTTTGTCATTTTTTGAATATTTTCATATTCATTCTCATGTGTCGACATGGACACCAATGAAGTACCACACTTATGTCAACATTTACATGTGTTGACCTTTCTGTGTTGATTTTTTCTTGTGGCGATTTGCGTCACACCCCCCCACCCCCCCCCCCCCACAACCCCCACTCCCGCGATTCACGGCACACACACACCTCCCCCGCGATTCTCGGCACCCCACCCCGTGACCCCCCCTCCTGTGATTCACGGCACACCCCCGCGACCCCCCCTCCCATGATTCGCCGCAACCCCCGCCCCGTAACCCCCCTCCCGCGATTCGCGGCACCCACCCCCGCGACCCCCCCTCCCGCAATTCGCGGCACCCCCCGCGATTCGCGGCAGCTCCAGAATTAAATTGCACATGGAAAACACTGACATGGCTATGGTCGACAATGAAAAAGGTTGACATGAGTTTTTGAAGTTTTTTTTTTCATTTTTTGAATGTTTTCATATTCATTCTCATGTGTCGACATGGACACCAATGAAGTGCCACACTTATGTCAACATTTACATGTGTTGACCTTTCTGTGTTGATTTTTTCTTGTGGCGATTCGCGTCACACCCCCCCCACCCCCCCCCCCCGCAACCCCCACTCCCGCGATTCACGGCACACACACCCCCGCGATTCTCGGCACCCCACCCCGTGACCCCCCCTCCCTTGATTCACGGCACACCCCCCGCGACCCCCCCTACCATGATTCGCCGCAACCCCCGCCCCGTAACCCCCCTCCCGCGATTTGCGGCAACCCACCCCGCGACCCCCCTCCCGCGATTCTCTGCAATCCCTCCCCTCCCGCGATTCGCAGCATCCACCCCCCCACAACCCCCCCTCCTGCAATTCGCGGTACCCCCCGCGACCCCCCCTCCTGCAATTCGCGGCACCCTCCGCGACCCCCCCTCCCGCGATTCGCGGACACCTAAGTTGCAATACAGGGCATCTTTCATACAATTCTAACCATATTTCTCATATACAAACGTTCACAAATTAAGGGGGCGCAGCCCCTTACGACGGTGTGAAGAGCGCCCGTAGGGCGCGATGAATCACCTAGTAGATAATAAATGTGCACACAGCTAGCATATGTGAACACCACCATCAAATATAACCATTTAAAAGAAAACAGTGAAGTAACTGATATTCATTCAGACCATTGGGAGTAATGCACTTCAGGCGATGGATCCATAGGCACTCTCTCTGGAGAAGGACCTTGTCCTTATCACCTCCACGCCTCAGTGGAGGAATGTGATCAATCGGCATCAGTGAGAAGTTACGCATAGAATGTTGCATGGTCGCGAAATGTCGCGCCACTGGAGGCGTATTACCATCTTAGTTAATGCTTTTTTTATTGATGAGCAATGTCCTGCAACTCGTTCTTTTAATAAATGAATCATTTTGCCCACATACACCAATAGGCAGGGCAAACAATGGCGTATATGACATAACTACTATCGCAATTAAAATGGTGTCTTCTGTCATAGGACTGTCCCGTTTTTGGATCAATAAATTTGATGCATGCGATGCGACGCGATGCGATGAGATTTCCCTTGAAATTCCCTTGAAGTCAAGATTGCGTCGCATTGTATGCTATTGTATGGTATACAATGCGACGCAATGCGATTTGAGCTAAATGCCCCCCATTTCTATATGTACAGGCACCCAGATGCCTGTAAAATATGTGAAATGCCCCCCAGACGCCATTTTCAATTGTATACCCACCCTGATGGCTAAATGCCCCCCATTGTTAACGGCACCCCACGCTTCGGGTTGGCGTTGATAGTGGGGTGGCGTTAACAATGGGGGGCATTTAGCCATCAGGGTGGGTATACAATTAAAAATGGGGTCTGGGGGGCCGTTTCACATATGAAACAGCATCTGGGTGCCTTTACATATAAAAATCGTGTCAAATTGCGTTGTATCGCATGCAATATGATTGTATGCGATGCGATACAACGCGATTTTTAGGTGCGTTGAAGAAAAACGGGCGCCCACATAATACACAAGTACCAAAGTTCTTTATTAAATCCCAACGCGTTTCGTCAGAACAATTTCATCAGGGGTGTGACAAAATAATTTATTATTAGGCCTGTGTGGCAACTAATATTTCATTCAGGACAAGGTAAAATCGTATTCATACGGATGGACCTTATATATCAAGTGAAAAAGAGATCCAGATAAGAGTATCACCTCTCAAATAGTCACAGTGTAGTAAAGTCCCAAGCTCCTTCACTGGCTGATTGTAATTACAAAGCTACCAACTTGCGTAAGAGTCTTTCATTATCCGAGAGTGCCATCAATCTATTGGAGTCTATATATATATCTATCCAGACCTGGACCGGCACTCCCCACAAGAAAGCAATGTTGCTGCGTGCCTTTGTTGAGAGTAGAATAGACAGCAAGGTTCCACCTTCCCGAAGGTTACTGGAACAAACACGTCACTGCAGCTCAAATGCTTTATTGACCTCGACGGGCTGTTTCGGGGTAACACCCCGTTTTCAAGAGGATACAAAACGATATACACACAACATTTAATTAGGGCTCCTTGGCGCCGGAATTCACTACTCACCGCCCCCACTCCTCACCAGGCTGCCCCATGCAATCAGGCGCATGACATCGCGTCAGCGTCTCACACCCGCTGACGCCGTTACCATGATAACCCGACCACACGTTGAGCCGCCGGGAGACAGTGTCATCCGGCTTCCTCTACCTCGGCCAATCAAGACAGGCACCTAGGGACAGCGTCAGCGGCTCTCACCCGCCCCCACGCGTTCCCATGGGTAGCTCGGCTGTCAGACCGAAGGAGTCAGCCGTGGCGATCAGAGTGATATTCTGTGCCATGGTTGCCTGTACACCACACACAAAATATACAAAATATAATACAGACTACACAGTGGGATACACAATAATAAAATGAACATTTGAGAACGGCCATTTTTTATATATAGATCACATCATCATATAACAGCGTCATTTACTTATGCTGTCAGCCAAAGTATTCAATTCTACTGGCAATTACTGAAATCTACTAGAGGCATGTACACTGAAATACCAACCAGCCTGATATTGTATGATAAACATCTACATAAAGGTACTCCACACGATCCTCTCGTTCAGACCATGTGGAGATCATGGGTCAGATTCTCTAAGCTTCAAAAGTGATAAAATGGAGAGTGATAAACAGCCAGCCAATCAGCTCCTTTCTGACATTTTCAAACACAGTCTGTGACATGGCAGGTAGGAGCTGATTGGCTGGCTCTCCATTTTATCACTCTCCATTTTATCACTTTTGAAGCTTAGAAAATCCAACACATAGCATTTCGCTGTGCATCACTGGCAATTCCTGCAGCTTCTCACAGCTACAGTCTGACTCCCAGTCCTCCAGGTGAAGCCTTCCAATCCTCTCCCTCCTGCTGGTCGTCCACTGCTATTACCAAGTACTACCATGGATTCTCCATTGCCGCCTATAGGGATTTAATGGACATTAGGACTAACATCCTAAAAGGTGTGATCCTTTCTCCTCTCATCCCGACGGTTACCATCTGTGGCCCAGTACCCCTGGTCCTCCTGCAGCCATGACCTCATTCAGCAAAAACCCCTTCTTCTTGGCTTCACCAGCTTCAAGTTCTTTATCAATATCTTCAGTCATATTATTGTCTTCAATTCCTTCATCAATATCTTCAGTCATCTTATCATTGTCTTCAAATTCCTCGCCTAATAAGGTTTGTATAAAAAAATTGAAAAAAATATAGATTTTTTAAAATATATTTTTAATTTATTCAATATGTACAAATAGACATTTAAATTACATACAATTACATACCAAGACATTACATACATTTAAAATAAGACTTTTCCATTTCATCACTTTCATTTAGCAGTATTTAAGGTAGTGCTCTCTACCATTTTTAATCCAATTACCTTATTCACATTATCGATGAGAGCCCCGAGATCGTAGATATTGCTATGAATAACCTTACCACTGGCGGATTCAGTGTGTGGGGGGGGGGGGGGGGGCTGTCGTTTAGAAGATTTTTTTTTCTTGCTGCCTGTACAGCTACACCAGTGGGTCAGCGGTGATTTACTGGTTCCTGCACTATGTGAGGCAAGCGGCCGTCTGCAAATTCCCCAGCACTATGCATACAGTGCCCCGCTCTCTTATTAAACAAGGGTCTGGAGAGAGAGGTACTGTATGCAAAGTGCTGGGTATTTGTTTCCGGTGTCTGCATAGCTGCTCGCCGGAACTGGCGGATCGCAAAGCAGGGCAAAGCTCTCCCTGCTTTTTTGAACATGCTGCAGTAATACTGTGTGCTGCTGCCGGCCACTGCTGATTGACAAGCAGCAGCGGCGCTGGCAGCATGAAGAATGGGGGTCCACAATCCGTAGTTCTCGGCTGCAGGAGCCCCCCACCCGAATCAGATTCCTTTTGATGCTGCAGAACCCTCCCTGGGTACACGGACTCCAGAAAACCTGGGGAGCAGTAGCCTAGCTACCCCGCACACCCACCACTGCTGTAGGCTGTAGTCGGGGCACAGAGGACCCGCAGGGCAAAGGACACTGGCAACTGCTGCTGACAACGCCAGTGCCGGGTTGCAGGCAGGTGAGAACAAGAGCTGTCACATCGCCGTTGTACTGTGGGAGAGGGGAACAAAGGTGATGTCAGCCTGTGCACCCTTTCAAACCCCTGCTCTCCCTCTTCTCCTCTCTTCACTGCACCTCCTCACTCTTGCCTGTCCTCTCCCACCCATCTTGCCTGTACCCTCTCCCCCCATCTTGCCTGTCCTCTCTCTCCCCCACTCTTGCCTGTCCTCTCCCCCTCTTGCCTGTCCTCCCCCCTCTTGCCTGTCCTCTCCCCCCCCCCTCTTGCCTGTCCTCTCCCTCCCCTCTTGCCTGTCCTCTCCTCCCCCCTTTCCTGTCCTCCCCCCCTCTTGCCTGTCCTCCCCCCTCTTGCCTGTCCTCCCCCCTCTTGCCTGTCCTCCCCCCTCTTTCCTGTCCCCCCCTCTTGCCTGTCCCCCCCTCTTGCCTGTCCTCTCCCCCCCCCCTCTTGCCTATCCTCTCCCCCCCTCAAACTACCTTGGCAACGGTAGTGCGGGGTACGCAGAGGGGGAATCTGATGCCCAGGGAGATCATCAGGCGCTACTTTTCAGGTAAGTAAATGTGTCCTTTAACCTACCCTGTACCTTGCCTGTAAGTGTGCACGCATAAACGGAACCAAATACCATACTTTCTCAACAATATATATGGGAGTAGACAGAGGCCTGTTCATGAGAATGATTGATCCTAACGTATCCCTTGGTGACGGCATGCTGGTAAGTACATTATTGAATCTTTAAATACCAGTGGGATCACACTCATGGGTCTGCAGCTGTTGTACAACTACACATCCCAACATGCCCTGGCACAGTTTAAGAAGTCCATTGTATGATAGGTGTGCCAGATCATGCTGGGATGTGTAATTCTACAGCAACTGGAGGCCCATGACTTTAACTCCATAGTTGTATAACTAGTACAGTTACAAGGTAAGGGACTGGAGACATTTTCTAGCATAGCTACACATTTTGACCATTTCTATAGCATTAAACCATTTCTGTCATAGCGCAAATACATTTTTAGTAAATAGACCACAGAAACGTCAGTTTGGTGCATGTCATTTTTACTGTTGACTGCAGAAAAGCCTCTTTTGGGGGGGGGGGGCAAACATGAACAATGTGTACAAATGTGTTCAAGCATATATAAGGTAAACATACTTAAATATACATTAACAAATTTAGGCATAAATGTGTTTTAAAATGTGTGTGCACACCCTCCCTTGGCACCTGAGCCCAGGCCGCCCCTGGTCCTAACACTCCGACGTTCGGGTGAAGTGGGTGAGTAGAGGTTGCTGCCCCTAACGCATTAAGCTCCATGGGGGAGATTCTCTAAACAAGGAATGCGGTAAAAACCCCGTTATCGGGGTTTTTACCGCATTCTGGGATGCTGTAAGCATCCCCCGCCGGGTTACCGCGGCGGGGGGCATCGCCAGAAAAATCTGGCAATGCCCCATAGAAGCCAATGGGCTTCTACCGCATCCCTCCGCCGCCCCGCGCCGACCCCCCGCCCCCTCACCTGTGTCCGGGCAGCACAGCGCAGCCCGGACCTGTGACCTCCTCCCTGCACTGATCCTCTTCCGGGTGCAGGGAGGAGGAGAGCCCGGCGCAGCAGCAGCAGCGCCGGGTGTGTGAGGGAGGGGAGAGCCGCCGGGACCTGCTGGGACCCGGCGACTCTCACCGCAAAGGACAGCTCTTAACGCAAGAGCTGTCCTTTGCCTTAATTATCGCATATGTTAGAACATATGCGATAATTAAGTATGCGATGGGCGACGAAGGGGGGCGGAGATTCTTAGAGAATCTCCCCCCATATGGTTAATTTGCACCTGCATACCAATTAATGCATTTGTTTGGGCAGTTAGAGCTTGATTTTGCCCAATAATGGTTTCTGTAAGGGTGGCAATATGAGAATTGTGTTCCCGTAGCCCATTACTTATTTTGGACAAACGGGTGTCGAGGGTAGTAGCCATCCGCACTTGTGTGCCCACAGCAACACGGACACTGCTGCCTAATTTTTTAACTTGTTGGAACAAGTTGCGAATGTACCCTTGGATGTTGCCTATTTGGTGACTTTGCATCTCCATAAACTCAAGCTGCCTATTTTTGAAAGTATGCAATGAGTTAGCAATTTCTGTTGGTGTCATTGGTGTGTGGGTCGATGGGGTGGGTGTGGGTTGGTTTGATGTCATCACACTTGCTGCATTCTGAGTGTCTGATGGTGGCATGCTTTCTTCCTCAGGTGCCCACGAGTCCACCGGCTGTAGAATGATTTCCATATCTTCTTCAATCATTTCGGATGATGTTGTGGGGAGTTGCCCTAGTTGTGATGGTCCTGTGAATGCATAAAAAATGGTAAGTATTGAAGCATACTAGTGCAGTTTATGTGTAGTTAGATGTGACTAAGGTGTATTGAGGGTTATGTCACATAACAATGGGTATTATGTACGTACACATGTACCCCGTGACTTCATGTAATGCTAGCATTGGTAATGAGAGTGATGGCTGGTTGTCATTACATTCATTTCCGTAGCCATGTGGCAACTGGATATGAATGTAATGTTGCCAAGTGTGTATGTGAAATGGTGTTTTTTTGCTTCTCCTTACCTGCAGCCTCTGCATCTGTGCCACTGTTTCTTGAGCGCTGCGGTGTGTGAGCACTTCGGGATGGATGATCTGCAAAGGAAATGATGGACAGAGTTTATGGACCTTGCATGGGCAGCATTTGTGACCATTTGAAGAACTGATTAAGTGCCATTAAAAATATTGATTTTGACTGTCGACTTACATGGTATGTTCGGTATATAGCCGTTTATGGTATAACACCAGGACACCTAAGTGTGGGCTCACATCCATGTTAAGCTGCTACAGAAACTGGGATACATTTGTGGAAAAGCAGCAGGTGTGGAACTACATAGCCCAGCATAATGAACACATTGTATGGATGAGCATTACATTTATCTATAATGACCTTGCTGGGATATGTAGTTCCACAGCAGCACTATTGTTATGCTAACATTAGAAGAGAGCATTAGATGTAAAAAAAAACATTGCAATGTATGGGTCAGTTGTAAATTTGGGACACTTACCAGCTCTGGGTGGCGTTGGTGGCCTAACAGTATCCGCCACATGGAGGCCAGGAAGCACCTCGGGCGGTATGATCCTCTGCATCCTCTCCTTTTTGCGAAAGAACTGCTCCTACTCCGTCAGAAGAGGCGTCAACCTCCAGGATGAAGGGTCGATTCACATCAGGTTGAAGAAGAATTGGAGCGGTGATAAACGCCTGTTTCAGTAGTTGGAAAGCCTTGGTAGCTGCGGACGGCCATTGGGCAGGTTTGGCCCCTTTTTGGGTAAGAGCCGTCAGAGGTGCTGCTATGGTGGAGAAATTGTGGATGAAGCGGCGGTAGTAGTTGGAAAAGCCGAGGAATCTTTGCAATCCTTTGAGAGTGGTTGGGGGTGTCCAATCTTGAATAGCGCGGACTTTTTCAGGATCCATCTCCAGCCCAGTACTTGAAAGAATATTACCCAGGAAGGGAATTGAAGAGACTTCGAAGACACACTTTTCGAGCTTACAGAAAAGCTGGTTCTGGCGAAGACGGCTTAACACCTCCCGAACGGTGTGCCGGTGAGTGCTGAGATTGGACGAGAAGATGAGGATGTCATCTAAATAGACAACAATGGAAATATCTAACAAGTCCCGAAAGATGTCATTCACGAATTGCTGGAAAACGGCTGGAGCATAACGAGGTATTCATAATGTCCATCTCGGGTATTGAAGGCCGTTTTCCATTCGTCCCCCTGGCGGATACGGATCAGGTTGTATGCTCCCCTCAAGTCTAGTTTGGTGAAGACCGTGGCCCCCTTAACTCGGTCGAACAATTCAGTGATGAGGGGCAGCGGATAGCGATTTTTAACGGTGATGTCATTCAACCCCCGATAATCGATACACGTTCTCAGGCTGCCATCTTTCTTCTTGACGAAGAAGAAGCCCGCTCCTGCCGGAGAGGTGGACGGCCGGATAAATCCCTTCTCCAGATTCTCCTGGATGTATGCTGACATGGCCTCTGTCTCAGGCAACGATAAAGGGTACGTTCTTCCCCGTGGTGGTGTCTTGCCTGGAATGAGATCAATGGGACAATCCCATGGCCGGTGGGGCGGCAATGTATCGGCACCTCCTTTACTAAAGACATCTGAAAAAGACGAGTATGGTGCGGGTATGGTGGAGGCAGGAAGCTGGGGAGAAAATGCTTGAGGTTTGCTCAGAAGAATAGGAATAACAGGAGATAAGCAAGAAGAAAAGCAGTCCTTACTCCAGGCCTTAATCTCCATAGTTAGCCAGTCGACATGGGGGTTATGCTTGGCAAGCCACGGCATCCCTAGGACTACAGGGTGAGAGGACTGAGGGAGGACCAAAAACATAACTTCTCTTGGTGCAGGGCTCCAACTTGAAGATGGATCGGTACCGTCTGTGAGGTGACATGGCCATTGGAGATGTGGCTGCCATCGACGGCTGTCAGGACCAGAGGTTGTTCCAGTGGTTGGAGAGGTATGGAGAGTTGTGCGACCATGTCGGCCGAGATGAAGTTCCCAGCCGCACCTGAGTCCAGTAGAGCTTGCATGGACGTTTGTCCCCGAGCGTGACTGAGATGGTAGAGTCTATGGTGGAGGGAGCAGGCGATAACACTCCTAATCTAGCCTCCCTCGTGGAGATTAGGAGCGGTCGTTTCCCGGACGAAGAGGACAAGAGATCAGAAGATGAGAAGATGAAGCGCAGTACATACAGAGATTATCTCTGCGACGTCGGTTCTTTTCTTCGGGAGAGAGACGGGACCGATTTATTTGCATTGGTTCTTCTGTGGCAGAAGAAGTAGATGATCCAATCTTTACAGGAGAAGTAACCACAGAAGAAGAACAAGGTCGAAAACGTTCAGAACGAGTCCTTTCCAGTTGTCGCTCGTGAAGCCGCAGATCAACTTTATTGCACAAGGAGATTAGCGCTGTCAGAGTGGAAGGGGTGTCACGGGTAGCTAGTTCGTCCTTGAGACGGCTGGAAAGACCATTCCAGAACGCAGCGACGAGAGCCTCTTCATTCCACTCCAACTCCGATGCTAGTGTCTGGAACTGCACCACATATTGGCCCACCGATCTGCTACCTTGTCGAATTCTCAGAATCTCTGCAGCGGCTGATGACACTCGACCTGGTTCATCAAAGATTCGTCGGAAGGAGGCAATGAAATCATCGTAGTTGTTTAGTAGAGGATCTGCTCTCTCCCACAGAGGCGAAACCCACTTTAGGGCAGATCCCGAGAGGAGGGAGACAATGTAGGCTACACGCGCCTTGTCAGTTGGAAAGTTGGAGGCTTGGAGAGTGAAGTGCACATCGCACTGATTCAAAAACCCACATCATCCTTTAGGAGACCCATCGTACTTGCTGGGGGTCGGCAAATGTAACTGAGGGGGAATAATGGACCCGACTGGTGGCGTGGCGGAAACTCCTCCCGAGGATACTGAAGATGTTGCTGTAGCCGCTGGAGGGGCGGTTTGTGAGGAAGTCAGTGATTGTAAAAATTGCGCCACTTGCCGCTGTGAAGACTCCACTTTTTCCAGGCGGCCCATAATGCCTTGCAATACGTTTGCCAGAGATCCCTGATTTTCACCCGACTCCATCGGGTCAGTGCAAACTGTCACGGCCGAAGATTCTGATGAGGTCGTGTGGTGCTCAGGGACTGAGGAGGAGGCAGTAGTAGGGTTAAAACGAGCAGGTTTAATAAAGGATGTCATACAGGACTCAAATACTTCTTTGAGAACAACTGTAAGAGGAATCAAAGTAAATGGCAAACGATAAATGTCCAGAAGACAATGGGGATAAATGTCCAGAAGACAATGGGGATAAATGTCCAGAAGACAATGAGGATGAATGTCCAGAAGACAATGAGGATGAATGTCCAGAAGACAACGATGAGGATTTATCCAGGTAACAATGATGAAGAAAATCCTGATGAAGAGATGAAAAGATGGTCGCAAATAGAGGATCCGGAACTGGAAGAAGATGGGAGGTGACTGCGGCTGGAGGTAGCTGAAGAGGAGGTCTTTGGGAAATCCAGGAGGAAGCACCCAAGGGTACCAGAGAGAAGCTGGCGACCAGCGTGACTGGAAAGGAGCACTGGATCTGAAGCCAAAGCGAGCTGATGGACACAGCTGGGATAACAAGGACACAATGAGTCAGGAGCCTTCCAGGAAGTGCACGCCACAGAAGTCTCTTTGCACTGACACTGAGTTACCTGGGCAGATCCTCTATATGCATAGAAGGCGGCTGCCATTGGCTATCACAGTGAAACAGGTGTGCAGCTCTGACCTGGCCCAATCCCCTGTTTGCCCTTAAGCAAGATGGCGGCGCTGGTCTCACGGCACCCATAGCCTAGAGCGAGACCACGCCGCAGACTTCCATGCTGCCCTCCAACACTGCCGGACCTCTGCCTGCCGCCTCACCTGACATGGAGGCCGACACACGCCAGCCGACTGCTGGTCCTGCCTCGGGTTTTTGGTGGCAACCCTCCAGGAGGCTTTTCCAGTCTCCCGGATTCCGGGATTCTCCCAGAATCCAGGTGTCTGAAAAAGCCTCCTGTCCAGCCCTCCCCTTCCCAGTGACATTGCAGACTAGTGCCGGCCCGTGCGCGTGTGTTGCCGCTGCTGGCTGCCTGCATCCGGAATCGCGAGTCTGTCTGTGTGTGACAGGCTGCGGGCGCAGGGTCCCGACGATGTAACCTGAGCCGGAAGCAGAGGTGTGTGTAATAGCTACACACAGCCCGGAGACATGGTTCCTGCACCTGCCTCACTGACACAGGCCTAGCTCCCCCCCCTTTCCCCCCAGTTCCCTCTGATCGGCACTGTCAGACTCCCCCCTTCTATTACTATGGCATTAATTACATTACATATTTCATACCCTCCAACTGTACCGATTTAGCCGGTACAGTACCGTTTTTAAACAGTCTGTACCGGCTAACTCGAAGTGTACCGAATGTACCTTTTTTCTGGTGGCATGGAGGCAGAGAAACAACGGTGCGCCGGTGCTGTCACTGAAGGCGGCACCTGGAGAAGAGGGGCTGGCTGCAGTGCAGAGCTTAGCTACAGTAGGCTTGTAAACTGACAGCACTGCAGCCAATGGTAGCCGCCTCAGCGTATCATGGCCAATCACAGTGCAGGCACTGCGGCCAATCACAAAACAGGGGTCAGAAAGGTGGAATTTGAAGCGTGCCCGTGATGTTCCTGTATAGAAGTCCTGTATGAGGGCACACATGTCCCTATTGTCCCATTTGGGTAAGTCTATGCTGCAGGAAGGGTCAGATGCCGACAAGAGTGTCACTGTGCGCCAGACACAGCAGTCAGCACAGTGCAGCGTCCTGGTACTTACTCAGGCTGGCTCCCGGCTCCGCTGACCATGGGACCCGGCGGCGTCTCTAAGGGTGTCCCGGCTCCAGCTACATCTCTCATTAGTACATAGCAGCACAGCCAGACCACGCCCCCTGTCACTGTAGTCATGCCAGTCACCGGCTCACAATCCGATTCAACACCTTCCCCTCACTGCCATAAAGAACTGCTGTGTGCTGGCTGAGCTTGCTACCACCAATCAGCAAGCATAGATGTAATAGTAGTAAGAGTGTCTCATGTATAGCAATATTATAGTTCAAAAGTACCGCCTACAAGTGCGCGAATGGCTGTACAGGCAACGGGACCGGGGGCACCTGACCGCACCATTAGCATAAGTAACCGGGGGAAAACATAGCCATGGGCGGTGTAGTAGTTGGTGCAGTGCACAGTACACATTTGGAAAGGGGACGTGGTTACACCCCCTTTTGTCCATGACCACGCCCCTCCCTTCATGGCCACGCCCCCTTCCTGAATGTGTACCGATTTATTTTCTTCAAATGTTGGAGGGTAGGATATTTCTCTCCCCTCACTCTAATGCACATACTGTTTCACTGGCTTCCTGGTCTAGTAAACAGGAAGTCACATGGTGCCCTGGACTGGAGGAGCACAGAAGTAAAAAGAGCAGAGCGAAGCCACACTACAGGCAGTGGAACCCATAGGAGCAAAGATTTAGTAGAGACCCAGGCAAGTCCTGCTTAAAGTAGAGGGGTAGGGGGGAAATAATTTATCCCAGTAATGTTTGCTAAATAGGGGGGAGGGGTGGAGAGGGTTTCCCAGTAATTTTTTTCTGGAGGGGGGATGGTGTCCCAGCATTGTTTTACTGGAGGGGGGAGAGTGTCCCAGTAATGTTTTACTGGAGGGGGTGGGGGATGGTGTCCCAGTAATCTTTTGCTGGAGGGGAAGGGGGGAGGGGAGGAGAGTGTCCCAGTAATGTTTTGCTGGAGGGGGGATGGTGTCCCAGTAAAGTTTGCTGGGGAAGAAGAGAGTGTCCCTGTTCTGGTCTGTGGCATAATATGTAATGTGCATCAGACCATGTGGCATAATGTGTAATGGCCATTATTCCGTGTGGCATAATGCCCAGGTTATGTGAGTGCAACCCTGTATAACAGTATCTAACAGTGTGCATGTATGTGTGTGTGAGACTACAGGTATATATTATATGGGGGGGCGCCAGAGACTTTTTAGCAGGGGGAGAAAAATTTCTAGTTACGCCACTGGGAGCAGCGCCAGGGACAACCTGGGACCATTAGGTCAGGAGGATAAGGACACGGATAAGCCTGGTACATATGCCATAGCTAAGTACTAAAATAGGGGGCGGAGCTGTACCCCTTTCTGTGGCAACCCCCGTTCCCAGCACCTCAGCCCCTTGCAAGGATTGACTACTCTGCTGGTAATACACCTTCATTCCAACTCTTACTGATACTTTATTGACTCCTACTGTTTTCTGTGTCTTCTGTAGTAGTAAAAATTCCAGGACTGTACGGTTATTATATACCTATTTATAACCCCTCTTAGTAACAGTCAGTGATCTGTATTTCCACGTCATTAGCCAGCTGATTAGAGGAGCCCTGCGTTGCTGAGAGTAACATCTGGAGAGGTTACAGGGGTCAGATTATTTATCCAACCCTGCAATTGCCTTCACATGACTTCACTTAAGGGCGGGGGTTAGCGCATTAACGTGCAGAAATATGCAGTTTTTTTAAGTTTGTCCCGAATGGGCCTTTTTGTAAACTTCTTTTCCTTTAGAGATTCAAAGAAACAAGCAATAGGACCACAGGGGCCCAATTTGATGTCATCTTGCAAGTCTGTCTGTGTGTGACAGGCTGCGGGGGAATAGTGCATCTGATTCCGGATGCAGACAGCCAGCAGCAGTGGCGGGGTGACAGGAGCAGCGTCAGGGACAGCCCGGGGCCGTTAGGCAGACCTACAGGGCCGGCACCACCATCAGCATGACACACCACTATGTGCAGCACTTGTGGTGAGTGACTGCAGCCCCAATGTATATATTTATGTAATGGGCAAAAAGGTTGTATATATATATATATATATATATATATATATATAGGCTTGGGTATACAGCAGCACTCAGCTCGGATTCCAATAAAGACGCCACACAGCGGGACTTAGTGTTCTTGACACTAAGTCCCGCTGTGTGGCGTCTTTATTGGAATCCGAGCTGAGTGCTGCTGTATACCCAAGCCTGCATTTCCCCCCGCTGCAGCACCCCGGTATATTGTTCTGAGTGAATCCTGGAGTGCCGGACCTTGTACCCGCTATATATATATATATATATATATATATATATATATATATATATATTTTAGATATCAGAGGCCACACCCACTTTTGTAAAATACCACACACCCTTTTGAGGCCACACCCACTTTCCCGGGAGCACGCGCGAATTACTGAGAGAGATGGAGAGTCTCCAGGAATCAACAATGACTGAGGTGGCAACCCTGGTCCCGCCCCATTAGAATGAGGGGGTAGGGAATGAATGTCAGGGGGTCAGGGAAAATTAGGAAATGAGAGGGGGAGAGTGAGAGTGAGAGTGTCAGTGTGTGCCTGAGAGTAAGAAAGAGAGGAGAGAGATAGAGAAAGAGGATGTCAGGGTAAGTTAGGGAATGACAGAGAGAAGGGAGAGGGAAAGAGTGTTGCAGATAGTGAGAGAGATCAGTGAGAGAAAATGTGTGAGGGATAGAGAGAGTTCCCAGGACAGAGATAGAAGGGGTAAGAGATGAGAGATAGATGAGGAGAGAGACAGAGGGTGACATTTAATAGAATGCAAGTTTTTCACAACTTTTGAAATTGCACCATATCGCCGCACATCGCACTTTTTTTTCCGCATTTTTCCTGTGTAATTCGCATATTTAATGGGATGCGAATAAGCGGCCAAAAAGTGCGAATAGATGTGGTGCGAGTTTAAGACACATAAAAGTGCAAATTAATGCGCCGGTCATGTGCGACTTTCGGACCAACCGGAATGCTATTTACAACACTGCCTCCGCATGCCAAAGAACCCCCTAACCTATTGGCCCACTTAAATCCCCTATATTATGCATCACACTCCCTAAATAAAGGGCCATTGGCGCCATTTTATTCTTTGATAGGGATTAAGGAGAATGGAGAGGAGAGGAGCAATTGCAGTGAACTGTGGAAGGGGAGTTGAGGGAGGCAGCAGGGGGCCAGTCACACCCAGCACTACCAGAGGAGCCAGTGGGAGAGGCAGCAGAGGTATGCTGAGAGGTAGCAGTGCCAGAGGGAGAGGCAGCAGTGTGGCAGGCAGCATGGCCACAGCAAGGCCAGCACAGGCCTCAGAGGAGCAGGCCCAGCAGGAGGAGGTGGAGGACCCTCTGGCATCCCCATCCCATTCTCTCACCCAGGATGTGTTCATCACCCAGACAGAGGAGGAGGGACACATCTCAGAGGTTGACTGGGGTCAAGTGGAGGAAGATGGAGGTGAGGAGGAGGGGGAAACTGGCCTGGAGGAGGAGGCTGACATGGCCATGGAGGAGATGGAGGAGGACTGAGGAGGGAGATACTGGGCACACCCAAAGTGGCCGGAAGGTCAGATTTGCCTATGAAGAGAATGCAGCATTAGTCAGGGCCATAATCCCTGTTTATGACCGGCTGCTGGGGAAACATAATCATAAGTCCACTGCACAGCGTAAGAGGGCCATGTGGCTGTCCATTACTCAGGCCGTCAATGCAGTGAGCAACCATAAGCGCAGTGTCAAAAATGTCAAGAAGCGCTTCAATGACATCAAGAGGCACCTGAAGGCAAAAATGGTCGATGAGGTCAAAGAGGCTAACCGCACTGGGGGAGGACCTTCAAAACCCGTCTCATATACTACATATTAGAAGAAGCTGAAGAGCTTCACCCTTGCGCATACTTTTCCAAGAAATTTCTCCCGGCAGAAAAGAACTACCCTATTGGAGAACAGGAGCTGCTCGCTGTTAAGTTAGCCTTCGAGGAGTGGCGGTATCTGTTAGAGGGGGCTCGTCACCAGATCACAGTTTTTTCCGACCACAAAAATCTTTCTTTCTTAAGACAAGCACAATGTCTCACTTCACACAAGGCTCGCTGGGCTATGTTCTTCGAACGCTTCAATTTCCAAATCAAGTATCGTCCAGGTGTTTTAAACAATAAAGCTGATGCCTTGTCTCGGTCCTTCAATCCCAGCTCGGATTCTGAACCACTTAAACAGTCCATCCTGAACCCTGTCGTCTTTGCTCATGTCTCTCCTCACCCTACACCACCTGCAGGCAAGTCCTTTGTGCCAGAGAAAACAAGAAAAGCAGCGCTGTACAAATTAGAGCTATTAAATAACAAGTGAATTCAGTTAGTTGAAAAAATATAACAATTTATTGGCACATATAAAAAAATATAATAATAATAATAATGATCCGGATAATTTATAGTCCGGGTATGAATAAAACACAAATAAGATACAATTGATAAAAAGTTAGGTGTGGTGGATTACCCACGATAGAACCTGCTCTGGATTCGGTATGAGTCCTTAGGATGAAAGTCCTTGGTGAACCAATGGGAAAATTCCTTTGTATTTGAAGCCGCTGGAGGTTTTGGAAGCCTTTTTGGATTAGGGTATGGATTACCCACGCTTGACGTTACCTCAACGATGTATGCGGTGAAGGATGTCCCAATAGCAATTAGGTTCTTTCCAGGATTAAGAAATCAGGTCCAGAGAAGTAAGCAGGTGATAAAGTCCAGTGTATGGATAAAAGAAGTAGGTTCCACTCAGCACCACAGCACCTAGCACCACAGCACCTACGCGTTTCGCTGACCTCTGTCAGCTTTATCATAAAGCTGACAGAGGTCAGCGAAACGCGTAGGTGCTGTGGTGCTGAGTGGAACCTACTTCTTTTATCCATACACTGGACTTTATCACCTGCTTACTTCTCTGGACCTGATTTCTTAATCCTGGAAAGAACCTAATTGCTATTGGGACATCCTTCACCGCATACATCGTTGAGGTAACGTCAAGCGTGGGTAATCCATACCCTAATCCAAAAAGGCTTCCAAAACCTCCAGCGGCTTCAAATACAAAGGAATTTTCCCATTGGTTCACCAAGGACTTTCTTTTTTTTTTATATATATATTTTATTGGGTTTTTCAATACAAAATAAAGAAGCAATTGTCAAACAGATGACCGATGAGTAGTAAGCGTGACATAGCAGGATCATGGTACAGATACAGTGTATACAACAGTCCTATATGACAGTGTCACATACAAATAACTTTACTCTAAAACAATAGGAGTAATGTAATGGGGATCCTAGAAAATATAATTATATCTGATCTAAGAAAGAGTAAAATTAAATTAGACTAAGATAAGACTACTCTTAAAAGTAAAAGAGCTGTATGGGGGGAAGACAGACATACAGGGGGGGGGGGGGACAAACATTAGGAAGACAGTGTAGGGAAGTATAAAGTGAGAAATCAAGGTCAGAGGATCTGGTGATGCTGTAATAAAATAAGAATGATGTATATCGTATTTAATCTATCAGGAATTTCAATTACCAGTCGCAATCCGACGTAGCAGACTCCAGGAGGTATTTTCAAACAGTCTCATAATGTGATCTTGAGATTGGGTATCAAGAGTATTAATAAAGTACTCCCATTTTTTATAAAATTTCTCTACGCCTGTCTCAACTTCAGGAATCGTAGAACGTCTGTCACAATATAAAATTTGGATCAATTTCTGTTTGACTTCTATAAGTGAGGGAGCAGATCGGGTAGTCCAATGAATAAGGATAATTTTTTTAGCAACTGTGATTATTGTGGCTAGTAGTCGAATTTTATGTTGTTTATTTTGTGTATCGGGGCCTAAATTCCAATTTTTGAAGTTTCCACAGATGCATGCCAATGGGTCAGGGGACAAGTGCAGGGAGAGCATGGAATTAATAAATTGTATTACTTTGTTCCAAAATTTCCGTATCTTCCCACAACCCCAGATGCAGTGGAAGAAATCTGCGTGTGATGATGTGCATTTGACACATGCCCCCGACTCTAAATCTGTCATGTGTTTCCTCTGGGCAGGTGAGATATATGCTCTGTGGATCATTCTGATATGGACTTCTTGTAAATAGGAGGAATGTAGATACTTAAGGGTAGAATCATATTGGGACAGAAGATCAGGCAGCGCGGAGATACTTGGGGTATCTGTGGACCATTTTTGTAAGGTTGTAGACCAACTGGAAGACGCTGTTAAAGAGGTTAATGGTATATATAGGGAGCTGATTCTGTATGGGACAGAGGGGATAAGTTTGAGAAGAGATTGGAAAAGGCATGCCGAGTTATCAGAATTATTAGGTTTAGGAAGTGATTGGACATAGTGCCTAACTTGAAGATACATGAAGAAATTTTGAGAGGGGAGTTGGTATCGCGATTGGAGATCAGCAAATGAAAGCAGTTCGCCTCCGGGATCAAACACTTTATTAATAGAGGCCAGGCCCTTTGTTTTCCATTGGGAAAAGGTGGAGTTAGTTAATGACGGAGGAAAGGCTGGATTGCCCCATAGAGAAATATATGAGGAGTATAAGGGACTACAATGAAATTTCTTAGTAATAGATATCCAAGCTCTGTACGTATCTGTAAATAAAGGATGCTCTTTAATAAAGGCTGGGAGGTCCGACCATTTAGTATGGAGCAGACCATTTGGTGAGAACGGGGCAAACAGAGCGGAATCTAGTTGGGTATCTGTGTATGAACTGTTGTCAAGCAGCCAGTCACCGATATACCTGAAGAATATGGCATTGGAGTAATGTGTCAAGTCTGGAAAACCCAGTCCTCCTTTGTTACGGGGCAGACGCAATTTGGCGAGGGCTATTCGGGGTCTTTTCCCTTGCCATAAGAAGCGAGAGAAAAGGGAATTGAGGGCCTTTATATCCTTGGGTTGAAGTGTTATAGGTAGCATCTGCATTATATAAAAATTTTTGGGGAACAGTACGCTTTTGATTGCCGCCATTCGTCCTAAAAGGGAGATGGGCAGGGACATCCAACTATCTAAGTACCTTTTGATTTTGTCAATTATTGGGGTAAAATTTATTTTGTATAGGTCAGCAAGGTTCGAGGGAATATTAATGCCTAAATATTTAATGGAAGTGAAGGAGATGTGGAAAGGTTGGAGTGACGGTAATGTTTGGAAGTATAAAGGTGCACCTTGAATCGGGAGGACCTCTGATTTGCTCAAGTTCACTTTATATCCCGAGACCCGGCCGAAAGTAGCTATCAAATCAAGCACTGCGGGAAGAGATGTAGATGGATTAGAAAGGAACAAAATCATATCGTCAGCATACAGGGATACTTTAAGAACATGATTTTGGACAGAGATCCCCTCGATAAGGGAGGAGTTACGGATCGCGATCGCTAAGGGCTCTATAGCGATGGCAAATAAAAGGGGGGATAATGGGCAGCCCTGCCTGGTGCCCCTTGAAACTGCAAATGATGAGGAGATAGAGCCATTACATGATATTTGAGATACTGGGGAGCTATATAGAGTGCGTAAGATATTAATGAAGCCAGGGGTAAAACCAAAATGGTGCATTGTTGTAAAAAGATATTCCCAATTAACCAAATCAAATGCCTTCTCGGCGTCGAAGGAAACAATTAGCTTGGGGGACAAAGGGGGTGTGTTTGACATTTGATGAATAGTTCCTAGCAACTTCCTAACATTTATTACGGAGTGTCTGCCCACTATGAACCCTGTCTGGTCCGGATGGATGATCCGCGGTAAATGGAATTTTAATCGGTCTGCCAAGATTTTCGTAAATACTTTATAGTCAAAGTTAAGTAGTGAAATGGGTCTGTAGGATCCCGGCTGAGCTGGATCCCTGCCCGGCTTGGGGAGCAGTCTTATAACCGCAGAATTGAAATATAGCGGAATGTATTGGGTAGTAATGATATGATTATAGAATTTAACCAAATAGTCGCCAAGCCGTGGCAGGAGAATCTTGTAGAATTCTGCGGACATGCCATCCGGACCAGGGGCTTTCGAAGGTTTAGACTGTTGGATTACTCTCGCGACTTCGTCTAGCGTAATAGGGGCTTCTAATCTATCAGCATATTCCTCTGGGTATTGGGGGAGGGTGGGGAACACCCAAGGGGAGGGAGATGACTCTATCTGGGGATCATTTATGTTCTGGGGAGGTTCTGCATAGATCTGAGAATAAAAAGTCCTCATCACATCGGTTATCTGGCTGCTTGATGAAGCCATAGTTCCATCTGCGTTACGTAAAGGGTGTACTAATGTGGTTGGCTGCGAGCCTCGTAGTATATTAGATAAGAGTTTGCCCGTTTTATTTCCATAGCGGTGAAATCTGAAATTAGACGAAAACATATATCTATCACTTTTTGATTTTAGATATTCATCAAAATGAATTTTAGCTGTGTTGTAGGCTGTTTTATTGCTAGGGGATGGGGTCGATTTAAATGCCTGGAACGAGTTTGTTAGATTTGTTTGTAAATCAAGGTAGGCTGTGGCCATCTTTTTATTTTCAGCTGCAACGTAGGAGATAATTACTCCGCGCATGACAGCCTTACCTGATTGCCAAAACAAAGCTGGGTTTGACTCCGCACTTTCTGTATTGGTGTGTTGGAAATCCATCCAGGCTGCATCTAATTTATTTCGAAAAGAGATAGATTGGGAGAGGTAGTTTGGGAATTTCCATAATCTAAAAGAGCCTCTATTGGTGTTGGTGTGGAGAGTTATCCACATAAGGGCATGATCGGATAAGCAGATTGGTTCGATGACAGTTTCTTGGATATTAGGGAAGAGTGAGGAGGCCAGCAAAATATAGTCTATTCTAGATAGGGTTTGATGGGCGGAAGAAAGACAAGTGTAGTCCCTTTCTATTGGATTGATTGCCCTCCATGCATCTATAAGTTGGAGTTGTTTGGCTAGGGCAGGTACACCCAGTTTTGGTAGTGCAATGGGGGTTCTCTGTGAGGAGGATCTGTCCAGGATGGGCGAGGATATTAGATTGAGATCTCCCAGTAATATTAGAGTGGAGGGGTCATACGGGAGCAGTCTAGCAATTAGGGAGGTGAAGAAAGCTTTCTTGTATACATTTGGGGCATATACCGTACAGAAAACATAAGAAACATTGTCAATTTTTATATCAGCTATGAGGTATCGACCGTCAGGGTCAATGTCGGTCTTTGTAATGGAGACATTTAAACAGCGTCTAACAAGAATAGCCACACCACGAGATTTGGAATTGAATGGGGCAGCTGCCAGTAATTTCCAGCCCATCATCTGTAGTTTGAGATGTTCGGCTGCAGTCAGATGCGTCTCCTGGAGACAAGCCACATCCAATCCCAACCTGGTAAGATAAGTAATAATTTTCCTTCTTTTGGCCGGGGAGTTAATACCTCCTACATTCCAAGTTCCAATTTTTAAAGACATTTAAGTAATAGGAGAGTTGTACTCGGACCAGAGCAAGGTAGAAATACTAAACCCAAAAGATTTCGGTTTATAGGAGGGGGGGTCGGACAGAACAGGAGGAAAGCGACAGACAGACAAGGGGGGACGATACAACACGAAAGAAAACAAGGTTAATGAAGGGCACGCTGGCCCAATTTGAATAATCTGAAGTAAGCAACTGAGCATGAATACACCATTCACTATTACTATAAAACCAAACATAATCACTATAGTGAGAGGGGTTAAAGCAATGAACCTCGAACCTGATCACTTTGAATAACTGATATGTATAGAAAGAATTTTAAGAACGCTCTGACACTAACTTTACTCTATTATAAAGCAAATCAGTAAGAGCAATACTGTGATATTCAACACATTTAAAAAACTATATAAGCCTCTGAAAACTGGCTATGAACTTATTGTGAAAATGACCTAACATATTAAGTTGCATTTCTAAGTGAACACAAAATAGCTGTTTAGACGCATTGGGCTATGCCGCTAGGCATCACTAGATGTGAGGAACCTGTGGAGTTCATCCGCGTCCTGGGGGAGGGTCAGATATATCTGGCGAATGGTCAATATGCTGTCTTTCCTCCCTGAGAAACGACTCGGCGTCCTGCGGGGTGTTGAAGTCTTTGAAGGAAGACCCGTCAAAGATTCTCAATTTGGCTGGGTAGATCATTGCGAATTTTTTCTGCTCTGTCACCAAACGAGAGCAGATCGGGGAGAAAGCTTTTCGAGCACGAGACAGTTCCACGGAAAAGTCTTGAAATAGAAACAATCTTGAAGATTCCCAAAGGATCTCTTTTTTGCTCCGAGAGGCCGACCAGATGGCTTGTTTGTGGAGATAATTAAGGCATCGAAACAGAACTACTCGAGGGCGGTTGGATGTGGATGTGGGATTTTGGCCCACCCTGTGGACTCTTTCGATTACCATGTCTCGACAGTCTGCCTCTATGCCTAAAAGAGAGGGCAAGGTGTTCCGGACGAAGTGAGCTAGTGCTGGGCCCTTGATTGTTTCTGGGAGGCCTACCAGGCGGATATTGTTCCGTCGTGACCTATTTTCGAGATCATCCACCTTATTCCAGAGCTGGTAGTTGCTTTTGTCTAGCCGTGGTACATCTCTTTTCAGGCGGGAGACATCCTGGAAAATTTCGCCGACCCTGTGTTCGGTTTCCTCAACCCTGTGGGTGAGGTGGTGTAGCTGAGCTGTGATGTCTGCTACCGCTTTAGACAATAATGGACCCATAGTAGCCGTGATTGCATCTACTACCACATTGTATGTAACATAAGAGTCTTGAGCTGCCACCGCTTTTTTATGAACGGGTGATTGATCTTGACTCTCAGAGTCGGTTGTTGTATTCGGTTCTGCTCGTCTCTTCTCCTGACGCTGCTGGAGGGACTGCATGGTAACGGAAGGCAAGGGGGGTTTATTTATGAAAAAATATTTTAAAAGTATGTGGGTCAGGGCTGGGAAGTATGTATAAATGATATCTGTATCAGAGCGTGTCGGAGACAGTGGTCTAGGTGAGGCTCATATAAGAAATGTTCAGTACATGACCATGGTAAATAGCATAGAGAATAAAATAAACAAAATCAGCTGCAAGTGAGATTCGAATGGAAATAGCTAGCTGCGGAATGTGGGTAGCAGAATGACCAGCATGTCTGCAATCATTTATGAAAGAATTTGTCTTCAGGTGGATAGCATACAGTTCAGCAAAAGGCCACAAAGACCTTTTAGGGGGGTGATGGAGGATGGAAGATTCCACCTGTGGCTGCAGACCAGATAGGGGATAGGGACAGAGTTTCAGTAAGAAGCTGCAAAAAGCTGAGGAAAGTCTCTTAGCTGCCAGTAAAATGTATGCACAGCGTTTATCTGATAGCTGAGGAGCAGCAAACAAGTCTGGTTAGGATTCAGCTGTGCTGGGGCTGTTCAGCAAGGGCAGGATTGTACTCACTGTTCTGTGATGAGGCTTCTCTGTGAGATGCTGCAATATGTAAAATGGCTGCCAGTCTGTGGGATTGAGGGACCTTCAATGGCGTCCTCTGCCTCTCCAGCTCCAGCAGACTGGTGTAGAGGTCCACTGTGAGCGTCCACGGAGGCAGGAGGGGCAGTACAGGGTGTGGGAGGCAGTTTAGTTGTTTCCAGCGGGTTTCCACGCCCGCGATCGTTGTAGCGGTATCCGCGTCCCGGCTGGCTGTAGAAATCGAGGCCCCGGCTTTTCCGGCGGGTAGGCCGCAACCCGCAGGGACGTAGTATAGCGTCCCCCGGCTCCGCTGCGCTGCCCGCTCGATGCCTGCTGCTTCTGTGGGGTGAGGACGGTTGGCTGTTATATGGGAAGGGGGTATAAAACTCCCCAAAGTGGCTGTTTGTGGCTGTGGATAAGCGGAGCTTCAGCAAGGTGCGTCTGCTCTCTATCCCGGTCAGGCCACGCCCCCACCAAGGACTTTCATCCTAAGGACTCATACCGAATCCAGAGCAGGTTCTATCGTGGGTAATCCACCACACCTAACTTTTTATCAATTGTATCTTATTTGTGTTTTATTCATACCCGGACTATAAATTATCCGGATCATTATTATTATTATTATATTTTTTTATATGTGCCAATAAATTGTTATATTTTTTCAACTAACTGAATTCACTTGTTATTTAATAGCTCTAATTTGTACAGCGCTGCTTTTCTTGTTTTCTCTTGTGTTTTTATAAGGGAGCTGACTACTCCCTTTTCAGCAGCTGCTCAGTTATTGAGGAAGCAACCGGTACCAAGCGCTCCTAAATTCAACTTTGGTTGAAAATTTCTTAAGTCCTTTGTGCCGCCCAATTTACGCAAGAAGCTGTTGACGTGGGGCCACGCCTCCTGCTTTGCTGGACATTCCGGGGTACAAAAAACTTTACAATTCCTCCTACGATCATATTGGTGGCCAACCATTCGACAGGATGTAAAACACTTTGTATCTTCATGTGTCAAGTGCGCCCAACACAAGACGTCTCGGACTCCCCCAGCTGGGGCTTTGCTACCACTGTCCATCCCATCGGAACCATGGACTCATCTGTCGATGGACTTCATTTCTGAATTACCCTCTTCTAGCGGTTACACTGTTATCTGGGTGATAGTCGACCGATTTTCCAAGATGGCCCACTTCGTGCCCCTAAAATCATTACCTTCGGCACCAGTACTAGCCCAACTCTTCATATCCACCATCTTCAGGCTTCATGGGTTGCCCAAAGAGATCATATCCGATAGGGGTGTGCAGTTCGTCGCCAAGTTCTGGAGAGCTCTGTGTACTGCCGTTCAGGTGAAATTAAAATTCTCCACCGCCTTCCATCCTCAGACTAACGGGCAAACCGAACGTGTCAACCAAGACCTAGAGACATTTATTCGACTTTTTGTGTCCTCCTCTCAAGATGAATGGAAGGATCTATTGCCCTGGGCGGAGTATGCACACAACAACTCTTACCACTCCTCTTCAGGTACTACACCCTTCTTCACAGTCTATGGCAAACATCCACGGTCCCCTGATTTCTCAAGTTTGCCTTCTCCGGAGGTTCCGGCAGCTTCCATGTCTCTTCATTGTTTCAAAAAGATATGGGCTGAAGTTCACAAAGCTCTTCTTCAATCTTCTGCCAGATATAAGAAAGCAGCTGATAAGCGAAGAAAGGCGGTTCCACCATTTAAAGTAGGGGATCGAGTGTGGCTGTCTACCCGCAATCTTCGTCTTCGTGTACCCTCGATGAAGCTTGCCCCTCGTTTTATTGGTCCATTCCCCATCACCCAAGTCATCAACCCGGTGTCCTACAGATTGCAGCTTCCATCTTCTATGAAGGTATCTAATTCTTTTCATATATCTCTTCTCAAACCATTGAAATTAAGCATCTTCCAAAAGAAAGTACCCCGACCCTCAAAGGTCAATACCGAGAAGGATGCTGAGTTTGAGGTCAGACGAATCATAGACTCTCGTTATCGCAACTCTCGACATCAATTTCTGGTGGAGTGGGCTGGTTTCGGACCGGAGGAGAACTCCTGGGTGGATCAAGCTGATTTACATGCCCCAAGTCTCGTTAAGCGCTCCTTTCATAAGAATCCTCACAAGAAGCGCAAATGTCCTGAGGTTACCCGAAAAAGGGGGGTACTGTCACGCGCCGCCGCGGCGGTACACGGCGGGTCCTGTACTCACCCGTCCGTGTCCGCAGTCGGCTGGCGTGTGTCGGCCTCCATGTCAGGTGAGGCGGCAGGCAGAGGTCCGGCAGTGTTGGAGGGCAGCATGGAAGTCTGCGGCGTGGTCCCGCTCTAGGCTATGGGTGCCGTGAGACCAGCGCCGCCATCTTGCTTAAGGGCAAACAGGGGATTGGGCCAGGTCAGAGCTGCACACCTGTTTCACTGTGATAGCCAATGGCAGCCGCCTTCTATGCATATAGAGGATCTGCCCAGGTAACTCAGTGTCAGTGCAAAGAGTCTTCTGTGCCGTGCACTTCCTGGAAGGCTCCTGACTCATTGTGTCCTTGTTATCCCAGCTGTGTCCGTCAGCTCGCTTTGGCTTCAGATCCAGTGCTCCTTTCCAGTCACGCTGGTCGCCAGCTTCTCTCTGGTACCCTTGGGTGCTTCCTCCTGGATTTCCCAAAGACCTCCTCTTCAGCTACCTCCAGCCGCAGTCACCTCCCATCTTCTTCCAGTTCCGGATCCTCTATTTGCGACCATCTTTTCATCTCTTCATCAGGATTTTCTTCATCATTGTTACCTGGATAAATCCTCATCGTTGTCTTCTGGACATTCATCCTCATTGTCTTCTGGACATTCATCCTCATTGTCTTCTGGACATTTATCCCCATTGTCTTCTGGACATTTATCCCCATTGTCTTCTGGACATTTATCGTTTGCCATTTACTTTGATTCCTCTTACAGTTGTTCTCAAAGAAGTATTTGAGTCCTGTATGACATCCTTTATTCATTTTAACCCTACTACTGCCTCCTCCTCAGTCCCTGAGCACCACACGACCTCATCAGAATCTTCGGCCGTGACAGTCATCAGCCAGTAGCAGAGCAGTTAGCAGCTGATTGGCTGGCAGTAGCGCACGCAGGGGGGGGGGTTTCTGAGTACCTAGAAACCCCTCCAGAAATCTGAGGGACATAGTCTGAAAGCTGAGGGTCCCCTCTTTCCATGGGTACAATAATTTAAAAAATCGGCACTGGGGAACCGGAGATATCTGACTTCAAAGCAGTGGTCCCCATCCAAGCCTGTTAATTGCTCTTCCCAGTCAGATATTTCAGGTCTGTCTGACTTAGAGTTTTTCTGAGTGTATATTTCGAAAGCTGGGACACTAGTAGCTTGTCTCTACTATTCCCAGAACCAGAGATATCAGCCTTCCAGCAGCTGGTTACTGCTCCCGCTCCACACACCTGGTATGTATATACTCATTGGCGGATTGCTCTGCCTCCTGAACTCTGATCCCCTAGTCCCCAGTACCATTTGGTAGGTGGGATTCTCTAGTTTCATTAATTCCATTAAAAGCTAATAAATCTATTTCCGGGAACTGGAGATATCTGTAGTCAAACAAGCTGTCCTCCCACCAGAAAATTATGAATAATAAGACCACTCCACTATACACCCCTCCTCTCCATATTAGACATCCTCTACCACCCTGGAAGTTATGTATCAGGGCCCCTTCATTCAGCCCAATGCCCCCTTCTCCCAACCCATCTCCCACCATCTGTGCAGTAAAGGGGTAATTAGTGGAAATTACTGAGCCCTACATGCTGAGCGGTTGATATAATACCCCCTACCACCCGCGGGACATCAAAGCTTCCCCCACCCCTACCGCTGGAGGATCGGTAGGGGCCCCAATACATTGCTATGTCCAGTGTTCTACACTGCTGTTATGTATATATATATATATATTGTTATGTATATATATATATATATATATTATTATTATTTATATACATTTCTTCTATCTATAATACTTTAACTGACCCGGCATATACTGGGTCACCTAAGTGTCCATCTCCGTTGCTTTGCTCCGCCCCTCTGGAAACCCCCTTCTGAAAATCCTGCGTTTGCCCCTGGCTGGTACTTTACTTTGCTCCATTTTATCACTTTTTTTAAGCCTAGTACAGTACATCTGGCCCTGAATAAAATCTCATGGAGAGCCAGTTTGTTGGCAGCAATGGCCTCCTTTCCCTCCAAAGGTGCCCTGTTTAAAAAAAAAAAAAAAACGTAAGAACATTAAAATGTAAACTTTAAAGTTACCACCAGTTCCGAATGAAAGTCTACTGAATGTATATGTCACATATACTGTATGTGTAGGTGTAAAGTCAGTATGTAGCTTGCCAGTGTTACTGTACATCAATGTGTAGCCCTGCTATGTGATGTTAGTGTTAAGCAGTGCTGTGTAACGTAGCTGTGATGTCAGTGTGTTGCCCTCCTGTGTGATGTCAATTATAGGCCTGCTATGTGATGGGGTGATGCTGTGTAATGTAGCAGAGATATCAGTTTGTAGCCAGCACTGCACTTTGTACTTTAGTTTTTACGTGCATGGCAGAACACACCCCTGAGTGACAGTAGACACGCCCATAGATGGGGATAGACATGCCCCTTGTGTAGAATGTGATATGCCCCCTCAACGCCAATCAATAATCTCCCTGAAACTACTTTTCAAAAGTACAGTAGGCAAGTATGCAGTGGTGCTGACAAACTGATGCCCCCGCTCCCACTGAGAAGGTGACTCCTGGCCATAGACAATTGCCTGATCGGTCACAGACACTGTGACTGTCGCTGTACACTGGGCAGACTGCAATGTTTAAGCCTGAGCCAGCCTGCCAGCTGTTGTGGGGAAGTCATTGTAATTGTGGGTGGCCAATGGCCAGGCATAGTGGGTGGGAGGAGGCGGAAATGAGTTCCGGCTTCAATTACAACTCAGTTCTGCCCCGTTCCGGCCCACTTTAACCCCTGGTTATATACACAACGAGAGGTCTTGTCTCCTTTATAGAGCCATCAGACAATTTGTTTCATTTTGCAGCAACTGGTTTTGATTAGTTCCCTACTTTGTGCTACCCCCAAAGCCGCTGCCTGACGTCCCCCTGGCCTGGACTGTGATATAGCAGAAGGCATGATGACTTATCTGTATCAGCAACCAGTATTTGTGCATGCAGGCTCAGTGATGGAGGGGGAGGGAGCTAGGTGTTGAGGGGTTCAAAGGGGTCATCCGTAGGGGAAGGCTGAGGTCAGGGGTAGAAAATGCAGTTCCTTAACAGCTTTTTTATGCCTTTTAATGTGATAGAATGCCAGCCCTGTTTGCATGTCTGCAATGGTGAAAGTATCAATTATTATCTGTCTACTGAATAGTATCTTCATTACCCAACTGTTTGTAGCATCTGAATGACAGTTCCCAGACCCTATATCACAAGACCTTGCTTTTCCTTTCATCGGGGATCAGCTAAATTGCACAACCTCGAGGTATCACTGATCACCAGTCCATTAAGTTGATATACAGTATATCTGAGACGCACATGTAAAAGTTCACATATGGTTACTACTGTGCTCAGAGTCTGGGACACATACAGTACTGGAAGATTGCTGGCAAGAGGGGTTATTTTTATAGTTTGTACAGTTTATAAGGTAAAAACAGTAGAAAGCAGAGATCCAGCTGTTATTTTCTAGTAAAGGATTAAGCTTATTTCTTCCAAGAGGCAAAATTGCAGCATGGCATTAAAATAATTTCAGTATGGGATGAGGGTGGTGGTGGTGTATCTAATTCTTCACCAAACCCAGACAACTGTCATCCTTACACAATGTTCTGTGCTCACAGTCTACCTACCCCCTCTGTGTCACCCCTGTCTCTCTACCCCACCCCTCCTCAGGAGCAGGGCCCTCTTGCCTCATGTGCTTTTTGTTATCTACTTCATACTCCCTGCAACTAGAGATGAGCAGGTCTAGTTTTCAGAAAACCAAACCCACCCAATGTTTGCAATCCTAAGAAGATCCTAGTCCAGGTTTGGGTCTTCCCGGCTGACTCAGATCCCGGAATCCAGCAAAACATAATCTTCCTGATATCTAAACTTGTATGTTTTGGATTTAACATAAATCCCCTTCCAATGATTTGGGTGCCCTTTCCCAGCAGATGCTAGACAGATGAAGCCACTAGACCAGTGGTAGCCAACCCTAGCCCTCGAGAGCTACCAACAGTTCACATTTTCCAGACAACCTAGCTGCTGCACAGCTGCACTCATTAATCACTGACACATTTTAAAAGATCCACAGATGGAGCTAATTAGCTCACTTGTGATTCTGTGAGGAGACCTGCAAAACCTGCACTGTTGGTAGCTCTCGAGGACTAGGGTTGGCTACCCTAGCACTAGACCATACCTCCCAACTTTTGGAGATGCCGGGGAGGGACAGTGTGAGCGCGGCAATTTTTCGGGGGCATGGCCTATCAGAAAGGGGCGTGGCCTACAATCGCGGCACTGCCGTGAGGTCAAGCCCCCATTTTTTGCCGCTGTGGGGGCATGCCCAGCAGCTCTATGAGCTGCTGGCCAGCCCCCAGCCCCTCTGCCTGCAAGAATAGACGCTGGGCGCATGCACACAATGTCTATTCACAGACGACAGGGGGGACTCACAACTGCGCCCCCCCCCGCAGCGGGAAACTGCCGGCGGCGGGAGGGATGCGGGAATGTCCCAAAATACCGGGACATTCCCACGATAAGCGGGACAGTTGGGAGGTATGCTAGACTACTAGGGCAAATATCAATATTTTGCTCCTTACTATAGCATGGTACACACTGCACACATTACAGGGCTTCTAAGGGAAGGATTATTTATTTTTATGCCATTATTTGTTTTCCAAGCAGAACATTAACTCTCTGTTCTATTTATTGGTACCAGTGGTATAGCAAGGTGCCACAGTACCCAGAGCAATGGCATGTTTCACGCACCCCACCCCCAATTTGTAGTAGGTGGGACTCTTGAGAGGTGAAAAGGGGGCACAGCCTAACATACCACACACTGTAATGTCCATTGCACATTTTAGCAAACTTTGTGATAGCCATTACACATAAAGCACATTCCGTAATGTTAATTATACATAAGGCCACACATGATGCCCATTACATACTATATAACAAACCATAATGCCCATTTCACATTTGACGGTACTTGTATATTATCACGGCGCCCGCGAAATCGGCCGCAAATCTCATGCAAAAATTTGGATGCGATTTAGCGGCAGATTTTTGACCGATTTTCTGCCGATTTTCCACGATTTTCTGCCGATTTGTATGCCATTCCATCCTTGCACTATCCAAGTTAGCCTGAAGTGACCTGTTCATACCCCCACTATCCATGTTGGCGTGGAGTTGACTTTATAAAGTGTGGCAAGCACAGCAAGCCACCGAGCCCAAAGCGTTTCGAGTGCAGCAGAAAACGATCTTGAAGCGTGGCAAGCGCAGTGAGCCCTGCGAGGGGACACGGATTACTTGACGGGACACGGATTACTTGACGTGTATTCCGCATCCCCTCGCCACGCTTCGGGTTTGTTTTCCGCTGCGCTGGCCACACTTCGGGCTTGGTGGCTTGCTGCGCTCCCCACGCTTTATAAAATCAACTCCATGCCGACGTGGATAGTGGGGGTTATGAACAGGTCAGGAGGACGCGTACTGCGGGCTGCTTAAGCAAGAGGTGACATAAACCACCGAAGGAATCTGATACCGCTTTCCCACTGCCTAAATGGGTAATGATCCATTATTTAAAACGGGGTTTTAAACAGTTAAGAGCCATAAAGACCCTTTCCCACGCAGCTTTTAAATGGTAAATTTACCGTTCAAAAGCTGTTTTTTGTCACATTCATACTTCCTTTTGAAGAGCAGGGGCTGGTATTAAAAAATCAGGAAACCCAGCAAATAGGGGCTCCGCTGATTTTTTAAAACCAGCCCCAGGCTCCAGGGCCGGGACTGGTTCCCAAAATATGGGGGACAACATGACTAGTGGTCCCCCGTATTTTAAGAACCAGCCCCAGGCCCAACCAGCCAGCAGGGTAATGCCACAGCTGGGGGGAGACTTTTATACAAGTCCCCCCCAGCCAAAACATTCAGCCCTGTGACCTGTCACCCTGGCCAGGGGTCCTGGGGGAGTGGGGATCCCCCCCCCCCCAATAAAGCCCCCCCTCCAGGACTTACCTGGCCAGGCTGTCCCCGGTGACCCTGGAGCGGTGGTCACCGGGCTGATTTTTTATGTTCAGCTGTTCTCTTAAAATAGGTGTCACAGTAAAAAAAAATCTTATAGAATTAATATATGGATATGTCCTATAGAAGGAAGAAGAGACATGCCTACCATTAAGCAGCTGACTAGGGTCTCCAGAATTTGCGGGACTCCCCTGAGTCTATCAAAAAATGAAGAATGACTCAGAGATGGATCCTTGTTGAATCTAATGCAAATGGCAGGTGCTGAATAAGATGCAACCTCCGCACGTTCACCTGAGAGTCTGGTAAGTGGGTGTTGGAGTGTGGGTGGTGGTGGGAGCATTAATCCAACGTTTCCTTAGTGTGCTGAAACACCTGGCATCAGCCCTGGTTGTAGGTCACCCCTGGGTTGCTTGTACTATGAAAGTCACCGTTAAGCAATAAAGTGCAGAAGTTCTTCAGGTGCCATTAACTTACGGCATGGCTTCCCAGAGGGAGAAGAAGTCACAGAGACTTGTAAGAACTCTGCAGACTTACAATACCTCACCGGTAAAAGTTTCCCAATGTATTCCACACAGAAACATTAAATAAGACATAAAATCATGGTGACTTGGTAAGAAACTTCTTAGGAATGGCTAAATTATGTAGGTCAAGCCCTGGTAGAGAATGCATTAGACATCCTACATCACATTATATATAATTATCCACAGATTTACATCTAATCTGGCTCACATGATGAATGTTTATGCAATGGATTATATCAACTAGCTGGGCATATATAATTAACCAATTGTTTAGCAATACGGGTGACAAGTGGATTATCTATTGCTTATTCAGGAGATCAGGTTTCTTTCTTAGTGTTACAATGAGGCAGTCTCTAACATTCCTTCCAACAGAAGAGCCACGCTGTGTTATGGAGCAGGCCTTGTGTTTCTTCACCATGTATTGTCCAGTCCTGCAGAACACACCATCACTCCATAACTGATAGCCTATTCTGGTGGGCTGGAGGTAGCCATGCAGATGTTCTTCCTATGGGTGCAGCCCATGAATTCATCAGAAACCTGTGATGCAGAGGCCAGTATTCAGCTACAGTATGTGTACATTTGCACAACATGGCTGGATATGGTATTCCACATTTGTGGCATGCAAGGGATAATAACTTGTTGGTAGTCCGAAAGTTATGTTGTGAGGTTTGCATCTTGCAACCAATGTTGCTGTTATAAATGTCTCCAAAGATCCTCTGGCGGTAACCACCCCTGCGGGATTACTCCGGACAAGAGGGTGGAATTGTTCTTTCTACTAACTTAGTACTTACCACATAAGCAGCATAGCCTTGACCACCCATTACCATTATTACATTAGTAATCAGACCTATCGGTACATGAACAAAACAAAACCCATCTGGGGTTATGCGCATGCACAGTACCGAGGCTGATACCGTGCATGCGCCGGTCTTGGAGATCTACATTGTACCGACCCGGGGATCAGAGCAGGTGAGCAGAAGCGGTGCACAGCATCTATTCACTGAACCAAGGGACAGGGCGGGGCATGGCCAGCAGCTCCTAGAGCACTGGCAATTCCCCTCCAGCGTAGAAAAAGGGGGCATGGCCTTACAGGAAGCACCACGTCATAGGTCAGGTCTCCGGTGTACGCATTAGTCCCAATATCGGAAAAGAAGAAATTGGGAGGTATGCAGCAGTGGCACACAGTGAGGTCAGTGATTGGCTAATATCAGAGCCAGGGCTCACTGCCTCCATTTGGGATTTCAAAAATGGCCCTGTGGCTCTGTTTTTAAAATGAATGATGCTGTGTCCTAATGGTTCAAAGGGACTGGTTCCAGAATCCAGGCCTGCAGCCATATTGTCTGCTGAGTCCCACAAACTTGTGGTGAGCAGGCAAATATACTGTGCATTTGTGTATAAATAAATCTGTCAGTATGTGGGACTAGGGAGGGAGTAGGAGGAGAATGGAGATAAATAGGATTTTGTTGTTCAGGTCCATTAACACAGGTGGATTACTCACCCTATGACCAGCCCAGTTACTTTTTCAGTGGATCTAGTTTATTAATAGATAGCAGGCAAAGCTGCACTCGCTATTGTGCACCAGCATGTGCACACTGGTGATAGAGTGAAGTTTGAGCATAGTGTGAGTGCAGCAGCTGGTGAGTGCATGCTGCAAACATTAACTTAAAATTAAAAGCAGCCATTTTCCAGGTCTCTCATAGAAGGTATGCAGGCAACTTCTGACTCCCAATATGTCTCTGAATGCAGTCATGATTGGGGACAGATGTATCAAGGTTCAAAAAGTGATAAAGTGGAGAGTGATAAATAACCAACCAATCAGCTCCTGCCTGAAAATGTTCAAACACAGTCTGGCTGGCTATTTATCACTCTCCACTTTATCACATTTTGAAGCTTGATATATCTGGCCCTTACAGAGATAGCCTCTGCATATGATCAGTAGAGATCTTGGACAGGGCATGAAGCCTTACTGGGGAACACAAAGACTTAGGCCGGTGCAGTGGCACACCAACTAGCCTCCAGCCAATTGTGCAGACCCTGGAATTCCACCCTGACAATTGCCTGCTGGGAAATGTTCAGCCATATGTGAAGCTGTGCATCTCAGTATGGCCGTTCTTCCGCTACTCCGTACGCTGCATTTATTATACTACAATGGAAGACACAGTCAGTATGTTCCAGCAGAAATGTTCTAGTACTACTGCTGCTCTGGTATTGTAGTTATGCAGCATTATTGTTCCCCTCAGGATGGACACCAGAAGATGGAACACACTGTCCATTTCATCAGCACATTTTAGACAATATGAAATCATTTTAAAAAAATATATAAGTAAATCAGTCACTTGTGGTCTGATGAGAATGACATTAGCAGCAGACATGGCTGTGCTTACATTACACACGCATAGAAGTAGATGCAGTCAGGGCCGGTGCTACCCACTCAGCGGCTCCTGCGGTGCAGGGAGCTGTGTCCAGAGGCTGTGTCCATTGTCCAGGCACTGTGTCCAGGGTGACGGGCTCTGTCCAGTGTCCAGGGGCAGTGTCCAGTGTCCAAGGGGCTGTGTCCAGAGTGACAGGCTGTGTCCAGTGTAAAGTAAGAAAAATAAATAAAATAAAAACACATTTTTGGAGGATGATGGAGGAGGAAATAGTGGGAGATCAGCAACCTGATAGAAGTGCTGAAGCTGCTACCACCAGTCATGACAAGGCCGATACCTCTTTGTATTTTTTGCTCTTTGGAGCATTTCTCTTTTTTTGGGATAGTTTATTAAACTGCCACCCTGTCTGCCCCTGCAGTGCCGTTCTGCTTCCAAGATGTGCCAGGTTGGAAGTGTAAGGTCCACATGTATGTAATGCCCACTGCTGTCCCTTAGCTTAGTCATCCAGCTACCTCGGTATACCCTTTTGGCCCAACTACAGTAAATGAAAACAATTTTGTAAGCTGTGAAGTGATCAAAATTGACTAGAAATGAGTGGAAACTAATGTTATTGAGGTCAATAATACTTTAGGGGCAAAAACAGGCCCAAATTCTGTTATTTTAGCCATTTTTTGCATTTTTTTCATAAAAATCCAGATCCAAAACCAAAACCCACAAGGGTGGTTTTGCCAAAACCAATCCAGATCCAAAACACAAAGGGAGATCCAAAACCAAAACCCGAAAAAGTGGCCGCCGCACATCTCTACTTACTATAGATCACGGAAGGGGTTCTTAATAATCAAATACCTCTCCATACTTATATCTAGAAGTATATTATAGTCTCCGGTGGCACCTATAGAATATTTATTCATATATTATTTCAGGCACACAAGTGAATGTTGCCCAGGATGACGAATACGCTCATATCTCATCAATGCTAACTGTCTTTAGCAATGAGATAAAGCAGCTTTTTGATCTCCTGGACCCAAGAGGAATTAACGCCTCTCATACTATCTTTCTCTTCCGCACCACCTCATCACTAAAAAGAAATGGTATTCGGTAGGACCCTGCTCTGAGAATTCTATCAACAGGGCACTTTATACCCATCTATAGTGACAGCAGATATTCCACCTAAAATATTAACGCAGCCTTTTGGCAAGTAACGCTCACTCCCCACCAATGTGTATTCAATGGGGAGCAGCAGCCTACTAATCCACTAGACATAAGTCGTCTCTTAGTGCACACTACCCTAGCACTCACGTTCACTATTTCTTGTCTGCAGCACTCCCATCCCCCCACCATCGAGAATTTGGCTAGACCAGGCATGCCCAAAGTCAGGCCCGGGGGCCAATTGCGGCCCGTGCTGTCATTTCAAGTGGCCCGCAGCCTCTAGCTGGAAGCGGGCAGAGCATCAGATGTTTGAAGCACAGCACAGGACACTCAGGGTGGGGCCCCGGTGAGCGCGCCTTTACCTTGCTGTCTGCTGCAGTGAGGAGGTGGCGGCCGCTTCAGTCAGATGCGTTTGGCGTCCTACCCCTGCTGCTGCAATCGTATAGCACCCTACTCCACAATCACAGTGACAGCAATGTTTGGGCAGGGGGGCAGTAAGGGGGAAGCTTGCTCCCATAACATGCAGAGCGGAGGAGGGCAGCAGCGGGAGCCCAAGCATCTCCTGTCCTTGCAGTGCCTGCTTTGCCTCTCCTTCCTCTGGCTCACACAAGGGGCTGGGAAACATACAGAGAATGGGGGCAGAGTGGGGGACATACAGTGAATGGGGGTCATACAGTGAATAGGAGTCATACAGTGAAGGAGGGTCAGGCTTGGGGACATACAATGAATGGAGGCACTGATGGACATTAAGAGAAGGGGGGCAGGCTGGGGGACAGAGCGAATGGGTGCAGAGTGGGGAACATACAGCGAATAGGGGACATACAGTGAATGGGGGCAGGCTGGGGGAAATACAGTGAAGGGGCAGGTTGGGGGACATAGAGTGAATGGGGGCAGAGTGGTGGACCATTCTGATGTGATTAATGATTCAAAGAATGTCAGGCCCCCACACATTTACACTTCACCAAATCTGGCCCTCGTCGCAAAAAGTTTGGACACCCCTGGGCTAGACCCTGCACTGATCTCAGATCAACAGGGCACCTTATTCCCTTGAAGGAGACAGGAGATGCTAGCCCTTTAATCTATATTCCATACATACAGGTTTACAGCACAGTTCACTCACTGTTCCAACTAGAGACTAGGACTAGTCTGTTGGTACAGGAGCAGTAACCAGAGCCAGATTAAGGTCTAAATGGGCCTGGAGCTGAAAATGATCAAGGACCTATTATGCGCAATAATAGGGGTTGCGGTCAGCATCTAATAATGTGGGTGGCGTGACCAGTGTTCTGTTTATATATTTATATTATATTTATATATGCCTGGAAAAGGCAGGGGGCTGGCATAAGAAAAATGCAGGGAGATATAATGGCGGGTGCACTCCAAAAGTGCACCCGCAGGATGCCGATGTCCTAAGATACTTGCGAGGTGAGGCGGCACTCCAGTCATAAAAAAATACTGAAAGCCGAAACTTGGTAGACAATATGTCAGCACCTTTTATGTGGTAACCTAAGTTTACCACACCATATACCCAGGGGTGGATTTAGGAGTGAGGGCGCCCGTAGGCACAACAATAATGGCCGCCCCCCCTGCCTAATTGTATTATTTTTATTGATTATTTATTAGCCCTCATTTAATTGAATAGAAGTAGGACAGATTACAGGGACAGTATCTGCATGCCCTATCCATGTACACTCTATATAAGATGGAATATGGAACAGTACAGTGGATATTTCAGGCTGACAGCACCAACAGAAGCATCCAAGTGCCGCCCCAAACATGTGCCGCCTCTAGGCACGTGCCTCACGTGCCTAATGGGAAATTCGGCACTGCATATACCCCTTATACAAATCATGCAACACAATAGTAACCCCTTATACTGTACTTGCTTCTTACACATTATGCCACATGGAATGAGACAAAATTCACACCGATTGAGCAAAAATTCACACTATGGCACACAGATTGAGTCAAAATTCACGTTATGCCACACAGATTAAGGCAAAATTCACATTTTGCCACATGGATTGAGCCAAAATACACACTATACCAGGCATGTTCAAACAGTGGCCCTCCAGCTGTTGAACCTACACGTCCCAGCATGCCTTGACATAGTTTTAGCATTCCCTAATTGCAAAACTGTGGCAATGCATGATGGGACTTGTAGTTTCACAGTTGGAGGGCCATAGTTTGGACATGCCTGCACTATACCAAACAGATTGAGCAATAATGCACAATATGCTTCATAAATAGGCGCACATTAAACATTTACACCATAATGCCCATTACATGTTAAGCCTCACACCATAATCTCCATTACGTATTATGCCAAACACCATAATGCCTATTAAAAATTATACTACCTAAGTGTTGCATACAGGGCTGGCGCCACCACTAGGCAGCTTTAGGCATTTGCATAGGGCGCCGGCCACTGGAGGGCGGCACTGAGTTGCTGTAAAGAAGCCGCACTCCATGCAAGGAGCACTAATACAGCCACCGCCAGCCCATTTATCATCTCAGCTGGCCGGGGCATGCCACACTATCTCCAGGTATGTCTCCCGACCCCAGCCACGAGTAGCCTACACCCCCACGTGTGTAGCTGGTCGGCGGCGGCTACCTGCAGCACTCCCCCCGCCCCACCCAGCATGGATGTCAGGCTCAGCGTACTGGGTGCTGCGGGTAGCTCCGCATCCCTCCCCCCCACTTGGAGCAGGTCGGCGGTGGCCGCCTGCAGCCCTCCCCCCGCCCCTCCAGCATGGATGTCGGGTTCAGCGCTGCGGTTCCTGCTGGTAGCTCCCACACCCCCCCCCATTTGGAGCAGGTCGTCGTCGGCCGCCTGCAGCACTCCCCCTGCATGATTTCCGGCTCAGCGGTGACTTCGGGTAGCTCCCGCACCCCCCCCCCGTGGAGCAAAAAAAAGTTTTACCCGCAATATCTCTAGAACCAATGAACCCATATGGACCAGGTATCAGATTGAAGGCCCAGCGATTAGGGTTTGACTGAGATCAACCTCGAGTTTCTGTGATGCTGTATGGGGGAAATGGCAGCTGTTGGACCCGGATGGAGGTCGGAATTAGCGGGTCCCATGTTATCCTATGGGGAAAACGTTCCAGGTTTGCCTGCCGTTATCTCAGATTCCCGGGTGGCTAGCGACGCGCGGCTGGTCTCGTTGGAAAGCCCTGGCCCTCAGCTACAAAATGGGCCTATTTGGAGAGTGGGCCTGGAGCAATAGCTCCATCAGGCCCATTGTTAATCCGGCTCTGGCAGTAACTGTTTCTTTTCACCTGTGGAATCGCTATACTCACTTCTTTCAATTGCTTACATCACCGTGTATAGTGGCTACCACTAAGCTACCTGATCCTAAGACAGAGCATTATACTATAAAAATATCTGTTATTTTTTGGGTACTATTGAGTATTCTGAGAAAAATCTCTCAGACCCCATACACACTATACAATTTGTTGGATGTGACCGGGTTAATGAAATTTACTCATTTTCGCTATCAGTGCTGATTAGCAAGAGTGCACAATTCCGCCTAACAGTAATATAGATTACATTATAATACTGTGAAAGTGGATATATATATATATATATATATATATATATATATATATATATATATATATATATATATATATACACACATTTAGAATTTGCACTTCTACTCTTACCAGCAACAGGATGCTGGCTGAACTCATTTAAGTTCACTTAGTGTTTTTTTAACCACCTCTATATGTTTTGTGTAGTACGTTGTGTTTTTGTCCTAAATTAGTCTTTTTTTTAGAAGAATTTACATTAAAAGCTAAGTTTTAAATTTTTAATAAATAAAAAAAAAAAATTCTTTGTTGTTAAAAGCGTGCCCCCAAACAAAGGAGAGTACTTTTTTTCTCTTTTTGTAAATATATGCCTTTTACTCTCAGGGGTGCACCTCCACATATAAAAATATATAAGTATTGAATCAATAACCTTGTGGTATTGTGGATTTTTATTATAAATTCAAGTAATACTATAATATTTACCTGTTTTGAATAATAGGTGTAACTTGTGCGCGGGTATCCAACCCTTCCCCTTCCCCTTTCATACGTAACTTTAGGCATTTGCCTAGGGTGCCGGCCACTGGAGGGCGGTAATGAGGCGCAGGAGAAAGAACGAACAGGAAGGAAGCTACGCTGCCTACTGCAGAGGAGAGCTCAGAGGAACTTTAAACTTGAAGCTGCAGCATAGCAGCTATTAGGTGAGTTAATTTGGATCCCCACCCCCCCCCCCTGCCGGAGCCCGCCCGTGCTGCCGCTGACAGTCACAGACAGCCAGTCCCACTCCCCATCCCTGGCTGCCGCCCGCCACCGGTCATCAGCTACAGCAGCCAGTGGTAAACTTCGGCGGTGGGCAGGCGGCGGCCGCCCCAGCCCCCACCGGCCAGTCAGCCTCAATGCACAGTCCCCCCCCCCCCCCGTGCGCTGGACACAATGCATGGCTACCTAAATCTCCGGCGGGTGGCGGAGCCGACATCCCACCCGCCCGACCCCCCAGCTACTCAGTCAGTCCGTGCTGGCTGTTAATTCATAATAAATTAAATGTCTGTCTGTCTGTAGTAGGCAGCTGCTGGTGTTGGGGACTAGCTGTGTGCCCACTGCCCAGTACATGAGTATAATTATGAACCCACCCTGAACATAGAAATGAATGGACAGCCAGTGATTGGCTGAGAGCTCTCTGAGAGTTCTCAGCCAATCACTGACTGTCCATACATTTCAAAGTGCGCCCGCTGCTACCCGACTTCCCCTACGCCAGTGGAGGAGCCAGTGCCGTGGGATATGCAGGGCGCGTTCTGGAAAAATCCGGCTTTTGTTGTTTTGATGTTACTGTTACATGGTATTTATTGCTATAATTTATGTTGTTAATCTAAAAATGTAGCTAATGGGGGCGTGGCCTGGCTGTGCGCACTATCTCAGGGCTCCCGTGACCTACTCTGCCCAGATTCAGCTTATACCCCCTGGGCAGCCCCTAACTATGACTCACCACATTTGTCTGTCCCCTGGGGTCCCTCCGGACTGAGGTGTGCAGTGCTGCGGAGCCGGGGTTGGGAGAAATCCCTCCCTGCAGGTTGCGGCCTACACCTCCAGAGAAGTCGCGGCCTAAATTTCATCAGGAACCCGACGGCCGAGCTCTGGGTGCCGATCGCGGCGCTATTTCGGCCCCAGGGGACACAGGAACACCTGGGGCTGATCGTGGAGGTGGAGGTAGGAGGCTCCTTCCCCTTGCCCTGCTCTGCCGCTATATCTCTCCCCCTGCGCCCCGGAGGAGTTTGCAGCTCAGCCTGCTCCCCTCTCTCACTTGCTGCGGCGGCCATCTTGGTTGAGGCACAAGCAGCTCTATAACTGCTTAAACAGCCTCACCTGTACAGCATCACTTGTATCACTCTATCCAGGCTGTTTCATCCTGCCACTCACCCCACTGTGTACTGGTGCTGTTAGGAAGGGGTTTGAGGTCTGACCCCAACATATATCTTGTCAGTGGCTGCGCTCCCTTCCGTACGCGGGGGTCGCAGGCGACACCCACCCTTACCACGGAGGAAGTGTTTCTCCTCCTATTGCCTGAAGCGCCTTGTGAGGACAGGGACCCGTCTTCTGTGACACACTCAGCAGCCCAAAACCCCGCTCACCTACCGCTGTGACTATCTACTGAGACCTCTCGACCATCAGTTACGGGTCCCCCCTCCCTCTCCCAGATACCCCGACACCCTACCCTGGAGACACTTCGCAGCCACCAGCTGCTCTCCCCCCCCTGCCAGCCCAGCTGCAGCACTGTATATACTAGCGCTATCTGTGACACAATACAGGTGCTCCCCCATCATCCTGACCTCCACTCCCTGCCATCACCTCTGTCCAGAGATCTACACGCCGTGATACTCCAACTACACCTATCCCTGCTCTGTACATCACAGTCCATTGGAAATTGGTGGTTGATCGCGGCCTGTCGGAGCTGAGCCTTCCCAACTGTTTGCCACGGAACAAAAGTGAGGGCATATGCCTCGGGGGTCTTCCGCAACTACTCCTGACATTTAAATCCTTCACTATGTAATCCTCTAGGGGTGCTCCCCAGGCCCGGGGTTATAGCCTTCTTCCCTACCTCGATTGTTTCAACTTGTCCCTGCACTTCGTCTGCAATTCTCTACTCTCAAGACTTACGAACAGAGCACTGACTCCCCACGGCGTACGTGCCCACCATGCCTAAAGGCCATAGCAAACAGGGAGGCCCAGACCTATCCCAAAGTCTGAAGAAATAAGCTTTTTCTACTGATAAAACCCCACGGGAATCCTCCCCTTCCCACCAAGACAATTCTGACTCAGAAGAGTCTGACAACTCCCCCCTCACCAGAAGAGACCTGCGATATCTATTCCGGGAAGTACAAGAAACATGCCGCTCTGTCCAGGCGGTACAAGCAGAGGTCCATGAAGCCATCAACTCTCTCAAGACTGAGATCAACGATATAGGTGACAGAACAGACCATATGGAGTCTAAGCTGGATGACGTCATCTCGTCTCAACAGGACTTTAACTCCGAGCTCCAATCCTTAAAACAGGAGGTACAACTCCTCACTGACCACCAAGAAGACCAAGAAAATAGAGCTCGCCGTAACAACTTACGCATCAGAGGCATCCCGGAGGAAATTGAAACATCCTTACTAGTTGACTATCTCAAAAAGCTCTTCTCTCACCTTTCACCTGCCACACCAGAAGACCACCTTTTATTGGATAGGGCTCACAGAGCTCTCCGCCCTCGCTCCCAGGATCCCTCTTAAACCAGGGATGTGGTCCTGAGATGCCACTACTACACGGCCAAAGAAGACATCCTACGCGAGGCCAGAAAGCTACCTTCAGTGTCATTTCAGAGCCACTCGCTCCAGATTTACCAGGACATTTGCCCCATCCACTCTACTCAAGCGGAGTTCAAGCCTATTACTACCCTCTTAAGGGAAAAGAAAATTCGCTACAGATGGGGTTTCCCCTTTCGCATCCTGATCTGGCACTCAAACCGGTTCCACCCTGCTAAATCCATACCTGAAGCCCAAGCTCTATTAGACCCTATGGGCCTGCAACTGCCCTCCCCACCATCTGGCCTCAAACGATCAGACCCCACAGTCTTCAATGCCAGCTACCACTCCACGTCGATCCCTAAACCGTGACTGGACAAAAGTACCAACTGCAAAGAAACCAGCCTCTTCTGACCCCCCGCCTTGAAAAGATTTGGACACCTGTTGGGTCTATCCTCATTCATCTCAGGTTATTATGTATGCCAATACAATGTTTGGTTATCATACCACTTATATCTACATGTTTCATATGAAGTTACTCTGCTGTTACAGTAGTCCCTTTATTTATGGCACTACCCTGTTATTTGCTACTTGACCTTCAGTCCGTGGATTTTCTGCCCTATTCTTAACTTAGTTTTGATATCTCCGCATTTTGTTAATTGCACCCCTTCTTATATGCTTCTTAATGCTACCCAACCTCATCCCTTACTATAGTTCTCACCCTCATTACTGCTCACTCTACCGGATGCTGGTTTTGTAGTATGCCTGATATAAGCATGTTCCCCCTACCTCCCATTTCACTGCTAGCCCCGGGCCAGTTGAGTACTCTCTGGCCAACAATTCGCTCCTCCGAGCTGATTCAACCATGCCCCCCACAGTGGGTCTTAAACCCACCTCCGGTTTTTGTCACATAGTGACTTTTCCTTCACTTTCCCTAACCGGCAACTCAGACCAGTTGTTTTCTTTACTGTTCTTCCAATTCCCCGCCCCTTTTTTTACCCTATTTTTTGTCTGCTCCTTTACTCCTTTTTTCCCTACCCTAGGGTCGCATATAATGTTTTGTACTGTCTGTTTTTTTCACTATATCTGTAATCCAACTGCTGTATTGTCTCTTAGTGGTTTGCACTGCTGGAGGAGGACCCGAGGCGTTTCTTTGTTCCCAATACAATGACTCTTAGAATATATTCACAAAACGTTAAAGGTTTGAACATTCCCTCTAAACGCACTAAATTATACTTATCCCTCAAACATTCTAGAAGTGATATAGTTTTCCTACAAGAAACCCACTCACTCCATCCAGAATTGAAATAAAAAACTTTTCTCCTTACCTATCATGCCTGCGACTCCCACCAGAAAAAGAGAGGAGTCTCGATCCATTTAGCTTCCCACCTTTCATTTGATCAAGAGTATGTGCATGCAGATAAAGAGGGCAGATGGCTTATTCTAATAGGGAAACTCAATCACACATTGTGTACCCTGGTAAATATCTATGCTCCTAACAAAAACAAAACCCACTTCTTCAAGAAATTAGATGCGTTACTTGCTAAATACGCCAAAGGCGCCGTAATTCTAGCTGGAGATTTCAATGAGGTCCTAGATAATACTATAGATCGCTCCTCCTCTGCAAATCTAGGCTCCCCGAGACCACTCTCCCCGGCCTCGAGAGCCTTATTATCCCTCCTTAAACGCCACTAACTCTATGACTCCTTTAGACTAATAGATCCCTCATCTAAGACTACATTTATTATTCCCTAGTGCATAACACTTACTCCAGAATTGATATGATCCTACTAAGTAAAGAACTTCTACCCCAACTTATTTCAGCATCCATTCACCCCATGATCTGGTCGGATCACTGTCCTATCTCAGCCGACCTCTCCTCTTTGGCGTCTCGCCCCCCCCCCCCCCCCTCCTCCTTGAGAATTAATGATTCTCTTCTGCACAACCCAGATTATGTTAACCAAATCAAAACTCACCTACTAGACTATTTCCAAATAAATGAATCTCCTGACATATCCCCACTGACACTCTGGGAAGCTCACAAAGCAGTTCTAAGAGGCCATCTTATTAGCATAGCATCTAGACACAGAAAACTATATAACTCTTCCCTGACCTCCTTAACCTCTAAGCTTCACTCCCTGGAACTACAGCACAAGCTAACTGTAACTCCTGCCAATCTGGAAAAGCTAAACAAAGCCAAAGCAGACCTCTCACTATTCCTCTCAGAACGCACCGCCAAAACCCTTCAAAAGCTAAATCAAACCTTTTACGAAAAAGGAGATAAAGCCGACAGACTTCTAGCTTCTAGACTTAGAGCCAGGAACTCACGTAATAATATTTCAGCAATTAAAACCAGTACAGGTGACATCTCCCACTCACACACTTCTATCAACCAAGAATTTCAATCCTTCTATTCTAATCTATATAACTTTAAACAAGGACTCCCCAGTTCCCAGGTCCTCTGAGCATACTATCAACTAATTTCTACGTCGTGCCCAACTCCCTCGCTTAACTGAGCAGGCATCTATGCAATTAAATTGTGACTTTACTGACGAGGAAATCTCCACCATCTTAAAGTCACAAAAGTCTTCAAAAACCCCGGGGCCTGATGGTTTTTCAGCCTCCTATTATAAAAAATGTGCCCATATTTTAACCCCCCATATCAAATTGCGTTTTAATTCGGTACTGCACGGCTCCCACTTCTCCAAGTCTATGCTTGATGCGAAAATAATAATCATCAACAAGGAGGGTAAAAATCCCCAAGAATGTGCTAGTTACCGCCCAATTTCGCTACTAAATGTAGATATAAAGATGTACACCAAAATATTGGCCACCCGTCTAAATGGTGTTCTCCCTGGTCTGATCCATTATGACCAAGTGGGCTTTATTCCGGGTCGTCAGGCCAGAGACAACACCAGAAGGACTATTGACTTGATCCAAATTCTTAATCGTAGACTATCCCCATCTATTATCCTAGCGCTCGACGCTGAAAAAGCGTTTGACCGCATTTCGTGGCCCTTCTTACTCCAAACTAGGGATGCCAATCCCGGGGCATTTTTTCAATCCCGGGAATCGGGATTGAAAAATGCTCAATCCCGGGATTCCCGGGATCCCGGGATTGGCATCTCTAAGTCAGTTTAGGCCAAAAAACAATAAATTAAGAAGCCCAGTCCCAGTCCCCCCCCCCCCCCCGCCCGCTCCAGCCGCCCCGCACATTCATTTACTTACACCAGCGGCCGGGAGCAGGGCAGACAGGAGCGGGAGGCGTCGGCGGCGGTAGCAGCAGCAGCAGAGCTGACGGCTGATGCTGCCAGGTCCGGTCCAGCGGGCGGCCGACGCTGCCAGGTCCGGTCCAGCGGGCGGGCAGCAGAGCGGGCGGCCGACGCTGTCCAGGTCAGAGATGATTCTGGAGCAGGTATGGGCAATCCGACCTGCGCAGCGTGATGGTCAGAGGTCACGCTGCGCAGGTCGGACTGCCCATACCAGCTCCAGACTGCAGTCTGGGGATCAGGAACTCCTGGTTAGCGTCTGAGCACTCGCTCAGACGCTGCCCGGCATAAGATATGCGCATGCGCATATAATCCCGAAATCCCGGGATTGGAAGATCCAATCCCGGGATTCAAATTCCGGCGTTTTTTAGGCCAAATCCCGGGATCCCGCCGATCCCGATCCCGGGATTGGCCACCCTACTCCAAACCCTCCAAATGTATGGTATAAAAGCCAAATTTCTGTCAGCTATTTCAGCTTTATACTCTTCCCCAACTGCAAGAGTCATGACTAATGGCACTCTCTCAGATCCTTTCACACTCTCCAATGGCACGAGACAAGGTTGCCCTCTTTCGCCCTTGGTATTTGCAATGGTCATAGAACATCTTGCTGCTATGATCAGACTGTCTGAGAAAATACGCGGAGTAGAGGTAGGCCCTCAGACTTACAAAATCTCTTTGTTTGCGGATGATGTCCTACTAACTCTAACCCACCCTCATTCCTCCCTCCCTGCACTATATGACATTATCAAAGAATATGGCCACCTGTCAGGATATAAAATTAACTTCTCAAAATCAGAAGCCCTACCCCTTTTTATTCCCCAAGAAATGCGAAACAATCTATCCTCTTCATTTCATTTTAAATGGCATAGAAATAAAATTAAATATTTAGGAATATTTATTACCCCCCGTTATGAACAGCTCTACATGGAAAATTACCCTCATCTGATCAATAAACTTAAACAAGATTTATCCCGATGGAAGACCTATATCATCTCCTGGCTCGGCAAGATAATAGCTAATAAAATGAATATATTACCTCAACTTCTTTATCTCTTCCAAACACTTCCAATTAAAGTCCCAGATACTGTACTCAGAGATATCCAATCCTCCCTCTCTAAGTTTGTTTGGAACAATAAACCCCCTAGGTTAGATCTAAATACCCTTAAACTCCCTAGATCCCAGGGCGGCCGCGGCTTTCCCGATGTGAAACTATACTACATAGCCAGTCAGTTGAGCCAAATAGTCGCTTCCTATTCTCCTTCAGGATCACTGGCCTGGTCAGACCTGGGGGGTTATTCTAGTTCAATCTTTCTGACAAAATCCTTCTTAGATGGACAAAACCATGTGCACTGCAGGTGGGGCTGATATTACTTGTGTAGAGAGAATTAGATTTGGGTGGGGTTTTACTTCAAAGTGAGATCTATATTGCAGTGTAAAAATAAAGCAGTCAGTATTTTTCCTGCACAGAAACAAAATAACTCACCCAAATCTAACTCTCTCTGCACATTTTACATCTGCCCCCCTGCAGTGCACATGGTTTTGTCCATCTAAGAAGGATTTTGTCAGAAAGAGTGAACTAGAATAAGGCCCCTAGAGACCTCTGCTTTGGGAGTGCGTTCTCTAACTTCCCTCTGGGGCTTAGATAAAACCTCAAGACGTTTCCAAGCACGCCTTCTTCCATCCCTCAAATTTTCCCTCTCGCTCTGGAACAATTCCACCCACAAATTTAAACTGACTTCCTCTCCTTCCCCTCTCACTCCTATTTTGGGACAATCCAGCCTTTCCACCGGGCAATTCCCCTACCCGATTTAAACAATGGTTTAATGCAGGCATTAAACTTGCTTCAGATTTAAATATAAGGGGGACATGGGCATCCTTGGATGACATCAAAACCAAATATTCCCTACTGACCCCCCCTCTCTTTGAGTATTTTCAGATTCGCCACTTTTTAGGATAGCTCCCACACTCCAGATCTCCGATGGCTTCCACCTCCTTCGAACAAATATGCCTATCTAACCCTCAAAGCAAGGGTACAATCTCCATCATTTATGCTATATTGGTGGAATCCACAACTCCTTTACAGACTCGACATGAGCTGGAGTGGGAGAGAGATCTCGGCCCTCCACCACAGCCCACAACCTGGGAGGAGGTGAGGGAGGGTATCGCAAAAAGTTCAATCTCTACCCGTGTAAAAGAAACCTCCTATAAGCTATACTACAGATGGTACTTTACACCGGATAGATTATCTCGGATTTACCCTTCAACTTCCCCTATATGCTGGCGTGGCTGCGGTCAAAGAGGCACCCTACTTCATATCTGGTGGACTTGCCCCATTATAACTCCTTTTTGGTCCCAAGTGCTCAATCTACTAAAATCCCTCTCTGGCATCTCACTTAGATCCCTGGGTTTTTCTATTAGCTTGTCCTTTCCAAAATTTAGAGCCATCACTTAACAAATTATTCTCCCACATTCTAGCGGCAAATCTCTGATAGCCAGAAATTGGAAATCGCTTTCCCCTCCTTCTCTACCAGCCTTGACTAACTATGGGTGTGGTGGCCGGAGTGCGAAGGAGGGGGTTTCCCCTCTTACCTTGTGTCTTCGGGACTTTCAGGTTCTTCGGATTCCCCGTGGATAGGAGAGGGACACTTCAATGAAGAGGACACGTTCTGCGGTACAACTCGGATTTATTATAAATAAGATGCAACCATTGCCCACTGACCCTCACGGCGGAGCAGCGACTGCAGGTTAAGGTAACGGGAATGAACAACAGGTAATTACGAAACACTTTTCCTAAATACAATTGGTGATCACAATGAAACAATAGTAGTGCGTACGTACCCACTCGGGTCTACAGGCTTCACGTGTTCGATGTACCGTGACGGCAGTCGGGGTCAAACACCCCCGCTTTGACGTTACTACTGGATTAATACGTCGACACGGTACCGTTAACACTGAAGGCTACGTTCAACGTGTAAACATATATCAGACCGTACATAAATATCATAACAACAATTATATCGGTAGGCAACAATCTAACTAACTGGTGCACCAGGGTAATTACTTAATTGAGATGACGTCACCTTGTATGAGGCCCAGTCCTGGCCAACCTATGCACAGGGGTCTGAGGAATGGCTGTCCTCCTGAGGGGTCCAGCAATCAGTTTTTGGTAGTGCAATACCGTGGTTGGGCCACAAGGTGGCGGCGTGGTCACACTGGTGGGGAATGATAGTTAACAGGGAGCTGTGAGTCGACTGGCTCCTACAACTCTTCTCTAGTGGCTCTCTCCTCTGGTTAAGGCGATCTTGCCTGAGCTATGGAGTACCTCCGGGTACGGGCACAGGTGAGCACCTGAAATGGCTGCCGGTCGGCGTCTATAGATAACTGGGCTAGCTGCCCGAGGTGTCCGGGTCTGGGTTCCTGGGAACTGACAGGGTGGCTGCCTGTGATGCCAGGCGCCAGGTGCAGGGGAGTGCCTGGGGTAGTAACTTGGATGGCAGGTGCTGGGCACGGATGGGCAGGGGAAGTCTGTCTGCAGAACGGGGGTACCTGTATGCAGCTCACTGTTGCAGGCTCCCGCCCGTCACGTGTTCTGGCTCCGTGCGCCCGGTCCTCTCCTGCAGCTTCTCATCGGGGGTTCTCCACTTGGCGGGGCTCACTAGTGGGGGCGCCACAGCAGCAGCGTTGCCCCACTCAGTGTCCCTACTTCGGAACAGCGGGTCTCGCTGACGTCACTGGCGCCGCTATCTCTGCCTGCGGCGGGGAAGGAACCTGCGCTCTGTCGCCTTCACACTCCCCTCCCAGGGGTCGGCGGGGGTCACACCGCTGCGTGCTGCGGCTCCTGTGCCCTCTCGCTAGGGCTGTAACAAATCCTCCGGCGCCGTCTCCCGCCTGGAGGTCAGCGGGGGTCACGTTGCTGCGCTCTCCTCTCCTCCGTCTGTCTTCACCTCGCTCTGCACCTCACGTGAGTTCTCTTTCCTGTCCCCCTTCCAGCCAATCACTTTCAAGCGCGCCAAGTCCTGGGGGAATGTTAACCCCTTGTGCGCTGAGGGAGGGTTGTGTGGCCAGCAGGAGGCTGGGGCATCACATTCACCCTCGCTTTAACGGATGCGTGTCCCCGCGCATCATAACACAATAACTATGTGTCCCTTGTCTCCAATTACATATTTACAACAATTAGGATAACAGTGCCTTACATTCCACAGTACGTACACAATAGGTTGTTGACAAATATCTAATCCTGGTATCGCCGGGGAAGTGTACCCCGAGTACTCCTTTCGGAGCGCCTTAGCTCAGGCTCGGGGGCCACCTCCGCGGCCGCGCGAGGCGCGATTAATTCAACTGGCGACCTAGGCTGGGCCCGCAGTGGCATAGTGGACCAACCCACCATCATCAATAGCTCGAGAGGGTCAGTGGGCAGGGGAGGCGAGAGAACCGCTTCGCCCTTCGGCTCTTCATCCCCATCATCCTTTGGTGCTGCCTTTAGTTTCCGGTCCGGCCTTAGGCGGAGCCTATGCTGACTTCCGTGGGCCGATGCTGGAGGAGCGCCGTCGAACTTCGAGGTCCGGCCACCCGCCACTATCAACATGGATTCGACTGCATGCGAGTTCAGCCCCCGCTTGGGGGTCACTTCTGGGTGTGGCCGCTTCCTCCTCGTTGGCTCACTCCGTTGGGGCGGATCTTTCGGGGGGTAGTACCGTGGGTGGCTTCTGTGGCTTGGGTAATCCCAACGGCGCCCTCTTCTTGCGGCATATCGGGTGCCCCTGACTGGACCGCCACCAGGGCCGGTGACGTCGACTGCCTGGAGGCCCTTTCTTCCCCTGATGACGTCGAACTCCACCAGCTCCCGAGCTTCGAGGCTTCTGTACAAATCTCTCGCATTCTTCTTTGGGATAGCGGTGAAGTGGACGAAGACATCCCTTTCTGTATCAGCACAATTGATAAAACCGTATCCCCGCCGTACGTGGAACCAGACCACCCTTCCCTGGTTCTTTACGCGGGCTGAAGGGTAACGATCCGAGGTGGCAGGTGATTCGCTCGCGCTTATGTAGCATTGTCTGCCATAGCAAGCCTGCCCATCTTCTGGGGCTGGACCTAAGCTTCCCGTGCTCCCCGAGGTTCGGCCCTCGACCTCGGGGTGTTGGGGTTTAAATCTTCGTCCCGGTTGCCGTCTCTCTCCGTGCTTCCGGCCTCCTGGCTTCGGTAGTACGTCGGGCGTCCCTGCCCATCCAACCGGTCGGGAGGCTGCCGCCCATACTCCCGGGGCGGTTCCCACCCGCTTCGGGCCGAACTTCGTCTTTCGGTTCTCCATCTTGGTTCTGCATAGCTCGGTGCCGGTGCACTTGCCATCCGACGCATTTCTCTCTGCATCTCCGCCATCCCAACGGCCAGTTCCTCCATTTGCTTCTGGAGCGTCTGCATCGCATCTCTGTCGGGCTGCTGGCCACCTTGCACCGCCAAGTCTTGGGTCCATTTTGCCCTGTCAGTGGAACTGGCTGTGGCTCCGGTTGAGTTCGCTCCTTCTTTGAAGCCGATCAGTTCTGGATACCCCTCTTCCCTATTTTTAGGGTTACCAATGATAGCGAGGGCCGCCGTCTTGAAGTCCCGGAAGGTCTTGCCAGGCATCTGCGACCTCAGCAGCCGTAATTGGACCTTGACATTTTCTTGGGCCACCCCTTCGACGAATTGAACTGTTAAGGCCTCGTCGGCGTTTCGCACCTCCTCCGGGTCCACAGCCTGGATAGCCTTTAACGTCTCCTGTAGGCTCAGGGCGTAGTCCCGTAGGGACTCATTTGGCTGTTGCTTGCGAGCATACAATTTCATCTTCAGCTCAGGGATGGTCTTCGTTTCAAATGTCATGAAGATTTTCTTTAGCATGTCTGTCGCACTTTTTCTATCTTCCGCTGACCATGAGGCCACTTCTCTGCGCGCCGATCCAGTCAGCTGCCCCATCAGCATTTCCACCTTCTGCCGTTCGCTAGGCTTATACATCCGGAACGTGGATTCTATGTTGTTCCTGAAGTCCACAAATGGGGTTTTCTGTAGCTGGTCATCGTCTCCGCTATAGGTCAGGAGCCACGGGGCTCCGAAATAGTACGGTAGGGTGATGGCCGCGGCCGGTGTCGCATCTTCTGCGTCTTGAACGTCCTGTTCTTGATTCTGTGGGTTTGGCGGCTGTGCCGCCCCTCCGCCTTGTTGCTGTTCCATTTTTCACTGGGTTGTCGCTCTCCTTGTTAACACGGATCCTGTTCGTGACGCCAAAAGAGATGTGGTGGCCGGAGTGCGAAGGAGGGGGTTTCCCCTCTTACCTTGTGTCTTCGGGACTTTCAGGTTCTTCGGATTCCCCGTGGATAGGAGAGGGACACTTCAATGAAGAGGACACGTTCTGCGGTACAACTCGGATTTATTATAAATAAGATGCAACCATTGCCCACTGACCCTCACGGCGGAGCAGCGACTGCAGGTTAAGGTAACGGGAATGAACAACAGGTAATTACGAAACACTTTTCCTAAATACAATTGGTGATCACAATGAAACAATAGTAGTGCGTACGTACCCACTCGGGTCTACAGGCTTCACGTGTTCGATGTACCGTGACGGCAGTCGGGGTCAAACACCCCCGCTTTGACGTTACTACTGGATTAATACGTCGACACGGTACCGTTAACACTGAAGGCTACGTTCAACGTGTAAACATATATCAGACCGTACATAAATATCATAACAACAATTATATCGGTAGGCAACAATCTAACTAACTGGTGCACCAGGGTAATTACTTAATTGAGATGACGTCACCTTGTATGAGGCCCAGTCCTGGCCAACCTATGCACAGGGGTCTGAGGAATGGCTGTCCTCCTGAGGGGTCCAGCAATCAGTTTTTGGTAGTGCAATACCGTGGTTGGGCCACAAGGTGGCGGCGTGGTCACACTGGTGGGGAATGATAGTTAACAGGGAGCTGTGAGTCGACTGGCTCCTACAACTCTTCTCTAGTGGCTCTCTCCTCTGGTTAAGGCGATCTTGCCTGAGCTATGGAGTACCTCCGGGTACGGGCACAGGTGAGCACCTGAAATGGCTGCCGGTCGGCGTCTATAGATAACTGGGCTAGCTGCCCGAGGTGTCCGGGTCTGGGTTCCTGGGAACTGACAGGGTGGCTGCCTGTGATGCCAGGCGCCAGGTGCAGGGGAGTGCCTGGGGTAGTAACTTGGACGGCAGGTGCTGGGCACGGATGGGCAGGGGAAGTCTGTCTGCAGAACGGGGGTACCTGTATGCAGCTCACTGTTGCAGGCTCCCGCCCGTCACGTGTTCTGGCTCCGTGCGCCCGGTCCTCTCCTGCAGCTTCTCATCGGGGGTTCTCCACTTGGCGGGGCTCACTAGTGGGGGCGCCACAGCAGCAGCGTTGCCCCACTCAGTGTCCCTACTTCGGAACAGCGGGTCTCGCTGACGTCACTGGCGCCGCTATCTCTGCCTGCGGCGGGGAAGGAACCTGCGCTCTGTCGCCTTCACACTCCCCTCCCAGGGGTCGGCGGGGGTCACACCGCTGCGTGCTGCGGCTCCTGTGCCCTCTCGCTAGGGCTGTAACAAATCCTCCGGCGCCGTCTCCCGCCTGGAGGTCAGCGGGGGTCACGTTGCTGCGCTCTCCTCTCCTCCGTCTGTCTTCACCTCGCTCTGCACCTCACGTGAGTTCTCTTTCCTGTCCCCCTTCCAGCCAATCACTTTCAAGCGCGCCAAGTCCTGGGGGAATGTTAACCCCTTGTGCGCTGAGGGAGGGTTGTGTGGCCAGCAGGAGGCTGGGGCATCACATGGGCCTTATTTTGGTTCATTCTTTCTGACAAAATCCTTCTTAGATGGACAAAACCATGTGCACTGCAGGGGGGGCAGATGTAACATGTGCAGAGAGAATTAGATTTGGGTGAGTAATTTTGTTTCTGTGCAGGGAAAATACTTGCTGCTTTATTTTTACACTGCAATATAGATCTCACTTTGAAGTAAAACCCCACCCAAATCTAATTCTCTCTGCACAAGTTACATCTGCCCCACCTGCAGTGCACATGGTTTTGCCCATCTAAGAAGGATTTTGTCAGAAAGAATGAACCAAAATAAGGCCCTATGTGTGGTATATTGTAAAAAATTACATACCATCTCCACGACTGCCCTCATAAATTTAACTCGGTCTGGGACCCTTGGATCACAGCATTCCCTTCCCACACCACTTAAAACTTACCACCTGCCTTATAACTGTCCCTAAATAAATGAGCGTTTTATTCTTGGGTCCCCCCCCCCCCCATGACCTCCCGTAGAGTATGTCTATTATACTTCCCCAAGCAGTTACCCCACTACTACTTTCACATGCCATTATGCCTCAGTTGTCTTACTGTTTTTATATATATGACCCTTCCCTCTCCCCTCTTATTTTACTCGTATCCTCAGACTCAGATATTCCCCATCCTACATTTTTTTTTGTTTTGTTTTGTTTCGTTTTATTGTTTCCTTCTGCTCCATTTTTGTTTTATCTTTATATAATGTTCCTAAAAATAGAGAGATGTAAAATGTCTGTCTGCTGATATCATTTACTCACCTGTCCTGACCTCTCTTTTCGAATAAATAAAGAGTTAAAAAAAAACAAAAAAAACAATGTAGCTAATAAAAATTGTAAAAGTCAATTGTGTATGTGAGAAGTTGGGGAGCGGGGGGGGGGGGGGGGGCGTATCCTGTAGGTTTGCCTAGGGCGCCTAGATGCCTTGCACCGGCCCTGGGGGAGGGGTAGGTTGTCTGGTAATAAACATTTGCTGAGTGATTTCACCCTAGACCACCAGGGAATGCAGAGTTATAATAGATAAACTGCATATTTTTAAAAGCAATTCAATATGCTTATCTAAAACCACACAAATTAAATGTAAGACATCATATATATATATATATATATATATATATATATATATATATATATATATATACATATTGGAGATGAGCGGGTCTGGGTCTTTGAGATCATCATCGCGCTGTCGGATTCTCGCGGGATCTGGATTCTATATTAGACGCACGCGCGCCTCGCCATCTTCAACTCCATTATAGGAGAGGGAAGAGGGTGGTTGGTCTGTGCTGTGCGCTTTTGTTTGGTGCTGCAAAGCTCACTCGATTAGGGTATGCACGCAGGGGCCGCTGACTGTCACAAGTCCAGTGTACAGGGGCTGCAGAGGCTGTGTTCAGTGTGACAGGGGCTGTGTCCGGTGTACAGGGGTTGTGTCCAGTCTACAGGGGCCGTGTACAGGGGCTGTGTCCAGTGTACAGGGGTTGTGTCCAGTGTACAGGGGCAGTGTCTAGTGTACAGGGGCTGTGCACAGGGGCTGTGTCCAGTGTACAGGGGCTGTGCACAGGGGTTGTGTGCAGTGTACAGGGGCTGTGTCCAGTGTACAGGGGCTGTGTCCAGTGTATAGGGGCTGTGTACAGGGGTTGTGTCCAGTGTACAGGGGCTGTGTACAGGGGTTGTGTCCAGTGTACAGGGGCTGTGTACAGTGTACAGGGGCTGTGTACATGGGTTGTGTCCAGTGTACAGGGGCTGTGTACAGGGGTTGTGTCCAGTGTACAGGGGCTGTGTACAGTGTACAGGGGCTGTGTCCAGTGTACAGGGGCTGTGCACAGGGGCTGTGTCCAGTGTACAGGGTGCATTGGCCAGTGTGACAGGGGCTGTGTCCAGTGTGACAGGGGCTGTGTCTATTGTCCAGGGGCTGTTTCCAGGGTGATGGCCTGTGTCCAGGGGCAGTGTCCAATGTGACGGCTGTGTTCAGTGTACAGGAGCTGTGTCCAGAGGCTGTGTCCATTGTCCAGGAGATTTGTCCAGGGTGAAGGGCTGTATCCAGTGTCCAGTGTGACGGCCTGTGTCCAGGGGCAGTGTCCAGTGTGACGGCTGTGTCCAGTGTACAGGAGCTGTGCCCAGGGGCTGTGTCCATTGTCCAGGGGCTGTGTCCAGGGTGACGGGCTGTATCCAGTGTGCACTCTTCCCGGCATACTGTTTCCCAGGTGGCGGGTCCGGCAATGTGGGTGCTGCAGCTGCAAATTAGCAAGTTAATATGGCGGCCCAGCAGCGGGACTCAGGCTCATGCAGAGCCGGCCCTAGCCTAAATGATGCCCTAGGCAAGATTTTGTCTGGTGCCCCCTAGCACCGCCACTAGTTCCGCCTCTGACTCTGCTCCCCTTTCCCAGCACCATCAACCCTCATCATAGCAGTCATCATTTTGGTGCTCCTACCCACAATATTTTAAATTGAAACAGCACACACATTCGGTGCGCAACCCAAACAGGGGAAGGGGCATGGCCACACAATAGTACCCCCAATTCATATTATGCCACACAGTAGTGCAACTTTATTCACATTATATCATGCAATGGTGTCCCTTATTCACGTTACATCACACAGTAGTACCACTTTACCTTATATACATTACTCCTCACATTATTCACATTATACCCTTAGAAAAAAATCCTGAGAAAATATTGTATTTAAAGCACCTCCATGGCCACACTGCAACCCAGCACAAAGCAGTGCGTGCTGGGCAGAGGAGAAGAGCTGCAGCTGCTGCTGTCACTTAAGGGGAGGGGGCCCGGGGCCCCCACTGGGCCCTTCCACCAGACTTTGGCCTGGGTAATTTGTACCACCTACCCCTTTCTCTCGGCACCCCTGATAATACCCCTTACACATGACACACATTATTAATGTCCTTATAACCATAATGCACTTACACATTATGCCAACCTTTATTAATGCCCTTCATACACATGACACACATAATGCATGTTACACATATGTCGCACATTATTAATGCATTTATACATGACACACATAATGCCTTTTACACATATGCCGAACACTATTGCACAACCAACCCACCCGCAGACAGCACTCGCACAGCCACTAACACTGTGACCTCTGCCTCTGCTTGGATACAGATGTTTCCTCATACATCTTGCCTCAATAGGCCATGCAGCTCCTGGCCAGTTCTGCTAACGTTGGGTGCCTTTTTTGCTGAAAATTCATGCATTGTTATGTGACCAGCACACACAAGGAGCTTCCAATGATTAAAATGATATGCAGCATGCCTATATTCTGTGTGCGACTGTGGCTGTATCTGCATTCGGATTGCTATGTTACAATGATTTCCATGAATACATTATTTCATATGCAAATACAGCCTCACTCACACAGAATATAGGCATGTTGCATATCATTTTAATCAGCAGAAGCTGCTGCTGCCCCTAGGCATTCCAAATGCCCTAGGCAATTGCCTAGTTTGCCTATGCCTAAGGCCGGCTCTGGGCTCATGGGTGCTCAACAATTTCCGTGGGTGCTCGGGCTCTTGAGCACCCACAGAATTGGCACCTATGCTCCGCGCATTTTGAACTAGATCACATCTAGTTCAAAATGCATGTGATACGATACAACAGCAAGCGTTTTGAACTATATGCAAGGCAATCTACTGCAGGGTTGTATACCATCCCGGATCTTCACGTAGAAAATGTCTTCCCAATCCAGTATCAAGCATCCCAATAGGAAGCGTGGGTTCCCTCATTCATTTTTTTTCGTTGTATTTGTAGGGGATGGTACTACTGGGTACTGCCCTACCGCATCCAAGTGGTAGCACAGATTTTACATTTTTTGTTTACGGTATACCCTCCCGCAATGGCAGGACAAATGAGGCGAATCGCACAATCGTTCTGGTCATGCCCAAAAGCAAGTAGCCATCTGTGTGGCTCCGCCCCCTTCCCACCCCTTTTCACTCCCCGCAACCCCCCTGAGCTGGCTGCCCTCTGCCGGAATATAGAATGAGAGCTGCATAGGCTCAAGTGCATTTAAGAGCCTGGGAATTTGTAGGTAACTAATAAAGTTGTTGAAGAAGAAAGGTGCTGTGGGAGAAATCCAAGGCAGCATGGTCATGGGACTTTGGGCCAATCAGATAGCTTTGAGGAGGCAGCTGGAGCAGGGGTATATAAGGGATAGCTTGAGGGCTAGCACTTCCTCTTGGAGTCCGGATCATAGCTGGGCAGCGTGACACAGGTGAAGCTAAGTACATTTCTTCTCTTTATAACAGTGTGCAGTCCCCTAACACACGCAGCCCATCATGTCCGGCCGCCCCAAGAGGTCTGCACCGCCTTCAAGGTGGTTAGCAGACACCCCTCGCCCACTGGTCACAGTGCCAGCGCGCGGTGGCGGGAGGGGAGCAGGCAGGGCGGCCACCCCCGCGTCATCGCGGGCCCAAGCGCCGCCTTCTGCTAGCGCTGATATCGGGGAGCAAGTGTCTTCTACCCCAGGCAGCAGCTCCCCGGCTGTGCAAGTTACTGCAGCGGGCGGGGAACGGGCTGCCTGCGCAGATGCCCCCATTCTCCCAGCCACGAGTAGCGCTGCTGGGAGCAGTCATTGCGCACCAGCTGGCGGGGGGAAGCCAAGCACACCTGTAGCTGTGCTGGCCAACCCCTTAGCCTGCAGTTCCCCACCCCATTCCACCAGGGCGGGGAGCGGTGGAGTAGCAACACCCACCAGGCCTCCTGGGGCCCCTCCGGGAGGGGTTTCCGGGTGGCCAGCAGGGGGGTACCTCCATCCCTGGGGGATGGAGCTGGTTCCCCCAGAGCGTCCACTCTGCTGGATCATGTAAAGAGCAGCCCCATGCAGGTTATCACAGGGGGCCCAGGCTTTGGCCCCCCACTGGCAGCCTGGCTCCGGCTAGCTTTGCTTTACGCCCCTTGGTCTGGGACGGGGGGCACACTGCGGCGCTTGTGGGTAGTCGGCAGGACGGGGGTACTACCCCGTTACACTCCTGGCAGGCTCCCCAGCAGGCTTGGCATCAGGGCCAGACTCTGTCCCCATTTGCACACCAGGGTTTCGGCGAGGCTCCAACGGGGCAGCCAGGGGCCCAGGGCTTTGGGCCCCCAGGGTATGGCATGGGTCCCCAGGCCTTTATGCAGCCTCCAGGGCAACAACAGCAGCCGGCGTGGGCCTTTACCACGCAGTTTTCCGGGGGTCACCCGGCGTACCACATGCCGCAGCCGCAGTATGGTCCATACCCGAGCGGGCATCCGGTCCCATTCCCTTATTTCCCTCAGTCAGCGGGGACTTCGAGGGGACACACTGGGGGTCCCTATGGTAGCGGTTGGCAGGGTTTCGGTACACACAGTCAGCAGGCGTCGGGGTCACAGCAACAGACGTTCTTGGGAGAGATATACTCACACCCCTCCGCGTGCCAGCAGGTTCCCCAGGGTAACCAGGTTTACACGACTGGGGGCCCTGGGGGCATGCACGCAACTGGGGGGGACTCGGGTTTTGTCACGGGTTCTGGCGCAGGTCCTAACATTGCAAATTTGTCTCCCGAGGTGTCTACAGTCGGCGGGACGAGCATTGCATCCCATGGGTCATCACGGGCAGATGATATGGACCGATCCAGGATGGCGTCAGGATCGAGACCTCCAACACCGGTCGCAGCACCTGTCATTACCATCGGTACATGCACCGTGCCACCCAGGGAGAGTCAGCCGGCATCCATGTCTCGGGCGGCAAGGGCAGAAACATCAGCACCTGCAGCCCCAGCGGTCACTCCACAGGCGGAGCCAATCGATCAGGGTGAGGCTTCTAGAGATGGTGAGCATGCCGACTCTTCTTTATGTGAATCCTCCTCATCTCACTCATCAGCTAGCAGCGAAGATTCAGGGTCGCCCAAGCGTCCGCGCAAATTCGCAAAGATGGTTGCGCGTGCAGTGGTTAAAAAGGTGGGGGAAGCTAAGCGCACTAGGAAGGAGGCAGCACAGGAAATAGTTCGACCAACAGGCGATATGGTGCATTGCACCAATACCGCAGTGTCCCCAGGCCTCCGTAAAGGGGTGAAGGACAAAATTAAGAGGGGCAAGTTTGTCAACCTGTTCACCCTGACGGTCGACATGAAAAAAGAGTTTGAGGCAGCTAAGAAGGCAGGGAGCAGTAGTGAGGCCTCATTTAAAGGTTTCCACAATTGGCTAAAGGGCTTTTTAGTTTTCGCCTCCTGCTACTTAAGCAGCCGGCCGGGGGAGCACATGAATGTCATGGGTTATCTGTTTTTAGTAAACGAGACATTCATGGGGTATAAGGGTTCTGCGTGGCGTGTTTACAACAAGAAATTTAGTCTCACCCACGCGGGCTCTAAGGTTATGCCCATGGGTTGTAAGCACGTGGATATTTGGCTGGAGGTCATTGAGAAGGGACAACATGAGGCAGATAGCGCTAACAAGAAGCCCTTTCAGGCGTCCAAACCCGGTGCAAAGGCCGGCGGCAAAGGGAAGTGCTTTGCTTACAACGAAGGTAAATGTGACAGGGGCGCTAAGTGCCGTTTCCGTCACGAGTGCCAGAACTGCGGAGGTGAACACCCAAGTCCTGCAGGGCAGCTGCCAAGGGAGGTGACCAGGGTGACACCAGCACTAGCGGGAAATAAGGCCCCCTCACCTGTAGTGGTAGAAGCCTTGGCTTGGTGGTTAGTAGGTTACCCCAGCAGGGCAGACGCCAAGTTTTTGTTAGACAGTTTTAGTTTTGGTTTTATCCTACCCATCCCCGAAGGGGATAGAGTTTCCTCCAGCAGGAACCTTAAGTCGGCCAGGGATTTCCCCGAGGTGGTGAGACAGAAGGTACAGTCTGAGGTTGCCTTGGGCAGAATGGCGGGCCCTTTTGATGGGGAGCCGCTGCCCAACATGTGTTTTTCCCCTCTCGGTGAAGTTCCGAAGAAGGTCCCGGGAAAATACAAACAGCATCTGTCTCACCCCCACGGGAAGTCCATAAACTATGCCATACCGGACCAATTTTGCAGTGTACATTATCAGCTGTTTGACAAAGTACTCAGCATAGTCCGGGGTTTCGGGGAGGGCGACCTTATGGCCAAGTTAGACATTGAGTCTGCCTTCAGGCTCCTCCCACTGCATCCCAGCTCATTTAGATACAGTACATGGGTTTCTGATTAGATGGGGGTGTCTTTATAGACAAGTGCCTTCCAATGGGTTGTTCGGTCTCCTGCTCCTATTTTGAGAAATTTAGCACATTTCTGCATTGGTGCATTTAGAGCAACACCGGGTGTAAGGGAGTCACCCATTACTTGGACGACTTTCTCTTTGTGGGACCAGGGGACGACAGCACATGCTCAGGCATATTGTCCAGGGCCATTTCCATCATGGGAGAGTTAGGGGTCCCTATAGCTACTGATAAGACCGAGGGCCCACAAGAGTCTTGTCTTACCTGGGTATTGAAATAGACTCGGGTGGGGGGTGCTGCCGCCTCCCAGAGGATAAGGTGGCTAAGCTTCAGGCACTAATTGGGGAATGTCTGCAGAGAAAGAGGATACAGCTGAGACTCCTGCAGTCCCTGCTAGGGTCCTTTAATTTTGCTTGCCGCATTATACCTATGGGTCGGGTTTTCTGTCGAAAACTCGAGCGGGCCACAGCTGGGGTTCGTGACCCCCATCATACTGTGCGACTGTCTCGGGAAATACGCAATGACCCCAGAGTTTGTTTGGAAAAAATGGGAGGGTCACCTAAGGTGGCCCAAGGGCGCCTGAGAGGAGTTGTTTGGCTGGAGCAGCGGTCTCGGAGCTTGGGAAGTCTAACCCAAGGAAACGTAAATGGAAAGAGAGGGGATTTGAGACCGCGCTCGCTAAAAATGCATGCAACAGGTGTGGTTAAAACATTTATTACTGAAAAAATATTACATATAAAAACTTTATAATAAAATATCAAATAAAAGAAATTGAAATTATCACAGATAAATATTGAGAGCAGGGATATTCACCCACAGTCCGGTTAGGAAATTGTCCTGTATCCGTTCCTAGGTTGCCTCCAGGTGAGTGTCCTGTACAAAGGATATCGGTATAAGGGATGTTGGTTGGGAGAGATTGTTGTCTCCAAACCAGGGAGCTTCTGATGTTGGGTGGTGCTCTACCTGGTGGGCTTTGATGTTATTGCCACTTAGGTTCCTTGGAGAGGAGGATGTTGGTCTCCTAACCAGGGAGCTCCTGTTGGTATGTGGTGCTCTACCTGGTGGGCTTGATGTTGTAGCCACTTGGATGCCTTGTAGGGAGGATATCTATCTCCTAACCAGGGAGCTCCTGATGATGCAAGGTGCTCTACCTGGTGGGCTTGATGGTAATGCCACTTGATTCCAGGATGGAAGGAGATTCTGGAGGCTGGTCCGGTTACAGGATATTGGTGTGTGTGGGGTCTGCCAAGTGGGGGTGTCCCTGCTCCCCTTCACCAACGCGTTTCGCTGAAAGCTTTTTCAAGGTGATCACCAATCCTGCAATCCTGTAACCGGACCAGCCTCCAGAATCTCCTTCCATCCTGGAATCAAGTGGCATTACCATCAAGCCCACCAGGTAGAGCACCTCGCATCATCAGGAGCTCCCTGGTTAGGAGATAGATATCCTCCCTACAAGGCATCCAAGTGGCTACAACATCAAGCCCACCAGGTAGAGCACCACATACCAACAGGAGCTCCCTGGTTAGGAGACCAACATCCTCCTCTCCAAGGAACCTAAGTGGCAATAACATCAAAGCCCACCAGGTAGAGCACCACCCAACATCAGGAGCTCCCTGGTTTGGAGACAACAATCTCTCCCAACCAACATCCCTTATACCGATATCCTTTGTACAGGACACTCACCTGGAGGCAACCTAGGAACGGATACAGGACAATTTCCTAACCGGACTGTGGGTGAATATCCCTGCTCTCAATATTTATCTGTGATAATTTCAATTTCTTTTATTTGATATTTTATTATAAAGTTTTTATATGTAATATTTTTTCAGTAATAAATGTTTTAACCACACCTGTTGCATGCATTTTTAGCGAGCGCGGTCTCAAATCCCATCTCTTTCCATCGACCCCAGAGTTTGGTCTGCATTCCCGGAACAGTTTAACAGGGAGCTCAAATATGGCCCACTGAACCTGCCTCTAACACGGAGCTACAGCTGTTCACAGATGCTGCTGGTTCCACAGGTTTTGGGGCCTACTTTCAAGGGGAGTGGTGCATCTCACAGTAGCCCCAGTCATGGATTGATCGTGGTTTCACGGTCAACCTTTTACTGTTGGAGCTTTTCCCCATAATTGTGTTAGTGGAGTTATGGTCAGGGCAATTGGTGGATCGGAACATTGTGTTCTGGTGCGACAATCTGGGGGTGGTTCACGCCATCAACAACCAGAGGACGTCCTTCTCCTAAGCACTTCGACTTCTGCAGTACCTGGTATTGCATTGCTTTCGGAACAATATTCAGTTCCGGGCTAGGCACGTCCCCGGGGTAAACAACAGCATAGCAGACGCCCTGTCTAGGTTCCAGTTCGTGAAGTTTCGCGGATTAGCTCCTAAGGCGGCACCCCTAGGGCTTAGGTGTCCACCTCTTGTATGGCAGATCATAGAACCGGCATGACGAGTTTGGCCCTGTTATCCCTGGCACCTTCCACGCGTAGGGCGTACACAGCAGCTTGGCGGGACTGGGAGGAGTTTCAGGCTTTGCCGGTAAATGTGTGGTATGTCTGTCGATGACCGGTTACTAGCATTCGTGTGGGGACATTATTTAAAAGGCAGGTCAAAGTCGGCTATGGCGGCGGCTTTGGCTGGCATTGCGTTTCATGCTCGCCTAAGGGGCGAGCGTGATCCCACAGGGTCATTTGTATTATCAAAAGCCCTTAGACGTTGGGCTAAGCAGCGGCCTGTAGCTCCTGACTCCCACAGGCCGATAGACGAGCGCATGCTGGGGGAATTAGTTGTGTGTTTAGGGAGGGTGGCTGAGAACGCTTTTGAGGCTGCCCTCTTTAAGGTCGCTTTTTCTTTTGCCTTCTTTGGGGCATTTAGAATTAGTGAATTGGTAGCTGCCAGTAAAACTGCCCAGTCAGGCCTTTGATTGGAAGACGTGGTTTTCCACGAGGATCATATGTGCAGGATACGTAGATCCAAAACCGATCAATTGGGCCGGGGCACTTGGGTCACATTGCGCGCCAGTGTTGACAAGGTCATATGTCCTGTTTCCTTAGGCATGGAATATTGGTCCCGCAGGCCGGTTTCCACCATTCAGTTTCTGGTGCACGCGGATGGCGTGCCTCTGACCCGATTCCAGTTTGCGGCTGTGTTTCAGCGCTTTTTGGCGGTCTTGGGTCTGCGGGTACAGGACTAAGGGACACATTCGTTTCTATAGGGGCAGCTACCTGCCCAGCGGTGGCGGGGCTTCCACCTTCTGCCATCCAGAATGTGGGAAGGTGGAAGTCATCGGCTTATAAGAAATATGTAAGAATAGATAAGTTAGATAAGTTGTAGATAAGTTAGATAAGTTGTAGCATGCGCCTGTTGCGCCAGCCCAAAAACGCTTGTTTACAATCGGTTCTGGAAAGGCTAGCTTCCGGGAATCGACGGTGTGGAGTGAATTTTTTACTTTTTCCTTCGCAAAGTGAACTAATTTCAATTCGTCTGTCACCCAAAGTTTACCGGAGGTTTTTTAAGTTTTTCACCTTCACTTGGGCTCTATTCATGTTACATAGTTACATAGTAGGTAAGGCTGAAAAAAGACTTGCGTCCATCTACTGTAGTTCAACCTGGTATAGATATCCATTGCTGATTTGGTAGGTTCTGGTATTTTACAGACAAATTATATTTCTTATTTGTACCCATGGATGTTTTTCTCCAGTAAATGTTTGTCCAACTTTGCCTTGAACGCATTTAATGAGCCAGCCGTTACCACCTCTCTGGGAAGAGAGTTCCAGAGTTTGACTGTTCTGACCGTAAAGAAATTCTTTCTACTAGCTGAATGAAATCTTTTTTCTTCTAATCTATACTCATGCCCTCGCGTCCTAGATTCCTTTCTAGTAGAAAATAGGGTGTCTTTTGGTTGTCTTTTGGTTGTGTTTAGAGTATGTCTTTTGGTTGTGTTTAGAGTATAGCATTATAACGATGTTAACTGTTAGGCCTTTTCTTTTTTAGCCCCCTCCCTTCCTACACTGACTCTGGGGAAAGTTTGGTTTGTGGGCCACTCTTACATATTTTGGGCTGCTAGACACCCTATGGCCAAACGGGCTACAGTCCTGGCTCGGGCTAATTCAGTTCATTGGTTCGGGTTAGGGGCCTTCAGTGGAGTGGCCTGTGGGGTCTCCTGTCAGCAAGGGCCCGCGAGTGGGGCCGCCCGTATGTGGTGGTCATACACCTAGGAGGCAATAGAAACATAGAATTTGACGGCAGATAAGAACCACTTGGCCCATCTAGTCTGCCCTTTTTTTTTTAAACATGTAGGGTGACATTCTATGCTATGCGCTAAATGCGCATGTTTTATTTGCGCACCACATCGCCGCAAATCGCCTATTTTAAAATCGCATTTTTCAGCCTAAATGCGCATATTTAATGTGATGCGCATTGGAGGCTGAAAAGTGCGAATAGGGGCGATTTGCAGCGAAGTGGTGCGCTGTTTTTAGTCCTGAAAATGTGCGATTTTCATGTCTGAAAATCGCACATTTGCAGGACAGCGCAAGGTTGTAAAAAAAAGAACCGAGCGCGGGGTCCCACGCCCGAGACTAACCAGCCCCGGGCTCACTGAGCCGGTGCTGGTGACATAAAATCAGGGTCCCGGACAAATAGGGGTCCCCTTGATTTTATGAAACCAGCACCGGGCTCAAGGTCCGGCGCTGGTTCCCAAAATACGGGGGACAAAGTGACTAGGGGTCCCCCGTATTTTAAGAACCAGCACCGGACACAACCAGCCATCAGGGTAATGCCACAGCCGGGGGGAGACTTTTTATACAAGTCCCCCCGGCCAAAGCATTAACCCCCTGGCTGGTCAGCATGGGCAGGGGTCCTGGGGAAGTGGGGACCCCCCCAATGAAGGGGTCCCCCCCCTCCAGGACTTACCAGCCCATGCTGATAGTCCGGGGCTATCCCCGATGCCCCTGGGCGGTGGGCATCGGGCTGATGCTTTGTGTAAAAAAAAGAATGAAAACTATTGTTTTACACTGGCGAACTATGAGTCCCAGCAAGCATACCCCGCATGCTGGGACTTGGGGAACCACAAGTCCCAGCATGCGGGGCATTAAAGGGCCCGCTGGCACTTGTAGTTCTGCAGTGTAAAAAATAGTGCACAAAATCACACTGACACCCTGTAAAATAAAACTTTAATACACACAAAACACACACACACTGATACTTACCTACCTTGAGCCCGTAGGTCGGTCCCTGGATCCTGGGTCCGTCCTCCGGGGCTCCAGGGCAGAAGAGTCCGGTTCCGGGGCCTTGGTCCTGGTTCCGGGGCTGGTCCTGGGGTTCCGGGGCTCCTGGCGTGAAGAATCCGGGGTCCGGGATCCGTGGTAGTCCCCAGGGGTACCTAAGGAGGAAAATCCAACTCACCTGCTTCCCGGCGGCGACCTCCGGTGACAGCGCTGCTCCAGACTGGTACCCGGCGCTGAGATGTTTCCTCCTCGCCGTCTCTGCACAGAATGATTTCTCGGCCAATCAGGAGCCGAGAAAGTCGGCTCCTGATTGGCCAGAAATCATTCTGAATACAGACGCCGAGGAAGTAACATCTCAGCGCATCCAGAGCAGAGATGTTACTTCCTCTGCGTCTGTATTCAGAATGATTTCTGGCCAATCAGGAGCCGACTTTCTCGGCTCCTGATTGGCCGAGAAATCATTCTGTGCAGAGACGGCGAGGAGGAAACATCTCAGCGCCGGACAAACTCCTGCAAGCCGGGTACCAGTCTGGAGCAGCGCTGTCACCGGAGGTCGCCGCCGGGGAGCAGGTGAGTTGGATTTTCCTCCTTAGGTACCCCTGGGGACTACCACGGATCCCGGACCCCAGATTCTTCACGCCAGGAGCCCCGGAACCCCAGGACCAGCCCCGGAACCAGGACCAAGGCCCCGGAACCGGACTCTTCTGCCCTGGAGCCCCGGAGGACGGACCCAGGATCCAGGGACCGACCTACGGGCTCAAGGTAGGTAAGTATCAGTGTGTGTGTGTTTTGTGTGTATTAAAGTTTTATTTTACAGGGTGTCAGTGTGATTTTGTGCACTATTTTTTACACTGCAGAACTACAAGTGCCAGCGGGCCCTTTAATGCCCCGCATGCTGGGACTTGTGGTTCCCCAAGTCCCAGCATGCGGGGTAGGCTTGCTGGGACTCATAGTTCGCCAGTGTAAAACAATAGTTTTCATTCTTTTTTTTACACAAAGCATCAGCCCGATGCCCACCGCCCAGGGGCATCTGGGACAGCCCCGGACTATCAGCATGGGCTGGTAAGTCCTGGAGGGGGGGGACCCCTTCATTGGGGGGTCCCCACTTCCCCAGGACCCCTGCCCATGCTGACCAGCCAGGGGGTTAATGCTTTGGCCGGGGGGACTTGTATAAAAAGTCTCCCCCCGGCTGTGGCATTACCCTGCTGGCTGGTTGTGTCCGGTGCTGGTTCTTAAAATACGGGGGACCCCTAGTCACTTTGTCCCCCGTATTTTGGAACCAGCGCCGGACCTTGAGCCCGGTGCTGGTTTCATAAAATCAAGGGGACCCCTATTTGTCGGGGACCCTGATTTTATGTCACCAGCACCGGCTCAGTGAGCCCGGGGCTGGTTAGACTCGGGCGGGGGACCCCGCGCTCGTTTTTTTTTTTATTTAACCATTTCTTTTATTTTTTACAGCAGAACCCTGCACGGAACATTGCGATCTGTGCAGGGTTCTGGCTAATTCGCCTAACAGACCCAGGTCTGAAATAAGTGCGATAATTAGTCACTTAAAAAATGCGATGTGCAAATGCGCATAGCATTAAATAAGCGACTTGTATACTTTTCTGTGCGAAAACATCTGGATGCGATAAAAATGCAAATTAATCTCGCATTTTTATTCACCAGACCTTAACGCACAGGGGACACAGAATACTTTTTAAGAAATATGCGTCCCCTCGCGGGGCTCGCTTCGCTCGCCACGCTTCGGGCTCGGTGGCTCGCTGCGCTCGCCACGCTATATAAAATCAACTCTATGCCCACTTGGATAGTGGGGAAATGAACAGGACCTTCTTAACATTGAATCCTATGCAAAATCGCATCGAATCGCATCGCATCTGATTGTATGCCTTAAGGTAAGGCATACAATCACAAAATCGGCAGCCCAGATACTACATAAGTACCCAAATTTTAATATTTAAAATCGGCGAGAAGGCGCTCTCGACCAGCAGTTGGGTGAGGTGTCAGGCGGTCACCGTGCGGTATGGCCCCCCTTTGCCAGGACGTTGGGCGAGTCCCCAATTGGGCGGGGACGGTGGAAACTTCCTGGAAGAGTCCGCGCCATACCTAGAAGGGGCGGTAAGCCGTCACGGTGCAGGCTGTACCTCACGTAAGGGGTGTTTTGTTAGATTGGAGCGTCGTAGTCGCTACCATTTGTCAGCGCAGGCGGGTTCTGTGTTCCCGGCTGTGACCGTGGTGGACCAGTGGAGGGCGCTGGAGAGCCAAAGGCAGAAGGTTTGATGTAGGACATACACGGGGAGATCAGGGCACAGCGAACCAGAGAGTTGACGAAGACCAGGAACAGGGGCGCGGAGTCTAACCTGCCAGCGGTATTCACCAGGGAGCCCCGCAAGGAACTTTGGACTTAGCTGCGTCTGACAGGCAGGTCGCGGCCCCCTGCCCTGGTCCTCTGGACGCAGGCAAGGGAGATGATACTGGAAGTAATAATGAAGAAGGAAAGGCAATCTGGAAGCTGCGGAGGATTGCACAAGATGTCGACAACTGAGGTAGACTGTGGTGCCGACAATGGTGCCGACGGCTGGTAGATGGCTCAGGTATATGCTGGAGCAATAGGACGTAGGTGGCAAAGTCTCTATAGAGCACAGCAGCTGAATGTCGACGCTGGTGTCGACGGAGCCAGTCGCTAGTTCAGGACAAGATGGAGAATGTCGCTGAAAGGCTTGGAAGCCAATGGTGGTAATGGCGAGGCACCTGTACTCGACTGCAGAGGTGGAAAAGGCAGGAGTCTTCTGGAGATGGATAACCCAGGAAGGTATAGCGGGTGCAGGTAACGCTGGAGAGAATCACAGGGGAGCCTGGAGATCTCGGAGTCTTGGAACTTCTCTGTCACAGGAGAATACTGAGAGCAGGTAAGCAATTGTTCAAGACAAGGAAGGAAGGCCGCAGGCCGGCTTTATCCCCCTTGCTTGTCTGTGATTGGCTGCCAGCTGTAGCACCAATCAATGCTGGGAAAGGAGCACACACCTTGATCCAGGTACAGGTGTGTGGGTCAGAGGTGACGTGGATGGACAGCGGGGATTGGTCTGGGGAATCAGCTGACTTGAGAGTGTCATGGCGGCACCCATGCTGCCCGGGAACGGCGTGCGCTTGGCAGGGAACTATGGCAACTGACCGCGGGGACACAGGGGACATCGCGCCACACATCAGAAGCCATGCGGATGACAGGCCTCTCACGCAGTACCGACCATCGAGATGGTAATGAGCGATGTTTCCGATGGTAAGATCTGCGGTTTGTGACAGTACCCCCTCCTTTTAGGGTGGGCACCTAACACCCTTTGGGCTTGGAAGGATGTTCCTGATGGAACTTTTCCCTTAGACGAGGAGCATGAACGTCTTCAGCATTGGTCCAACTTCTCTCCTCAGGACCATATCCCTTCCAGTCAATGAGATACTGAAGGCGTCCATAACGATGGCGAGAATCCACGATCTTTTTTATCTCAAACTCCACTCCTCGCTCAGTTCTGACTTGTGGTGATACCGGGGATGAAGACTGGAAGCGATTAAGAATTAGAGGTCGTAGCAAGGAGACATGAAAGGAGTTGGGAATGCGTAAAGACTTGGGTAATTTTATTTTGTATGCTACCGGGTTGATCTTCTGTTCGACAATATATGGACCTATGAATCGAGGTGCAAATTTCATTGAGGGGACCCTCAGTCGTATGTTTCGGGTAGACAGCCATACTTTGTCACCAGGACGGAATTCTGGTACTGCACGTCTCTTACGATCCGCAAAGAACTTGTAACGAACAGAAGCTTTTTTTAGATTGAAGTGCACTTTTTTCCAGATTTGTGAAAAGTGTCTTAGGGCTGCGGTAGCTGCTGGCACTTCGATGGTTGCTAATGCCTCGAAGGTGGGTGGCCTGGGATGTTGGCCATAAACAATGAAGAAGGGGGAGTGACCTGTGGATGAATGGTACCTGTAATTATGGGCAAACTCAGCCCAATGGAGTAGCTTGGACCAATCATCCTGGAAAGATGAGATGTACAGCCGTAGGAATGTCTCGAGGTCCTGATTGACTCTTTCTGTCTGGCCATTGGACTGCGGATGATAAGCAGATGAAAACTTCAATTTAATTTGAAGGGCTGAAGACAGGGCTCTCCAAAAGCGTGCCACAAATTGCACTCCTCGGTCAGAGACGATTTCTGTAGGCAGGCCATGGCTTTTGAAGATGTGCTGCACGAATAACTGCGCCAAAGTAGGAGCGGAGGGTAACCCGGAGAGAGGTATGAATCGGGCCATCTTCGAAAAACGGTCAACTACCACCCAGACGGTGTTGTATTCTTGGGACTTGGGTAACTCTGTGATGAAGTCCATTGAAATGTGCGTCCATGGACGCGTTGGGATAGATAAGGGGCAAAGTTTTCCAGCAGGAATTTGACGAGGGGTTTTATGCTGGGTACAGACAGTACACGATGCCACAAAGTCTTTGACGTCTTTTCTCATCTGGGGCCACCAGTAAGAACGTTGGAGGATTTCAAAAGTGCCCTGAACGCCAGGGTGTCCGGAGAATAAGGACTTGTGAGCCCAGGACAGCAGTCTTTGGCGGAGCTCAGGGGGTACAAGAGTTTTGCCAGGAGGAGGTACCGGAGAACGTTGCGTGGGAGCAAATGCGATGGGGTCAATGATGGGATGATTCTCGGGTACTAGAGGATCCTCTTCCATGGAGCGAGATAAGGCATCGGCCTTTACATTTTGAGAACCAGGACGGTACAAGATCTTGAAAGAAAATCTGGAAAAGAATAAAGACCACCGGGCCTGACGAGGATTCATACACTGAGCCGACTGCAAGTACAGGAGATTTTTATGATCAGTGTATATGATGACTGGAAACTTGGCGCCTTCCAGGAGATACCTCCATTCTTCGAGTGCTAATTTAATAGCCAGTAACTCCTGGTCGCCTATGGAATAATTTCTCTCTGCTGGTAAGAATTTGCGTGAGAAAAAACCACAGGGATGCTGTTTCCCATCCTCGGATGTCTGAGACAGTACTGCACCTACCCCTATGTTGGAGGCATCGACTTCTAGGGAAAGAGGTCGTTCCATATCAGGCTGGGACAGGATGGGTGCAGAGATGAATGACTGTTTCAGCAACTGGAATGCCGACAAGGCCTCTGGGGACCAGACAGACGGGTTGCTACCCTTGCGGGTGAGAGCTGTAATAGGAGCAATCAGAGTGGAGAAACCCCGGATGAATTTTCGGTAATAGTTGGCGAAGCCAATAAAGCGTTGTACGGCTTTCAATGTAGTGGGTTGAGACCACCCAGTGATGGCTTCCAATTTCTCGGGGTCCATGCTCAATTGTGACCCGGAAATTAGGTATCCTAGAAATGGGACTGAGGGTACCTCAAATGTGCATTTGGAGATCTTGCAGTAGAGTCGATTTTTTCTGAGACGGAGGAGGACCTCTTTGACTTGGGAGCGGTGTGAATGTAAGTCTCTGGAGAATATTAGAATGTCATCCAAATAGACCACAAGACAGACGTACAGCATGTCCCGGAAGACCTCATTAACGAATTGTTGAAAGACAGCTGGGGCATTGCAGAGGCCGAAGGGCATCACTAAATACTCGTAGTGACCATCCCTCGTATTGAATGCAGTCTTCCACTCATCACCCTTGCGGATACGTATCAAGTTGTATGCCCCACGGAGGTCCAGCTTGGTGAAGACGGTGGCACCTTTCACTCGATCGAATAATTCTGTGATCAAGGGGAGCGGATAGCTGTTTTTGACTGTGATGTTATTTAACCCTCTGTAATCAATACAAGGTCGCAGACCACCATCTTTTTTTTTTACAAAAAAGAATCCTGCGCCCGCTGGGGACTTTAAGGGCCTGATGAAGCCTTTCTGTAAGTTCTCACGAATATATGTAGACATGGCTTGAGTCTCAGGAACCGATAGGTGGTATGTACGTCCCTTGGGAGGAGTCTTTCCAGGGAGGAGGTCAATTGGACAATCCCACTGACGGTGGGGCGGCAGTGTGTCGGCTGATTGTTCACAGAACACATCAGCAAAGTCTCTGTAAACTTCGGGGAGACCAGGCACAGAGGTGGCCACGGCAGAGCGCACAGGTATCACAGGGTTAATGCAATGCTGATGAAAATGATGACTCCATTGCTCTAATTGTAAAAGCGACCAGTTGATGGTGGGGTTGTGGAGCCTGAGCCAGGGAAGGCCCAATACAATATCATAAGACACCTTAGGAATGACAAAAAATGTAATGTGCTCTTGATGTAATGTGCCCACTTTCAGCAGAACCGGTTCGGTACTGGCACGTACCTCACTGCCCGGAATTTTACTGCCATCCACTGCTGTGACAATGAGATGAGGATGTAGAGGCATCACGGGAATTTGTAACTTGGTAACAAGATGCTGAGAAATGAAATTTCCTGCCGACCCGGAGTCGACCAAAGCGGAGCTTGATCTGAGTCCAGCAGGGGTCTCTAAGGACACTGGAAGGGTAAAGTCAGTACAGGGAGGAGACTTTGAGACATGACCTAACCTAACTCCTCCGTTACAGGTTAGGCCCTGGAGTTTCCCGACCGCTCGGGACAATCATTGATGAAGTGACTGGGAGCAGCACAGTAAATACAGAGTTTGTTGCGCTGTCGACGGGAACGCTCCTCAGGAGTCAGGCGTGATCTACCTATTTGCATTGGTTCTTCACTCGCAGGGGACTCTGAGCGTACTCGAGGAGTAAACTTGGGAATTAACTTCTTTTGTTTCTCTAGACCTCTTTCTCTGAGGCGGAGATCAATCTTTACACACAGAGAGATTAAGTCTTCCAAGGAATCAGGAAGATCGCGGGTGGCCAGTTCGTCTTTAATGCGGTCTGATACCCCTAGCCAGAACGCGGCTGTCAGGGCTTCGTTATTCCATTGTAACTCAGAGGCCAAAGTCTGGAACTGGATCACATATTGTCCCATGGATCGGGACCCTTGTTTGACCCGTAGTAAATCTGTGGATGCTGAAGTAGAGCGTCCAGGTACATCAAATATACGGCAGAAAGTCTGTAAGAATTTGCCATAGTCTGACAACAGGGGATCAGTTCTCTCCCATAACGGTGATACCCAATTGAGGGCGGAGCCAGTTAGCAAAGAAACCATGTAGGCTATTTTAATTCTGGCGGTAGGGAAATTGCGTGGAAGAAGTTCAAACTGGATCTGACACTGGTTGATAAACCCCCGGCAGAGTTTTGGATCGCCGTCATATTTGCTGGGAACAGGTAGCTGGAGACGGGAAGGTAAAGCAGAGGGTGGAGATAGATTCCCCTGGGTAGTTGACACAGGAGTCGGCAATGACTGCTGCAATGTGTCCAAGCGATTGGATACTTCTTGAAGGAATTTTATCACTCGCTGCTGCGTGGCTTCTTGAGTCTCTATTCGGGCGGTAACATTTTGAATGACCGCTGGTCCCACACTGGGGTCTTGAGCCGAGTCCATCGGTCTTGAACAAACTGTCAGCGCAGGCGGGTTCTGTGTTCCCGGCTGTGACCGTGGTGGACCAGTGGAGGGCGCTGGAGAGCCAAAGGCAGAAGGTTTGATGTAGGACATACACGGGGAGATCAGGGCACAGCGAACCAGAGAGTTGATGGAGACCAGGAACAGGGGCGCGGAGTCTAACCTGCCAGCGGTATTCACCAGGGAGCCCCGCAAGGAACTTTGGACTTAGCTGCGTCTGACAGGCAGGTCGCGGCCCCCTGCCCTGGTCCTCTGGACGCAGGCAAGGGAGATAATACTGGAAGTAATAATGAAGAAGGAAAGGCAATCTGGAAACTGCGGAGGATTGCACAAGATGTTGACAACTGAGGTAGACTGTGGTGCCGACAATGGTGCCGACGGCTGGTAGATGGCTCAGGTATATGCTGGAGCAATAGGACGTAGGGTGCAAAGTCTCTATAGAGCACAGCAGCTGAATGTCGACGCTGGTGTCGACGGAGCCAGTCGCTAGTTCAGGACAAGATGGAGAATGTCGTTGAAAGGCTTGGAAGCCAATGGTGGTAATGGCGAGGCACCTGTACTCGACTGCAGAGGTGGAAAAGGCAGGAGTCTTCTGGAGATGGATAACCCAGGAAGGTATAGCGGGTGCAGGTAACGCTGGAGAGAATCACAGGGGAGCCTGGAGATCTCGGAGTCTTGGAACTTCTCTGTCACAGGAGAATACTGAGAGCAGGTAAGCAATTGTTCAAGACAAGGAAGGAAGGCCGCAGGCCGGCTTTATCCCCCTTGCTTGTCTGTGATTGGCTGCCAGCTGTAGCACCAATCAATGCTGGGAAAGGAGCACACACCTTGATCCAGGTACAGGTGTGTGGGTCAGAGGTGACGTGGATGGACAGCGGGGATTGGTCTGGGGAATCAGCTGACTTGAGAGTGTCATGGCGGCACCCATGCTGCCCGGGAACGGCGTGCGCTTGGCAGGGAACTATGGCAACTGACCGCGGGGACACAGGGGACATCGCGCCACACATCAGAAGCCATGCGGATGACAGGCCTCTCACGCAGTACCGACCATCGAGATGGTAATGAGCGATGTTTCCGATGGTAAGATCTGCGGTTTGTGACACCATTGGCATACACCTCTGACTGGTGCTGGTCTCAAGTGCTTTTCTTGGCCATCCCTTTTTGATGGACAAATAAGGGTCCTACCACCTCAATAAATAATGTGACCAGTTAAACTTATGCCATGGTTGTCTGAGTCGTTATTTTAGTTAAGGTGTCCTGTGTGATTTATTTCTAGGCACTAAAGTTTAAGTTAAGGTATAGGCCAACCAACATAATTCCTTAGGCAACTTAAGGGCAGCCAGAATGTAGGTAAGTATGATCTACTGTAGTTCAAAAAGTATGTGCTGAACATACTTTTTGTACTATGCGGTGGGAGCGTGCATTGCATCACAAGCCCAAAACACACAGTGTATGGGCACCTTTATACCCCTGGCTGGATTGTGATTTGCCACAGGTTCTGTGAGCTTGGGGAATTGTGTTTTGTGAATTCAAACAGGTGGCTAATCAGCAAAAGGTGCAACCTGAACCTCACTATTCATGAGACACTTTTCACATGTTTACAGTTTTTGCAGCATTTTTATCACACTGGGTGCAGAGGGTACCATATATGATCTTCAATGCCGTAACCCAATCACATCAAACAGCAGGAGGAACTGAACATTGTCATATGTGAAGCACATTTACATACCTCCCAACTCTTCAAGCCTTGGAGGCGGGACGATGCTCCTGCGCGCCGGAGGCGCGCCGGAATTTTTGGAGGGCGTGGCCTAATTTGGGGGCGTGGCCTATACTCGCGGCTCTTCCGCGAGGCCACGCCCCCATTTTGCCGCTATGGGGGCATGACCCAGAGGCTCTGTGAGCCTCTAGCCATGCCCCCAGCCCCCTGGCTGCGGGAATAGACGCTGTGCGCGTGCGCACAGCGTTTATTCCCCGCTGCTTAGCAGCTGACAGGGGGCACTCCCAACAGCCCCCCCACACCGCGGGACACTGCCGCCCGCGGGTGGGACATCGGGACAGGCCCTGACAATCGGGACTGTCCCGATAAAATCGGGACTGGTGGGAGGTATGCATTTACAGATACAGAGCCCAGTTGGCCTGCAAATTACACTCTGCAGTGTCCCTGTTAGGAGCCATATAGCCAATATGATGAGGATACAGCTGAGAAAATCATTAATTCAACCACATCACTGGCTCAGAGCGCAGAGTTCCCCATATACCTTATCTGCCCTACATAGTTTGAGGTCACTGATACCTACTGAATTGCTGGTTAAGCTCCCATGGGCCTGCAATATATGAGCATAATGGTGCTGTGATCACACTACATCAGTGGTTCCGAAACTGTGTGCCTAGGCACCCTGGTGTGCCTCAGGACACTTGCAGGGGTGCCTTGGGTTGGTGGACCAGGTTTAATTCATAATATTTATGGTCAATGTAACAGGCAAAACCTGTGCTGGTGGCTATCAATCATAATATATGTGCACAAACAGGAGCAAATCCTGTCCCTCACCAGATAACTGTGACACATAAACAAAATGCACTTAATTTAATATTTTTTTCTGAATATCTCGATAAGAAGCATTTGGCCTAGGGTTGCCTTGAAAATATTTTGATGCTCTAGAGTGCCGTGATTAAAAAAGTTTGGGAACCACTGCACTACAGTATATAGAGCAAACCTGCAGATGTTGGGAGAATGGAATCTGTTTTTTCAATTTTGGTTATTTGGCTTCTGTCCCTATGGGATGCTCTTTGACAGGGACATAAGATAGAGATGGCAATATGTAGCAGACCATAGCCCTGCGCTGAGCGATACCTGCATTCAGCACCTCATGTGTATCAGTCTGCAGATGATCACTCCCTATTCCCCACACATGCAGGTGCTAATGGCAAATCATTCCTCAGGATTTCACAGACATCCTCTGAAGTGGGATATAGTGTAATACAGATGCTAAAATCATCACTGAGGTCCTTGCATCGTACACCAGAGGAGACTGCGGTGGGATGTATGCAACTTCAGAGGACTGGCAAATGGCTCGCCCTCCTTGTGTGCTGTACCCTGCAAACTGCATGAAATATCTCAGCGGACATTTCCCTTCAATACATTACAGCAAAGAAATGTTATAATAATCTAGAGTGAACTTGGGGTTAACCCTTGCTGTAACAGGCAGGTCTGAAAGATGTAGATTACAGACTGATTTGTGCTTCTGTGGCTGCAGTGGCGTAACTCTAAATTTTGCTCCCCCTGCCAAAAAGTTTGTGCCCCCCAGGCTCCTCTCCAGCATGTTTCCCCAGTGTGTGAAGTGATGACGTCATACGCATAACGGAGAAGCTGAAGAAGGAGAGAGGAAGAGAGACCAGCAGACACTGGCTCCGACGCATCCCAGGCCGCCCTAGCATGCCCATCCGCCCACCCATCCTGTACCAAGTAGTTAATAGCCGGCTCTGTGTACAGTCAATTGAATTTGTCATACCCACGCTGCGGTTGATGCGCCTCCACTGCTCAGTCAGTGGGCAGCAGCAGGCAGCAGCATGTCAGTGCGTCGACTGGGTGCCGGCGCCCACATAGACCCTGCTGCTGCTTGCTCCCCTAAGTGGCTGCTGGGGCTGCCTTACAATAGTTATGCCACTGGTTGGCTGGCACTTGTGCTGGTCTTAAACTTTGCCACTAATAGCTGCCTTTCCAGGGCAGACTAGCTCCAACCTGTATTGTTCTTTCTAAGCTTCTTTTGCAGGGTGCTGCGACCTGCCTGTTTTAAAACCTCAAAATGCACTCTGCCCTTTTTGTGTGTGGCAATGTGCGCCATTACGCTGCCCCCTATACTCTGACATGCGCTGAGGACTTTCGGTGTGCGGCATCATGTGTAATGGGTATTATGGTGTATGCCATCATGTGTAATGGGCATTATGACAGAATATATAATGGGCATAGCAGAGTGTGACATCATGTTTAATGGGCGTATTCCTAGTGCAGTGTGCAATTTTTTATATACTGTATATATATTTTTCTAATGTAAATTTCTAATATCAAATGCGCCCTTCTGATTGAAAAAAGTGCCCTGCCCTAAAAAAATCCTTGGCCATACATCTACAGGATCCGATATGATTTCCCGGCGGTCGGGATCCCGGCGGTCGGAATCCCGACACTGGAATCCCGACCGCCGAAATCCCGACAAGGGGGGGACATGGATCGCCCCCCCTTGCGGGCTCGCTGCGCTCGCCACGCAGCGGGCCCGGTGCCTCGCTACGCTCGGCACGCTATTTTATTCTCCCTCTATGGGTGTCGTGGACACCCACGGAGGGAGAAAGTTTCGGGATTTCGGCGGTCGGGATTCCAGTGTCGGGATTCCGACCGCCGGGATCCCGACCGCCGGGAAATTAACCGCATCCCCATCTACAGATCGATTGTCAGATTGGGCTGGTTGGAACAAAATCCTGGTAATGGAAAATTACAGTTGACCATTTGCTTTGAAATGCTGGAAAACTGCCAAAATGTCATTCAGATATTACCAGGTTTTTGTTCTAACCAGCCCAATCTGACAATCGATCTGTAGATGTATGGCCACCTTTACACTTGATAGATTTCTCTGGCACAGTCAGTTGCACACTGCTCCCTGTCACGCCAGGCTCAGGGTCACGCTGCTTCTTCCTATTGCCATGGATCATATACTGTAGGTCACATTCCATTCACTGCTGGTTAATATATGTGGCTGCAGTACAGGACAGCCACACTCCTTCTTATCTCCTCACAGGCATGCTGCTCCTGACCTCCTCACCTCTCTGCTCTTCCCTTCTCTGCACAGCTTAGGTATGGCCATCGACCATCGTTGATTAGAAATCATTGATGGTTCATGGCCGATGTCGAATAGTTTTGCCATCGATGGGGGAGAACCAGATGGTTTCCCACCATCAATGTCAAGCTTAAACGAATAGTTTTGTTTTTGCTTTTTCACTAAGGAGTCAGGACACAGAGCTTAGCTCTGCCCTGTCACCCGCGAAGTCCCACCCCCGCATTTTGATTGGCCCACAGGCCAATCAATCAAAGAAAATGGATGACTATCGATATGTAAAAACATCAATGGTCATCCATTGAATTTAAATACACTATTGATGGTCTGTTGAAATTTTGCCATCAATGGCAACCATCGATGGCAAAGGCAACGATGGCCGTCCCTAGCACAGCTCCGTGACCTCTTCTGCCCTGCGGCATTCCAAGACACTTTTGCTCTCTCTTTCCTCTCTCCCCTTTGGTCCATCAGGATGTCAATAACTGTGGGGGAATAGTCTTGTCAAGGTTCCCAGTTAAAGAGATAGGAACACTTTTAACCCTTGAGGTGTCCATATTCCAGCATGGTGCTCACAATGTCAGCTTACAGTTACTAGCAACCCTGTGGGGTGCTACATCATCTCAGAGTCTTTTATGGTTTCCTTGGCTAACGCCGGCCACACCTCAGAAAGATATCGTTCCAACCAGCCAACTTTTAGCTGGTTGGAATCATAATCTTTCCAATGTGAGGGAGCAAACGATTATCAGCCGTTTGCTCCCATACGGGCAAAAACGCTGAAACGGTCATTACAACTAGCTGGGAAAAATCAAACCTGTTTGATTTTTCCCAGCTGATTGTGCTGATGTGTGGGGAACTGTCTCCCAACTGCCCGATAAGTAGGCGGACACTGACCAGCAGTGTCCACGTACTTTTCCAGGTACCTCTGCAGCCTCCAGCGTGGTCCAGAAGCTAACTGCCACTGGTCCCGCACCGTCTCTGTAGCCGCCTGGTCCCGGAGAGCCTGCATCACATAGCACCGGGGTAAGTGTCCTCCTCTGGCAGCTTCCACCAGTCCCTGTGTTACCACCACCCACGCATGTCATAACTGGCTGTTACAGCAGTAAGTGGGGATTCATGAGCCAGTGTGTAGGAGATCGGTGACTGCAGAGCCGGCCTTAGGCATAGGCCAACTAGGCAATTGCCTAGGGCATTTGGAATGCCTAGGGGCATCAGCAGCTTCTGCTGATTAAAATGATATGCAGCATGCCTATTTTGTGTGTGTGAGGGAGGCTGTTAGCGGCTGTGCGAGTCCTGTCTGCGGGTGGGTGGGTTGTGCAATAGTGTTCGGCATATGTGTAAGGGGCATTATGTGTGTCATGTATAAATGCATTTATAATGTGTGACATGTGTAAGGGCATAATGTGTGTCATGTATAAGGGCATTAATAATGTGTGACATGTGTAAGGGCCATTATTTGTGTCATTATGTGTATGAAGGGCATTAATAAAGGTTGGCATAATGTGTAAGGGGCATTATGGTTATAAGGACATTAATAATGTGTGTCATGTGTAAGGGGCATTACTGTGTGGTATTATCAGGGGTGCCTAGAGAATGGGGTAGGGGGTACAAATTACCCAGGCCAAAGTCTGATGAAAGGGCCCAGTGGGGGCCCCGGGCCCTGTCCCCTTAAGTGACAGCAGCAGCTGCAGCTCTTCTCCTCTGCCCAGCACACACTGCTTTGTGCTGGGTTGCAGTGTGGCCATGGAGGTGCTTAAAATACAATATTTTCTCAGGATTTTTTTCGAAGGGTATAATGTGAATAATATGAGGAGTAATGTACATAAGGTAAAGTGGTACTACTGTGTGATGTAACGTGAATAAGGGACACCATCGCATGATATAATGTGAATAAAGCTGCACTACTGTGTGGCATAATTTGAATTGGGGGTACTATTGTGTGGCCATGCCCCTTCCCAGCAAGAACACACCCCTGTTTGGGCTCCGCACCGAATGGGTGCGCTGTTTCTATTTAAAATATTAGGTAGGAGCACCGAAATGATGACTGCAATGATGAGGGTTGATGATGCTGGGAAAGGGGAGCAGGGTCAGAGACGGAACTAGTGGCGGTGCTAGGGGGCAACAGTCAAAATCTTGCCTAGGGCATAATTTAGGCTAGGGCCGGCTCTGGGTGACTGTGTCTGCCGGGCAGGCTGAGCTGGCAATGGCGGGACGCGGTGCAAAGGCAGGTGAGAGTCACAGCCTAGTGTCTTCGGGCAGCAGTAATGGAGACAGCCGAGCTCTGTGTTCCTGCAGACCACTGACACCTGTGCCTGCACAGCTGGCGGTCCCCTCTTATCCATCTACGCCCTGTGTGTGACCTGTAATCACTCACCGAGACAGGCATTTGCTTTATTCACACCTACATCCATAGCAGTGGGGATCATTTTCCAAAGGGGTAAGATAGAATGTCTGTGACGCAGTGTATGCTGGGCTCTGTAGTGCCACTGCTGCTGGTGACCATATAGTCCCCTGTGCCTTCTGTAGAGGGCTTCCAGCGCTCTGTATGTGACCCAGGTGTGCAATCACTGTTCCCATGCATGGCAACTAAGCATTTGCTTAGTGTCCCCAGAGCCGGCCTTATCCAGTTTGATGCCCTGGGCAAGATTTTTGTTGGTGCCCCTAGCAGATTATACCACCACCAAGTATTCAACTGACACCCCCCCTCCCCCCCCCCCCCCCCCCCACACACACACACACACACACACTCGCCATTTCCACCTAGCTGTTTTTTTTCCCAGCAAGGTGGAAATGGCGAGTGCAGCCGGGAAAATGGCGAGGATTGCCGCTATATGCAGTGGGCTCGGTGCATTTTTGGCAAGCCTCGCCGTTCTGGGGAATCTTGTCGCACCTCTCACGGCGAGAATTCTCCCGAAACGTAGAATAGGGCAAGCGGCCAGCTAGGGGGCAGGACTGCGAGCATGGCTTTTCCTTGCTAAAAAAAAAGCCATCCTCGCCTTCCAAACCCCTCTCATCAGTCACTCACCAGGGCATTGAATACTGCCCAATGTGGGTGAAATATATATTAAAAGCAATATAGTTCAAATAGATGAAATGTGCCTCTATCACTCTCACTTGCACAGTGTGTGTTTCAGTGTGGGCTGTGTGAGCACTGAGCCGCGTCATGTGGGGGTGCGCGGCTGGCCGGGCGGAAGTAAGCTGCGGACGGCTGCAGTGCCATTGTGGCAGGTGGCAGCGTAGTTAAGTTGTGACCAGAGCTGCCTGCCTGTGAGTCCGGACACCAGTAAAGAGCTGCCGCCCCTAGGCATAGGCTGCTGCCCTAGGCAATTGCCTAGTATGCCTATGTCTAGAGCCGGGTCTGAGTGTCCCCCAGGTTTATCTGTAATGGCACAATGCTGCTGTAGTAGTACTGTGACCAAATGCAACGAGCAAGGGTCTCCTCTGTATTTCTTCTACTTAACTGCGCTTTAAAACCACACATTAAGTTTTTAGAAACATGCTGTAAAGCCATTACTTCATGACGCAGAACAGAGCAATTTCCATTCTAAACCAGCTGCAACAGGACAGTAACAATACTACAAGCCTTAGAGGGGACACAGGCAACAGCTACAAAGAATGTTTTATTGTTGGGGAAGAAACAAAGAAATGTCAAAACAAATGGAGATTCAGGACAACTTTAATTGCCTATATGGATAACAGCATTAATAATTGAATATTCAATTAGCTATTAGAGAATCGATAGGTGCACTAGTACACTTTGGGGGGCTGCCTTCAGAAGAACATTACTTTTCACCTCAGTATTATGTTAAAGCAACATATAATTAATCAATTAAAGACACCCATCTATAATAATAGATCAGCAGACACTTGGAAAGAAAACATTGGAGGAGAACAAAGCTATTAGTTGGGGGCTGCATGTAAAGGCGCAGAGGGCAGTATGTGGCCCTAGAAACGCCTGCTGACCATCACAGAATTAGAACTGAAACATTGTCAGATTTAAGACAGGCAGGACAGCGAATCACTAGGGCAACAGACATTACTCTAAAGTCAATTCAATTGCACTAAATCAAGTCACTTATCTTGACAAGCAATGGAATACGGAACGATGTGTGATAAGTTTACACGTTCTGTAAATATAAATAATAATGTATATTGGAAAATTCAATGAGATAATGTGTACCTACAAATAAAGTATCAACACAAAATGGAAATATACCCAAAACGTTGAGATGTAAATGCCAGTTACAGGTACCTACAGAAAAATCCTAGGCAACATTAATATCAGATGGGAAGTTAGCAAACACCAATATACTTTCGATATTTAGATTGTAAAATTACGCCAAGTTCTCTGGGTCCAGCTTTCCAAAGGTGTCCGAGCCCTTAACTTTTATAAGCTAGAATGAAACTACCTTGCAGACATTACTACTGCCGTATCGTAATTACAAAACTTCACGAAAACTTCAACATTATGAAAAAGAGGCATTTTTGCTAAGACATAGCAGCCCCCCCCCAATGTTAGATCTACAATGCAAGTAATGGATAGTTGACAACGATACAAATTACACAACTATTTGTTTGTCATGAAGGTGTTCAAATAGGAGAAGACCAGTTATCAGATTCCGCATAGCGGGGACACCCGCGCCATTCTCAGCAAAATTTCTACCCGGGGACTCGGGGAGTTTTTGAACCTGAGAGGGTCCCCGGGAATTCACTCTGCTCTGCTGCAGCCGGTGGTGGGGCAGTGGCCACCCGGGACCCGGCTGTGCGGGAGCCAGGGCTGCCTGAGGGCAGCATGGGGTTAAAACACTGCCACAGCACCGTCTGGGGGCCAGCAGGGGACAGATCCTGCAGCCACCCAGGAGCCCGCGCTGGAACGGCACCCATCTGGGAGCCAGCAGGGGACAGAAGCAGGGGAGCAGAACGGCTGCACGGGGAGAAGAAGACCTGCCTACTCTGCCCACCCTCTCTCATTTCATTCCATGTTGCCTCCGCCCCCCCCTGCCCTCCCCCGCTCGCGGCACCACCCCCCTCCCCCACTCGTGGAACCCGACCACCCCCCTCCCCACTCGCGGCACCCAACCCCCCCCCCCTTGCGGAAACCAAACTCCCCCCCTCCTCTCACCCACTAGCAGCACACGGACCCCCACCCACCCTCACCCTCAATAGACTCACCCTGGTGGTGGTGGCAGCGGGGGTCATGGTCTCCATGGTGGTGGTCCGGATCCCCCTCATCCATTGGAGCGCGGCAATGGAGCAGAGAAAAAAAATTCTAATTGGTCGCGGCCAGCCAATCAAGGCTTGCCGTGTCATTGCCCCGCCCCTAGAGCTGGCTATATTAGCTAGCTCCAGACAGGAAGCAGCCAGAAGAAGAACAAGCCCTGAGAGGTGGCAGGCAGTCCCCAGGTGAAGAACACAGATGAAGAGGCTGAAGCCCTTGGAAGCAGCGGCCTTGCAAAAGAGCTTAAAAGGCCGCTGCCCCAGGTGAAGGCTCTGCAGAAGCCCTAGGGAAGTGTGTGTGTGGGGGGGGCTGGGTGAAGACAAGATGCAGTTTAATAAAATATTTTAAAAGCTGTGTTTGGCTTTTTATTAAAGAAAAAGCCAAGTACCAGCATGTGGGGCAGGCTTGCTGGGACCTATAGTCCTACTATAAAAGACAATATTCCTGTTTAAACAAGCTATCAACTCTGCACCCACCGCACAGGCAGGAAATTCAAAACAGGCAGGCACTGCCCGCCTCCTTCTGTAACATCAGAAGTTGGACAATAGTTGGCTGAAAAATAAAAGTTTACTGGTTGGAAGAAAAGTTGGTTAGATGTGTGGGGAACTGTTTTAGTTGGACTGTCACGTTGGATGGTTGGAGGTATGAAGGGTTTTAAAAAAGTTGGTCTGAAGTTGGTCTGATGTGTGGCCAGCATAAGAATGTTTTGAACAATTTTATCACTTTCCATGTAACAACGGGCCTGGAGCACATATGTGGTTGGTCAGGAGCTTGTAGTCCTTGGAATACTGGACTATCATAAGAGATTCACTTCCCTTATCCCAACATCTATGGACCCTGCTCCTCTGAGAATGTGCCATGTGCAGTGGAGCCTGGACTCCCAGAAAGACAGGGTGAGGGTGCAGGATGACCTGGAATTTCAAGGCCCGCTCTCCTGCTTGCTTCATGGTGGCCACACTGCATGCCATGGTGGTTGTGTTGCCACTGGTAACAACTAGAGATTATACACATGACTTTTTAGGTATACAGCATACTTGCCTACTTTTGAAAACTAGTTTCAGGGAGATTATAGTTGGTAGCAGAATTTTGCACAGCGCCCCATTGAGAAGGCATGTCATGCTCCACCCAAAGGGTGTGTCTAGTTCCATATATAGAGAGATTGTGAAAAGAGATTGTGAACGTGGCACCTAGAAGCGTGGGTGTGCTGCTACATCTGAGAGGGATCTTTTAAAATAACTTCTATCCAAATGTAGATGAGCCCCGAAGCAGTTAGTAAGAGCTACTATTCTTGGTAAAGAGCTGGGAAATGGCGCTGATGATTCAATGTAAATGTATCTGTCTCTCATTCCTTTTTTCCACAAAAATGTAACAGTGTAATGTGGACTAGGAGAAATTAGGGAGATTACTAGACTAATGAGGGAGAGAGGGAGATTGCTGCTAATTCAGGGAGTCTCCTGCAGAATGCAGGAGGGTAGGCAACTATGACCTATGCTGTCAGCCAACTCGCCAAAAAGGCAGGGAAATGCAGGCACTATGGCCCTTACCAGGGCACAATTCTCCTCATATGAGAATCTGATATTGTGCCCACTGGCTGTGTGGCCAGGTAAAGTGCCTTATTTATTATTATTTATTAGCAGTTTCTTATATAGTGCACACAGATTCCACATCGCTTTACAGAGAATATTTGAACATTCACATCATCCTCCTCCTCACCCTCCTCTAATGCACCCTTTTCATCCTCCTCTTCTTCTTCCTCCTCTTCTTGCAAGTCTGGATCAGTGCTACCTAGGCAGCCAGCCAATGGAGAGCGGTAATTTGGAGCAGGTCCCCCCCCGGATGGAGGTGAGTGGCGGCAGCGTCCACAACTCTCCCCCCCCCCCCCCTCCGGAGCGACTAGGCGGCCGGTGCCACATCACCTGTTCTTCTCCCCACCCCTGGAGTGACTTAGTGGCACTGGCCGAATCCCCCGTCACCCCCAGAAACCTCCCATTCTTATGGAACGGCGCGGCGGCATGTGTCTAATTTTGAAGTGGCATAACTTTAACAAAGTTACACACATTAACCTCACTCCAAAATCGCACTAGAATAGGTCTAAAAATCGCACATTTTCATGACTAAAAATCACACTTTCCCATTACCAAAAATCGCTCAAAATCGCATGCGAAGTGAAATCACAAGCCAAAAATCGCACCCTATTACATTTGCGAATTTAGCACAAAATGTGTGATTTTTAAACATGCGATTTTTTTAAATGACCAAAATCACACTCTATGACATTTCGCCCCAGGTGTACATAAATATTACTATAAATTATAAAATAAATAATCAGACCCAATGTCTAGTTTAATCCCTTAGGTCGCAGTGTGTCTAGTCTAAAGATCTACCTGGACTCAAGTTGCAGCAGTTTTTTTGAACTATCACCACCCCTTACAGATTTTGGTATGTGGTCTATTATTTTATGTTTTAAAGTTTGGCTTTGGCAAAATGCCTAGCCACTGGCTGGTCCCCTGTCCCTGTTTGTAAAGCCGTGCGGATAGCAAGTCGGTGCTGTGCCATTCATATTGTACCGACGTGGTAAAGTCCGCATGGACATATTATTACATAAATCACAAATTTAGTACTGCAGGTTAGGGGCCAGTTAATGAAAAATATGTTTCCTGAGTGTGGGTGGCTGATGTTGTTGCCTACAGCCATATAATTGCAAGTTGTACTGTCGAGGCACTTAAAACATCCATTTTTACGAGACAAAAAGTTTTTTTGTGCCGTGAGTTTGGGTTCACTGGTGTTTACTTTTACCAAGTAATCCCTGATACTTTTACCTCTGGTGTAACTAAGCAAAATCTTTGTTTCGCGTAATGAAGTTAAGTCAGGGTCACTGGATACTATAGACCAAAACTGACAAGCTTTTTTTGTCTGTGGTGGATTATATGCATTGACCCAAAGGAAGATATTCTGCGACTTCTTTTTGTCAGTACCTGTCACTTGTAGTAATGTCTCCCTAGGGATTTCTAATGTTCTTTGCCTCGCCTGTAGTAAGGGTTTTCAGGGTATCCCCATTCCCTAAATTTAAGTGTCATGTTGGATAATTGTTTATCTCTCTCACTCTCGTCACAGTTGGATCTGCATACCCTTAGATCAGGCATTCAAAACCACGGTCCTTAAGGCACACCAACAGTGCAGGTTTTCGTGATATCCAGTCTTCATCACAGATAGTTTAATCAGAATCCCTCAGATACAAATTCGGTCACCTGTGCTCAAGCCTGGATATCTACAAAACCTGCACTGTTGGTGTGCCTTGAGGACCATGGTTGGGAATGCCTGCCCTAGATATTGGGGGACATTTACTAAGATATGTATTCTACTTAACATGTGATGTTGCTATGGGCAACCAATCAGAATTGACTTCTTATTTATTTAGCACCCTCTAGAAGATAGGAGACAGGATCTCATTGGTTGCCCATAGCAACACCACATGTGAAGTAGAATACACATCTTAGTAAATTTCCCCCATTGTGAGTACGGCAGTCCTCTAGTGGTGGCAACAGGATGAAAACTGTTGTATCTAAGCAGAGTATTTCTGTCTGTAGTTTTAGAATACAGACAGGTCAAGATCTGGATCTTTAAATCTAGAAAACAGATTTCTGTAGTGGAGTGAGATAAAGTAAGTTTAATTGGATGATTAGATGAATTTTGTGTAGTCACAATGGCCTCCAAGGTGCTTGGTTTGGACCAGATTAAAAAAATTAAAATGTGTAGCTGTTTTTTGTATACACGGTTGTAAAAATAGATCTAAATAGATAGCTAAAGGTTCACACAAAGACCTCCTGGCCAAAATAATCGGGCATCCAGGGTGCCTTGCTGTGTCCTTATGTCTCTTTGGTATACTATAAAACACCGGGATGATGGGGTATTTGGTATACAGATTTCTATGTGTTTCTGCAGTGATTACGTTCTCATCAACAGCTTGTTGTAAAATCAAGTTCAATTCCTTTTGAAACATAGTAGTGGGGTCATATTGTAAAAGACAAATGGGGCAGATGTATTAAGGCTTAACAAGAGATAAATGCAAGGGTGATAAGGAGAGATAAACGTCCAGCCAATCACCTGCTAACTGACTTTTTTCAAACACAGGCTGTAACATAGCAGTTAGGATGTGATTGGCTGGGCGTTTATCTCTCCTTATCACCCTTGGATTTATCTATTGTTAAAGCTTAATACATCTGCCCCAGTGTGTATTGTTCTCACTAAGCAATCTATTGCACTCACTAATATAGCTCTTTAGTGTCCAAGACCACAACTGCTTCTCTTTTATCCACATTGCGAATAGTCACTCTGCCACTCTAACCCGCACATATATCTATCGAAAAGTGTGCAGGCACCTAGCTGAAGTTACATAGAGTGTATATATATATATATATATATATATATATATATATATAAAATTATTTTTTTTCCTCTCTTTCTTTTTCTCTCCTGTTTACTTCTTGATATGTCTCAATGCCTCAGGCCTGCATGGAAGTACAGAGGGGATACAGTCCTATTGATAAGAGTATAATGGTGGTTGACTAGGTAGCCCTGTAGGAAAAAAGTGTGATTTGTTATCGCCCCGACTGTATAACAGCAAATGATGATATATAAGTCCAGACATGTATGGTAATTGTGACATAAACTGAGTGGGTTTTTTTTCTTTTTCTTTTTTTTTGCTCCGGGGGCCTTAATTATTGACTCCTTTTGATCACAAGTATGATGAGGATAAGCCACTCACTGGGGGAATCTACAATTATGATGGTTTCTTGGCGCAGAAGAGAGCTCATAGTCATTATATCAATCGCCCCAAGCAATGTTTTTGTTTTTCTGATAGGGTAGAGATCGGGTTGCGGGAGGGGGGGGAGGGGTCGGTTGCGAATCATGTCATGGGGAAAAAAGAGGGAGGGCATGCAGGGTGGGGAGATGGGGGGAGGGGTTATGGGAGGGTAATTAGGTTAACAAAATTAAATTCTAGTATATTGTTTATCCCAGAATGTTCCATTATATGGGAAATGTACTTTAATATGGAAATTTATGACCCATGGTAGCCATGAAATATAGCCTCCTCACATGGAATGTGAGGGGGATCAATGACAAAATAAAAAGATCCCTGGTCATGCGTCAAGTATGACATAATGCAGCGGATATTATATGCCTACAAGAAACACATTTAGTTGGAAATAAACTGCTCTCTCTTAAAAAACCTTGGGTGGGCTGGGCTTTCCACTCCTCCTTTACAAATGCGTCCAGAGGTGTCTCGGTATTGATCCGTAGAGGTATACCTTTCTCTTTGATCTCCACTCAAAATGACCCAGGAGGGAGGTATACCTTTATTAAGTGTAAACTAGGATCACTGGAATTCCTAATTATGTCAGTGTACATACCACCCCCCTTTAACTTCGAGGTTCTGAAAAGAGCAGCCAAATTTATGTCCTTGTCACCTAACACTCTGATATTGGGGGATTTTAATAATATACTTGACCCTGTATTAGATAGGAAAAGTATGATAAACCGAAGTGGTAGTAACTGGGGGGGGGATGGGTTTTCGAACTTGATTAGGGAAATGGAGTTAGTGGATGCTTGGAGAACAAGACATCCTGGGGAACAGAAATTTTCTGGTTTCTCCAGCACACATTCCTAATTTTCAAGAATTAATATGGCTCTCGTTACAAGGGATTGGATGCCTCAGATCCAGAGTGTGAAATACCTTACAAGAGGATTTTCAACACTTCACTAGAAATGTGCAAGGTCCCCACCTGCTTCAATGGCTCAATTATTGTCCCGGTTCCCAAGAGCTCAACTGATAAAGACCTCATTGACTACAGGCCTGTTGCACTAACATCGGTGGTCATGAAAGTGCTTGAACGTATGGTGCTGAACCACCTGAGAGTTGTGACAAATGCTCACCTCGACCCCCTGCAGTTTGCCTACCGAGCAAACAGAAGTGTCGAGGATGCAGTCAACCTAGCGCTGCACCACATTCTACAGCACCTGGACAGTCCAGGCACCTATGCAAGGATACTATTTGTTGATTTCAGCTCGGCATTCAACACTATCATCCCTCACAACCTGGAGCCAAAACTCCATTCACTAGGAGTCCCAGAACCTACATGCTCCTGGATCACTGACTTCCTGACTGAAAGGAAACAGGCGGTGAAAGCAGGCGCATTCATGTCAAGCACATGCACAATTAGCACCGGTGCCCCTCAAGGATGTGTCCTCTCCCCCCTGCTCTTCTCCCTCTACACAAACAACTTCACCTCAGCAGAACAGTCAGTAAAAAGTATAAAATTTGCATACGACACAACGGTTATCGGCCTAATCATGAATGGAAACGAGTCGGCATACAGACGGGAGGTGGATCGGCTAACTAAATTGTGTAACAGAAACAACCTTGACCTAAACCCCCTCAAAACGGTGGAGATGGTGGTGGACTTCAGAAGGAAACCAAATGCCATGCACCCACTCATAATATCTGACAGAGTAGTGTCGAGGGTCGACTCCTTCAAATTCCTAGGAACAAAGCTTTCCTGCAACCTCAAATGGGGTCCAAACATCATTACAACTGTCAAGAAGGCTCAGCAGTGGTTGTTCTTCCTGAGGCAACTCAAGAAATTCAACATCCCGCAGGAGCTGCTGCTCATCTTCTACACTGCCATAGTAGAGTCTGTCCTTTGCTCCTCAATTACAATCTGGTTCGGAGGAGCAAACGAGAATGACAGACGAAGGTTGCAAAGAGTGGTGAGGATGGCAGAAAAGATCATTGCCAGGGTCAATAAGCGTGCAGGAAAGATCTTGGCGGACAAGCTACATCCTGGCCACAACCTGTTTGTCAGGCAGACATTTTATGTCCATCCCAGCAAAGACGACAAGAACTACAAAAGGCTTCTTCTTGATAGCTGTCCACCAACTAAACAGTATTGAACATACCAAATACTAAATACTAACTCTAACTGTTCTAGATATATGTGAAATGTATGTGATGTATGTTGATGCCTCTCTTCCCACCCCCCTTGTGTTCCCTGCTTGATGCTGCACTGTTACCACAAAAAATGCCAAGCATTCGCAAGTATACCTGGCCAATAAAGATGATTCTGAAGAGGCATATCTGACCATTCCCCATTGGAAAGGAAATCAGTGTGGACCTAGGATAAGAGAAGGGATTTTCCTTATGGAAATTGAATGCTAAATGGCTGACTCCTTTTAAGGTGGGGGATAATCTAGAACCCCAGTGGCAAGATTTATTTTAAATCAACCACGGTTCATCACCAGCAGAGGTAATCTGGGATACATTTAAAGCGAACCTTAGGGGCTTGTTTATAAAGGAGGTAGCAAGGTTAAAGGCAAGTCACAAAAGGAAAGAACAACAACTAGAGTTGACTTGCCGTACGCTAGAACAACAATACCTTCAGGGGAAACGCAAGTGGATAAGGAGGCATGGGTAAAAGCCCAAGAGGAGTGGCGTAAATGCCTCCTGGACAAGGCAATGTATAGAGTGTTATTCGCAGGGCATACTAGATATGCAGAAGGGGATAGGCCCGGGAGCTTTTTAGCTGGGCTGGCAAAAGCAGATCGCTCTATGAGCACTGTAACAGAGATCAGGGAAGTGGGAGGAGAAATAACCCGGCAGACACCTGAAATAGCCGAAAGATTCAGGCAATTTTATAGAGAGCTTTATACGTCCCAACAGGGCCATACCCCAGATGAAATACGTGCATATTTTAGGGAAATAGAACACCCTATGTTGACAAATGACTCTAGGAACTTTCTAGATAGCTCAATAACCTTAACAGAAATAGAAGAAGCAATAACGGACATCCCTGGAGGCAAAGCCCCCGGAACGGATGGTATTAGAGGCACAAGAAGTTTTTTTCGCAAAAGTTCCTGGACCTACTCACGGAATTATATGCCAGAAAGATCATACCTGCCTCCATGTCGGAAGCACTAATTGTAGCACTCCCAAAAAAAGGATAAGGACCCTAGATTAGTTTAATCTTATCGGCCAATTTCGTTATTAACAAACGACATTAAGATCTTGGCCAAGATACTAGCAAAAAGACTTAACAAGGTTATAAGTGAGATAATCCACCCGGATCAAACCTGGGGGGTAAAGGGCATAAAGGAAATTGGACAACTGTACAAGGATGATAGGTTACGATCATTACAATCACTAAAAGCAGAGTATCTACTCCCCAATAAATATCTGTTCAGATATATCCAATTGCGACATGGCCTCGAGAAACAGTTCAACGGAGGGAAACCAGACTTCACTGATTCCCTGACAAAAAATGTATAAAAAAAAATCCCTATGAGGCATGAAACATCATTCTGTTATAAAGCATTAACTCAAAGCAAACAAAGGGAGGGACTAGTAAATACAAAAGCTAAATGGGAAAGGGATGTGGGACCCATAAGCGGGAAAGTGGGGAAGTGGGAAAAAGCCCTGGCTAATGTAAAAATGGCCACTAACCAAGTAAGGTTCCAACAGACCCAATTATACCTGCTGCATAGGACTTATATGACACCGGAACGTATGTACAAATTTGGTGGAAGAGGTAACGCCAAATGTCCTAAATGTCAAAACCCTACTGGAACACTCTGGCATTTGCTGTGGACGTGTCTGAAGGTGATGGGATTTTGGACAAGGGTCATAAATATACTGGCAACAAAGGGTATCTCTCGTAACAGTTATACACCTAAAGCATGCATATTAGCGATAGTAGAGGAGGGCTTATTGGATAAACATGTGAGAAAATTCTTTATTAATCTATGCACCCGGGCCAAGATCTGCATTGCCCGAAACTGGAAGGCAAAAGAAGGACCAGAGGTGGCCATGTGGATGGCATTAGTTCAGGAGACTCTCTCATGAAAGATATGTACATGTGACTAGGGGAACGGAAAGTAAATTTCACCTAATATGGAACAAATGGGGAAATTAGTTAAAAGTTAGACACACTGGAATATGTAAATTTAAATATTAAGTGTTAACCTAGGTGCGGGAGGGAGGGTCTACGGGGGGGGGGGGGGAATAAATAAAGATTGGGAAACATGTAATTGTTGTGGGATAGCTACATCCAAGGCCCGGCGCTGCATAAAGACACCCCACCCCACCCCCCCCACCCCCCGCTGTATTAAACTGGGGGGATAAGGTTAGGATAAATTGTTTGGAATTCATTTTAGGTTTATTTTTTCACTAAGTTTCTTACTCACTTTTATACTTGGCTCTCTCCTCAATATGGAAATTAGAAGGAGTGAGTAATATAATATAGGGATAAATTTCACATAATGTTACTGTTAATGTTCACTAAAACGCACTTTAGAAGGAATGTGAGTAGCCACAAAAAGTCCAATATAATGGGGTTTTCTTTTTGATTGTAGATACAAACCTCTTAAGTAAACATAAAAGTAGTATAACACAAAATAATAACAGGTGGGGGAGTGCGTGCTGCAGTGCCGAAGCACGGAAAATAGAGATGCTAAGATTATGAGACATATACACACCATGGTAACATGTAAATGTTAATGTTTGTTTATAATTTGACATGTATAAATAAAAATTGAATAAAAAAAGGGAGTGGCCAATAGGAGGGGGCATGGCCACACCCCTGTTAAAACATTTTAGCAGGGGGTGCAGGCTGTGAGCGGGCAGGTGGCCAGCCCTCTGGCGGGTGGGACACCCGCTCAGGGAGAGAGAGAGAGAGAGGACAGGCTGCTGCTGCCTCTCTCTTCCCACTCAGTACACACCACTGAGCTGTGTGTGCTGAGCTGGGGAGAGGGGCTGTGCTGAAGCCTGTACTCTACTCCCACTTCTCTGTCTACACTGTGTGCATATAATACTGTTAGAATACCTAAATAGAATGAGCTAAGATTTACACTTCTTCCAAATCCTTACTATGGATTTGCGAGCTGTGACAGTGAGCAGTGCTGACTGCTCTCTGTCACAACTCGCAAGGTCAGTATTCAACTCCCTGCACATGCCGTTAGGTTATGCAGCGACGTGGACATAGCGTGTGGCTTGACAATAACCCCGCAGACCGCACAGTCGAATTAAGGCTGGGCGCCGGGGGTCTGCGGGGCTATTGTTACGCTGCACTGCTCGGGAGCAGCAGTCTACCTTACCCCTCAAATGTGATGCTGCCGCCGGGACCCACAAATCTCCTTGTTTGCAGTCTGGGTCCCATGTCATTTTCGAGCAGCAGCCAGGAGGAGCGCCGGGACCCGAACTGCAGTCAAGGAGATTTGTGGGTCCCGACGGCTGAATCACATTTCAGAGGTAAGGCAGGGATGGGGGGATATTTATTTTACAGGAGGGGGCTTTCTGTAATTTCCGGCAGTGGGGCGCACTTATACCAGGCCCATTAAGCCATTACAAAATAGGATGCTTTCAAATCAATATACTGTGCGCTTGTAACAAGCAGCCCCAGAATAAAACAGTTGATTGAAGAACCACTTCAATCGAACAAAGACATACAATACCACAGTAGATTCTGAGTTAATCCAGAGCGCTTTAGGTCAAGATGGAATGCGTTTCTCTCCTCTTTCTCTTAGGATATATTAACCCAAAAAAACACAGAGAAAAACAAACATAGTGTGATACTATTAGTGTAAAAGCTCTATAAATAAGCCAGGTTTGAAAGTCAATTTGACCCGTACCAGAATGATACAGTATGTCTACTATTACTGTAGACTTCAGCGTTTAATTGAGTGGGATAGATACCCAGAGTGGATCCTTCTCTCCTCCTTTTTTTTCCATTCCCCGGAATGTGGTTAACACTCAGAGAGATAAAGAGAAGAGAATCCTCTTGGTGCAATAATGTTTTAATGTGCAGTAAAATACAATCATAAAAAGCAGAGATAGGTTCATAGGACTCTCACCATCTGTTTATGTCAAAAAAAGATTTGCAGACAAACAAGGCATGTGTTGGTATGCTCAACAGGCGTCCCTGGATGCAATGTTCTGGATGATGGGAGTCCCTTTAGCCACCTCTGTGTCCACAAGCCGCCGACCGGTTTCGATACAACTGTATCTTTTTCAAGGCATGTGGAAATGATATGTTCCCTTCAGTATTTATCTCCCTTCCCGCGGTTCTCCTAAACAGGCCTAATTCCAGACATGGATCGATCCTAACATCTAAACATTCTATGAGTCTATGTGAACCTCCATAGTAGTCCGGTGCAAGGGGTCCATGTTTTAGGTGTTACACAGTTAAACACAGGTGCAGCGGTTTGACTCGCTGTGCATACCGCTATTTCCTGATTGCCTTAAGACGGAAGTGACGTTTGCGTTTCACTCGCGTTCCACTTCCTGGTTTCCTTGAGACAGAAGTGACGCTTGCGGTTCATTTGCGTTCCACTTCGCGTCTCCGTGCTTCCTGTATTCTCTTTTTCACTGTCCTTTCTTTTATAGCAATGGAGGTTGATGTCAACGGAGCACGGAGCTGTTTTATCTGGGAGAGTATATCAGCGCTCTTAATTCAAAGTGCAGCGGTGCCATCATGGATAATATAAAAGCGGGAATAAATATGGGAGACATGTAAATAACAAATATATAAACATTTTTTAATTACATAGATAGTAAAACACTAAGATACCAAAGATAAAAAGTTATTTATGCTTCTCATGGAAGATAAAAATCTGATCATAAAACCATCAGATAAAGGGGGGGGGGGATTGTTCTGTTAAATAAAAAAGACTATGAAGAGGAAATAATAAAACAACTCTCAGATAAAAATACATACAAACAAATAAGACTTAATCCAACCAGTAAGATCAATAAAGCTCTAAAGGAAATTATTGAAAAGTATGTTAAAAAAGGAACTATCTCCGAACCAGAGTCCAAATTCCTCTTCATAGAAGAACCTTTAATACCCACCATATTCATTCTTCCGAAAACACATAAGGACCCCCTACACCCCCCAGGGAGGCCCATAATATCTGGGATAGACTCTCCCACATCAAACCTATCTCTCTTCATAGACCATCATCTCCAAGCTCTGGTGGTGAAAAATCCATCTCATTTGAAAGACACTTTAGATGTGCTTAATTTCCTTGAAAAAGTCGAATGGGGGAAAAAAATTTATTTGGTTACAGCCGATGTATCGACCCTGTATACCATTATTGAACATCAACAGTAGGGAAGCCAATCCCGGGGCATTTTTTCAATCCCGGGATTCGGGATTGAAAAATGCTCAATCCCGGGATCCCGGGATTGGCTTTCCTAATAAAAAAACGTCCTGGCCGCCCCGCATTTACTTACATTTGCAGGGGCGGCCGGGTTGATGGGTGGGAGCTGGGATGCCGGGTGGGCAGCTTCATCCGGCCGGCGGCAGGGTGGGCAGCTTCCTACTTCGGGAGCCGGGTTGCTGGGTCGGCTGACTGGCTGGCTAGGTGGGCGGGCGACTTCATAATGCGGAGCTGCTGGGTGGGCTGGCTAGGTGGACGGGCGGCTTAATCTCTGCCTGCCTGCCTGCGCAGCGTGACCTCTCGTCACGCTGAGAGGTCACGCTGCGCAGGGTTGCTCTGCCGGGTATGGGAGTATCCGGGCAGCGGCTGAGCGAGTGCTCAGACGCTGCCCGGCATTAGACTGCGCATGCGCAGTCTAATCCCGAAAATCCCGGGATTGGAAACTCCAATCCCGGGATTGAAATCCCGGCGTTTTGGGGGCCAAATCCCGGGATCCCGCCGATCCCGATCCCGGGATTGGCCACCCTAATCAACAGGGCATCAAACCTTCCAAAAAAGCACTACAATGGTCTAACATAGAAGCCAATCACCAAGAATTCCTGTTAAGAGGGATAGAGTTCATTCTATTCAATAAATATTTTCTTTTCAAGGAAGAGTTTTACTTACAGAAAAGGGGGACCGCCATGGGCACCAGGTTTGCCCTAAGTTATGCCAACATCTTTATGGGTGCGTGGGAAACCGATTTCATCTGGTCCCACCACCCATATGGGGCAAACCTGGTGTCATGGCGGAGATATATCGATGACATTCTCTTTCTATGGAGAGGAGACAAAGAAACCCTAGATTCCTTTTGTGAATATTTAAATTCAAATGATAGGGGTATAAAACTCTCCTTTGAGATCAATCAAAGCTTTGTTAATTTTTTAGACTTGGTGATATACATTGAAGACGGAAAAATTAAGTCAAGGAATTTTGTGAAACCCACGGATTCCAGATCTTACATTAATAAAGAAAGCTATCATCACCAACAGTGGTTAGAGACCATTCCACTAAGCCAGTTTAAGAGTCTAAGACGAAATTGCACCGATTCTGCCATTTTTTCAGAACAGGCAGAAGAAATGAGTGAGAATTTCGTCAACAGTGGTTATGATAGGTCTATTTTACAACAAACCATAACGAAAGTTGAGCTACTACAAAGGGAAGATCTTTTGGTGCCTAAAGAAAAATAAATAAAAATAAAGACCAAACAGATACAACCAACCGTTTTAAATGGTCTTTTACAACCGATTTTTCTTCGCAGCATTACGAGGTCAGAAAAATATTGAAAAAACATTGGGACCTCCTTAAAAAGGATCACATAATAGGCAAAGAAATTCCCCAGACACCAAATGTCATCTTTAGACGAGCACCCAACTTAAAGAAGAAATTAGTGCAGAGTATGTGCCCCACTTCCCCAAAGAAATCATCGATTTCGTCCAAAGGTTTTTATAGATGTGGGGATTGTTTGGGATGCAGAAACACCACTAATACTTTTGGAATGAAAATAGAAACGATCACCATAAATGGGAAACCTTTTAAAATTAAAGATTTTTTAACTTGTCATACCTCTAACGTTATTTATGCAATTGAATGTACTTGCTCAAAATTTTATATTGGAAGAACCACTCGACCTTTTAAAATTAGACTAGGTGAACACCTCCGCAATATACGCAAGGGGGTAGAAACACATGCACTCGCAATGCACTTTAAATCTAACCACCAATGTGACTCTAAAGACATAAAAAATATCTATGTACTTCAAAAAGTAACTCAGAATGTAAGAGGTGGTGATTTTATTAAAAAACTAGCCAAGTGCGAGATGTCTGTGATTTTTAACTATAAAACCCTAATACCGAGTGGTTTAAACAAAGATTTTGAAACAAAATGGTTTTTATAGTTAAAAAAAATTCTTTTGGAATATCTTCTTTTTTAATGCGCCATTTCTTCTTTTTTAATGCATTAATTTTTAAGCATAAATAACTTTTTATCTTTGGTATCTTAGTGTTTTACTATCTATATAATTAAGAAATGTTTATATATTTGTTATTTACATGTCTCCCATATTTATTCCCCCTTTTATATTATCCATGATGGCACCGCTGCACTTTGAATTAAGAGCGCTGATATACTCTCCCAGATAAAACAGCTCTGCGCTCCGTTGACATCAACCTCCGTTGCTATAAAAGAGAGGACATTGAAAAAGAGAATACAGGAAGCACGGAGACGCGAAGTGGAACGCAAATGAACCGCAAGCGTCACTTCTGTCTCAAGGAAACCAGGAAGTGAAACGCGAGTGAAACGCAAACGTCACTTCCGTCTTAAGGCAATCAGGAAATAGCGGTATGCACAGCGAGTCAAACCGCTGCACCTGTGTTTAACTATTTAAAGACAAGAAATGGAGTATCTGCGCTGTTTTTATATATTAATTTGCACCATGGATGAAGTCACTTCACATACACAATTTTTATCTGTTTTTAAATAATTAATTTCATTTATTTGTATAAAAAGAAGAAATTTTATCATATAAAATACAATACAATTTTATAGGCGGCCACCTACAGATATATACGATGTATTATAGCGATTGCATAAATATTTTTTATTTCATGCAATCGATATGTAAACAAATATCATATACGCAAATTTTATATAAAAAACTTTGTTTCACATAAAAAATCTAATCACATATATATAAAGAAAAATTAATAGAAATAAAAAAATTTTTTATATATAAAAATATAAAAATATAAACAATATTTGACTTTGTAACTTATAGCCCCAAGATAGCGAAAGCTGTAGAATCAGTCCATATATCTAGAATTCTGGACAGATAGTATATTTGCTTGAAAAAAGACTGGACTGGGCGGGTCTTCCTTTTCATATAGACCCTAGTAGTCTTTGGTTATAGATACAGTCTTTTCCAATTAAAGATGAATTATACGTGAAATACTTTGTATGCACACACTTGTAACTTTAGTTGACTTGGCGGTATATGCCTTTGGAAAAAGTAAATTGCACAGCGGTGCGTCTCTCACCTGCACTGGCTGTGCGTGGATACTTGTCCCGGCAGCGGAATGTCTCGCTGCAAACACTGCGCTCAGATGTCTGCACGGGCTGTGCATGGATAATTGTCCCGGCAGCGGAATGTCTCGCTGCACACACTGCGCTGGGATGTCTGCGCTAGTCGTGGAGTGTCCCTCCGGTGAGCGGGGTGATCGGGGAGGACACCGCGTGGATGTTGTTAGCTGGCGTCTCACTCACCCGTATAGTTGGAATCTGACAGCTGGCGCTGCTCTCACCTGCGCCGCTGTATCACCTGTTTCTCACCGGAGTTCTCCTTGCAGCTTGAAGGACGTGATGACGTGTAGCTTGGTCTGTATTTTCTCCCAATAAAATTGCGCTGGTAATAGTAGATATGGGAGATATAGCAGGATCCAAGCAAATAGTTTTTCTTCTAAATAGAAGGCTGTAGGCTGGGTGAACCTCTAACGCGTTTCGCCCTATCAGAGGGCTTTTTCAAAGAGTGATATTAGTTTGCTCAGTGTGGCTTTTTATACCCAGCTACAAATTGATTTTCCAATTTCATTGGATAAGAGAATGACACAGGTGTGTCTGGTCATTTAACCTCTCATGTGCTTTTTCTTCCGCAATCTACAGGGCTTTCCAAGTCACATTATAAACATTAATATAAATAATACAACAGACACATTTCTATATATAATTATAAAAAGCAAATATTAGTAATAATAATAATAGTGATTACTCTCAATTTTTGTTTCTTTTTTCTTTTTTTCTTTCTAAAAGAAAAAAATCATCAATTAAATTGTCCCATGTTGGACTCGAACTTGGCACTTCGTGATCTCTACACTGACTCCCTATCTGTTGTGCCACTAGAGTAGGAACATTTTTTCTTTATTTTCCATGGGCCTAGATGTCTCATTTATTTTTCATCTATTTTTCATTTATCAGTATTTTTTCTTTCTAATTTCATCATCTTTCAATTTTTATATTCACATATATGTAGTTATCCATTCATGTAACCATCTTATTTTATCGAAAATACTAATCATTACATCAACATCAAATCATGATTTTAAACATGTCTTTATTTTATCAAAATACTAATCATTACACATTTGCGCTAAATGGCATTTGGCTGTAGTTCTTTTACACATATTATATCAAAGTGTATCCTAACCATATTCCACCCGGCCAGAAATTTAGACAGGCTGTTTCTGGTCCGTACTTCACCCCGCTGAAGTGCCACTCTACAGCGTGAGTGAAGACGGATTCGGGAGTCACAATGCTCCCCCGTCTTACAGCCTGCAACCCCTAGCTGATGGACATAAATTACGTACTAACTATCTCCATTCTAATTCTAAACATTGTGGTATCTTTACTCTCTATTTTTTCTCTCTATTTTTTCTCTCTACCTTTAAAGATATTAATGTCTTATCTATCTGCAAGAATATTCTAGATGAAAGATTCTAGATCTATATTGGCATTCAACCCCATAGGAGTTAATGTTTGTAGTTGAAATATCCAAAATGCTTCTTTATTTGCCAGTTCTCTATATCTGTCCCCTCCTCTTTCTGTGATTTTAACATGGTGTACACCATATATTTGTAGACCTTCTATATTCCCTTGATGGGCTTCTGTCACATGCCTAGAAACACTGTGGTGGGGAAAATTTTTCAAAATATTGAGTCGATGTTCTCTGAATCTGTCCTTTAATTTTCTTGTGGTGCGGCCCACATATTGTAAGCCGCACACACATTGCAACACGTATATACAATATACCGTGTTACAATTTAAAAATTCTTTAATCACGAATTTTCTTTTGTTACTATGTGATTCTACCACCATTGTCCTTCTCGGCATGTGACTACAAGTAATACATCTAGTCTGGTTGCACCTATAACATCCTTTAATTTTCTCTTGTTGATCAAGCCATGTTCTATTTTGTTCTTTTTTAATTAGAGGTTTTTCTATCCTTAATTTGCTTGGAGCAATTATGGATTTTAAATTTGAGTTCTTTTTAAATACTATTTTTAGTTGTGGGTCAATGATTTTATTCAGAATTGGATCTTGTTCTAAGAGAGTATAGTTCTTTTTTAAGATCTTTTTTATCTGTTCAGATTTTGAATTAAATTTAGTTATAAAGGTCATCGTTGTTTTGGGATTATTAGGGTCTTGGAGTGCATTAGTATTTTTTGTTTTTATTTTTGGTGTAAGGAGGGTTTTTCTTTCTGTATTTAGACTTTTATTAAATGCATTCTCTAACAGTTCTCTGGGGTATCCCTTCTTCTCAAAGTCCATGCACATTTGATTTTCCTGGATCTTAAATTTTTCTATGTCGGAACAATTTCTACGAAGCCGATTTAGTTGGCTAAGTGGAATATTTGTAAGCCACGGTTTGTAGTGCCCGCTGGAAAAATGAAGGAAGTTATTTGTATCTACCTTCTTTTTGAAATTTACCGTAGAAATGTAACACCTAAAACATGGACCCCTTGCACCGGACTACTATGGAGGTTCACATAGACTCATAGAATGTTTAGATGTTAGGATCGATCCATGTCTGGAATTAGGCCTGTTTAGGAGAACCGCGGGAAAGAGATAAATACTGAAGGGAACATATCATTTCCACATGCCTTGAAAAAGATACAGTTGTATCGAAACCGGTCGGCGGCTTGTGGACACAGAGGTGGCTAAAGGGACTCCCATCATCCAGAACATTGCATCCAGGGACGCCTGTTGAGCATACCAACACATGCCTTGTTTGTCTGCAAATCTTTTTGTGGACATAAACAGATGGTGAGAGTCCTATAAACTAGAGATGTGCGTCGGCCACTTTTTCGGATTTTGGTTTTGGATCTGGATCTCCCTTCGTGTTTTGGATCTGGATTGGTTTTGGCAAAACCACCCTTGAGGGTTTTGGTTTTGGATCTGGATTATTTATGAAAAAATGCTAAAAATGGCTAAAATAACAGAATTTGGGCCTGTTTTTGCCCCTTAAGTATTATTGACCTCAACAACATTAGTTTCCACTCATTTCTAGTCAATTTAGATCACTTCACAGCTTACAAAATTGTTTTAATTTACTGTAGTTGGGCCAAAAGGGTATACCGAGGTAGCTGGATGACTAAGCTAAGCGACAGCAGTCGGCATCACATACATGTGGACCTTACACTTCCAACCTGGCAGAGCGGCACTGCAGGGGCAGACAGGGTGGCAGTTTAATAAACTATCCCAAAAAAAGAGAAATGCTCCAAACAGCAAATACAAAGAGGTATCGGCCTTGTCATGACTGGTGGTAGCAGCTTCAGCACTTCCACTATTTCCTCCTCCATCATCCTCCAAAAATGTGTTTTTATTTTATTTATTACTTTTATTTATTTTTCTTACTTTACACTGGACACAGCCTGTCACACTGGACACAGCCCCTTGGACACTGCCCCTGGACACTGCCCCTGGACACTGGACACAGCCTGTCACCCTGGACACAGCCCCTGGACAATGGACACAGCCTCTGGACACAGCTCCTGTACACTGGACACAGCCGTCACACTGGACAAAGCCCCTGGACAATCAGAGCCGGATTAACAATGGGCCTGATGGAGCTATTGCTCCAGGCCCACTCTCCAAATAGGCCCATTTTGTAGCTGAGGGCCAGGGCTTTCCAACGAGACCAGCCGCGCGTCGCTAGCCACCCGGGAATCTGAGATAACGGCAGGCAAACCTGGAACGTTTTCCCCATAGGATAACATGGGACCCGCTAATTCCGACCTCCATCCGGGTCCAACAGCTGCCATTTCCCCCATACAGCATCACAGAAACTCGAGGTTGATCTCAGTCAAACCCTAATCGCTGGGCCTTCAATCTGATACCTGGTCCATATGGGTTCATTGGTTCTAGAGATATTGCGGGTAAAACTTTTTTTTGCTCCACGGGGGGGGGGGGGGTGCGGGAGCTACCCGAAGTCACCGCTGAGCCGGAAATCATGCAGGGGGAGTGCTGCAGGCGGCCGACGACGACCTGCTCCAAATGGGGGGGGGGTGTGGGAGCTACCAGCAGGAACCGCAGCGCTGAACCCGACATCCATGCTGGAGGGGCGGGGGGAGGGCTGCAGGCGGCCACCGCCGACCTGCTCCAAGTGGGGGGGAGGGATGCGGAGCTACCCGCAGCACCCAGTACGCTGAGCCTGACATCCATGCTGGGTGGGGCGGGGGGAGTGCTGCAGGTAGCCGCCGCCGACCAGCTACACACGTGGGGGTGTAGGCTACTCATGGCTGGGGTCGGGAGACATACCTGGAGATAGTGTGGCATGCCCCGGCCAGCTGAGATGATAAATGGGCTGGCGGTGGCTGTATTAGTGCTCCTTGCATGGAGTGCGGCTTCTTTACAGCAACTCAGTGCCGCCCTCCAGTGGCCGGCGCCCTATGCAAATGCCTAAAGCTGCCTAGTGGTGGCGCCAGCCCTGTATGCAACACTTAGGTAGTATAATTTTTAATAGGCATTATGGTGTTTGGCATAATACGTAATGGAGATTATGGTGTGAGGCTTAACATGTAATGGGCATTATGGTGTAAATGTTTAATGTGCGCCTATTTATGAAGCATATTGTGCATTATTGCTCAATCTGTTTGGTATAGTGCAGGCATGTCCAAACTATGGCCCTCCAACTGTGAAACTACAAGTCCCATCATGCATTGCCACAGTTTTGCAATTAGGGAATGCTAAAACTATGTCAAGGCATGCTGGGACGTGTAGGTTCAACAGCTGGAGGGCCACTGTTTGAACATGCCTGGTATAGTGTGTATTTTGGCTCAATCCATGTGGCAAAATGTGAATTTTGCCTTAATCTGTGTGGCATAACGTGAATTTTGACTCAATCTGTGTGCCATAGTGTGAATTTTTGCTCAATCGGTGTGAATTTTGTCTCATTCCATGTGGCATAATGTGTAAGAAGCAAGTACAGTATAAGGGGTTACTATTGTGTTGCATGATTTGTATAAGGGGTATATGCAGTGCCGAATTTCCCATTAGGCACGTGAGGCACGTGCCTAGAGGCGGCACATGTTTGGGGCGGCACTTGGATGCTTCTGTTGGTGCTGTCAGCCTGAAATATCCACTGTACTGTTCCATATTCCATCTTATATAGAGTGTACATGGATAGGGCATGCAGATACTGTCCCTGTAATCTGTCCTACTTCTATTCAATTAAATGAGGGCTAATAAATAATCAATAAAAATAATACAATTAGGCAGGGGGGGCGGCCATTATTGTTGTGCCTACGGGCGCCCTCACTCCTAAATCCACCCCTGGGTATATGGTGTGGTAAACTTAGGTTACCACATAAAAGGTGCTGACATATTGTCTACCAAGTTTCGGCTTTCAGTATTTTTTTATGACTGGAGTGCCGCCTCACCTCGCAAGTATCTTAGGACATCGGCATCCTGCGGGTGCACTTTTGGAGTGCACCCGCCATTATATCTCCCTGCATTTTTCTTATGCCAGCCCCCTGCCTTTTCCAGGCATATATAAATATAATATAAATATATAAACAGAACACTGGTCACGCCACCCACATTATTAGATGCTGACCGCAACCCCTATTATTGCGCATAATAGGTCCTTGATCATTTTCAGCTCCAGGCCCATTTAGACCTTAATCTGGCTCTGTGGACAATGGACACAGCCGTCACACTGGACACAGCCTCTGGACACCGCCCCTGGACACAGCTCCTTTACACTGGACACTGGATATATGTCGTCACACTGGACAATGGATATATGTCACGCTGGACACAGGATATATGCCGGCACACATTACATGTCACACTGGACACAGGATATATGTTGTGACTTGTGACACTGGACACAGGATATATTGTCGTCACACTGGCCACTGGATATATGTCGTCACACTGGACACAGGATATATGTCGTCACACTGGCTACAGGATATATGTCGTCACACTGGACACTGGATATATGTCGTCACAGTGGACACAGGATATATGTCATCACACTGGACAATGGATATATGTCACGCTGGACACAGGATATATGCCGGCACACATTACATGTCACACTGGACACAGGATATATGTTGTGACTTGTGACACTGGACACAGGATATATTGTCGTCACACTGGACACTGGATATATGTCGTCACACTGGACACAGGATATATGTCGTCACACTGGACACTGGATATATGTCGTCACACTGGACAATGGATATATGTCACGCTGGACACAGGATATATGCCGGCACACATTACATGTCACACTGGACACAGGATATATGTTGTGACTTGTGACACTGGACACAGGATATATGTCTTCACACTGGACACAGGATATATGTCGTCACACTGGACACAGGATATATGTCGTCACACTGGACACAGGATATGTCGTCAGTCGTCACACAGGACAGGACACAGGATCTATGTCGTGAGTGACTCGTGACACTGGACAATGGATAAGACATAGGCCGTCACACTGGACACAGCCCCTTGTATTACTGCAGCCCCTGTACACAGTGTACTACTCAGCAGCACTGCAGCCCCTGCGTGTGAGCACTGCAGCACTGAGTTAGTTAGTTAAATCACAAAAAACACAGGGTTCAGGGCTAAATAAATCACAACACAGGGCTTAGGGCTAAATAAATCACAACAGGGCACAGGCCACAGGACAGCCCCTGGACAGTGGACACTGCAGCCCCTGCGTGTGAGCACTGCAGCACCTAGTTAGTTAAATCACACTACAGGGCTCAGGCCTATAAACAGTCACTGACTCTCAAGTCTACAACACAGGGCAGTGAGGGCAGGTCACGGAGCACAGCACAGCATGGAGCACATGGCATGGAGCACAGCACAGGGCAGTGAGGGCACAGGTCAGGTCACGGAGCACATGGCACAGAGCACAGCACGGAGCACACGGAGCTTCCCAACCACCCTCTTCCCTCTCCAAGATTGGAGTGAAGATGGCGGGGCGCGCGTGTGTCTTTTATAAGATCCCACTCCCGCGAGAATCCGACAGCGCGATGATGACGTTCGGCCTCGTTATTGTCCGGAATTCAGGCGGGAACTCCCGAGCCGGCTCGGATCTGGCCCGGATCCCCGATATTCGGATCTGTCGGATCTCGGGGATCCGGACCCGCTCATCTCTACTATAAACCTATCTCTGCTTTTTATGATTGTATTTTACTGCACATTAAAACGTTATTGCACCAAGAGGATTCTCTTCTCTTTATCTCTCTGAGTGTTTACCACATTCCGGGGAACGGAAAAAAAAGGAGGAGAGAAGGATCCACTCTGGGTATCTATCCCACTCAATTAAACGCTGAAGTCTGCAGTAATAGTAGACATATCATTCTGGTACGGGTCAAATTGACCATTAAGACATTAATTCGGCCCTGGTCCCATCCAGCTGAGCTCGTCATAATTATATATGCTAATGTACAGTATACACTACAACTAGAAAAACATATGGGAGGTTGGGCGACAGTCACAGAGATTCTCTCGTGCTCTGTGCAATCAGATTTGTCCGGATTCAGATTAAGTTGTACAGTAGTTCTGCAATGGTTTGGGATTTAGCAGAGTTGTGACCGCAGTTTAAGAGACCAAACACACACACAATTTGCAAGGCATAGTGAATTAGGCCCTGTGTGAGTAAGCTTCTGACGGTCATCTTGACCTGTGATGGAGCCCTGAAAGAACAGGCATTGGTCATTCTCTAGCTGCAGTATGGAGGATCTAACCTCTGTAGCTGACAAGTGATCCATCCTTTCTAGCTGCAGTATGGAGGATCTAACCTCTGTAACTGATGAGTGATCCATCCTCTCCAGCTGCACTACGCACACAGTATAGGCTGAGCGTGATGTTGGTGTAGGAAGTGAGTAGTGTCTCCTTACATGTGATCTGTAGGCTAGTGAGAAAGATGGAAATGTGTGTCCCTACCTATCATCTCTTTCTTCTAGGTTGAAAGTAGAGATGAGCGGGTCCGGATCACTGGGATCCGACAGATCAGAACATCGCGATCCGAGTCAGGATCCGAGCCGGCTCGGGAGTTCCCGCCTGAATTCCGGACCAAAAATGAGGCAAAACGTCATCATCGCGCTGTCGGATTCTCACGGGATCGGGATGTTATATAAGACACACGCGTGCCCCGCCCTCTTCACTCCATTATAGGAGAGGGGAGAGGGTGGGTGGGAGATCTGTGCTCCGTCCTCTCTGCTCTTTGCTCCGTGCCCTGTGCTCTTTGCCCTGTGCTGTGATTTATATTTTGTGTGATTTTTGTAAACTAGGTGCTGCAGTGCTCACACCCAGGGGCTGCACATGGTAAAAACAGTGCACAATCAAGCCACATAGGGGTCTTGGTAATTGTTTTAAGGTTCTAACATAGCAGCGCAGCTACTAGTAAAACCAAGATGTGCCAGGTTGGAAGTGTATGTGATCCCCATTTTCCTAAGTCATCCAGTTACCTCGGTATAACCTTTTGGCCCTACTACAGTAAATGAAAACAATTTTGTGAGCTGTGAAGTTATCAAAATTGACTAGAAATGAGTGGAAATTAATGTTGTTGTGCTTAATAATACTTTAGGGGCAAAAACAGGCCGAAAATCACTTATTTTAGCAATTTTTAGCAAAAAAATCCAGATCCAAAACCAAAACCCGCAAGGGTGGTTTTGCCAAAACCAATCCAAATCCAAAACCTGAAGGGAGATCCAGATCCAAAACCAAAACCCCAAAAAGGGCCCGCCGCTCATCTCTAGTTCAAAGTGGACCTAACCCACAAGGTTGAGTTTTCACCTGGTACATAAATGATGATATTTGGACTCTGTGGCCACAAGTGCTGAGAATGGCCATAACTTACCCATTTGAGGGAACATCTCTGTTTAATTAGATACTCTTCCATGGAACTCCCACACTATTTATGAGCCTCTAGAGACCCTTAGCGACCCTTAATGGAGGATCTTCTGCCAATAACAACCATCCCTTTTTTCCCTTGGTGATTTAAATGCTCACTAAAAACTTAGGATGTCCCCTGATCTTAAAGGGTGCCGGACGGCTCCCTGACAGTCGGGATTCCGACAGTCATTCCTCCGACATCGGAATCCCGACTGCTCCCTCGTGGGGGTCCATGACACCCATAGAGGGAGAATAAAATAGGTGGCAAGCACAGCTTGCCACCGTGCCCGCAAGGGGCTTCATTGCGCTCCCCGCGCTGTGCAGTCGAGATTCTGACATCGGAGTACTGACTGTCAGAATCCCGACTGTCGGGGTAATATGCCACACCCATCTTAAACCTCCGGGCAGTAGGCAAGAGTCCTCCTGGATGGTGTAATGGAGTACCTGGTACCGGCTGGGTAATGTGGAAAGGTGATGTGAAATTGACTTAGCTAGGTACACACACAGACGTCTGTCCTATCTGTCTGGTATTGTACTGTATAGGAGCAAACTGACAATGAGCATTTGCTTTCAAACACTGGAAAACAGACAATTAGTAAAGCCGTTTGGTTTAACAAATTTATCAAAACAATCTTTTTTTGGTACTTGTTTCCTAGAACGGCCACAATCGTGAGTGATCGTGGCTCTTAATTAAGGGACACGATCCTCACGATGTGGCCGATTTTTTACAATTTTTTCACTTAGATTGACAGAAATCGGGTCAATCGGTCGGTCGCGACCAATTAAAATCGGCCGCGATGCGACCGACCGATTGACCCGATTTTTCCATAGACTTCAATGTTAAAAAAACTTTTAACATTGAAATCGGGAGGATCGCGTCGGTCTTGTGCCATTATAATGGCACAAGATGAGATGGACTTGATTAAGTCCATCTCACATAGGGTAAAATGATAAAAAAGGTGAAATGGCCCAATATGACCCATTTCACATTTTTTATGTGCCCGCCATGACCCCACGATAGACGTCAACCCGAAGCGTGGCGAGCGCAGCGAGCCCGCGAGGGGCGGCGGTGCGCGTCCTCCGACCTTTTCATTCCCCTACTATCCACTAGGGCGTGGAGTGAGAATAGAATAGTGTGGCGAGCGCAGCGAGCCACCGAGCCCGAAGCGTGGCGAGCGCAGCGAGCCCCGCGAGGGGACGCGTATACCTGTGAAGTTAGACGCGTCCCCTCGCGGGGCTCGCTGCGCTCGCCACGCTTCGGGCTCGGTGGCTCGCTGCGCTCGCCACACTATTCTATTCTCACTCCACGCCCTAGTGGATAGTAGGGGAATGAAAAGGTCGGAGGACGCGCACCGCCGCCCCTCGCGGGCTCGCTGCGCTCGCCACGCTTCGGGTTGACGTCTATCGTGGGGTCTAGCCCACTTAGTAACATTTGGGGGGGCAATTGAAACAAATCTGGTGAAAAAAAAAAAAAATCGGGTGAAAAATCGGTCGGTCGGATCGGTCGCATCGTATGCGACCAAATCGCATGCGATGCGATCGATCCGATTTTTTATCTTACGACCACAACGATCTAAATCGTTGTGGCCGTGCTAGGAAACAAGTACCCTTTTTTTTTTTTTTTAATCCATTGTCCAGCATTTGGGAGTAAATGGTTGAATATCAGATGCTTCCAGACATCACCAAATTTTTGCTCCTCTAGATTGAACAGATTATTTATTTACAGGTTCTTATATAGTGCAGCATATTCCATTGCACTTTACAATTGGACAGATAAATCTTTGTGTGTACCCAGCTTAAGGGGTTTTGCCAGTGGCTTAACTATAGCCCCGCAGCCCCCGCCATGGCGGGGAGGCGCTGAGTAACTGTGGGCACCGGTCTCCGCTGCGGGGCTATGTTACACGCGCCCCAGTCTGATGGAGTCCCTCTCCGCCAGCGCTCGCCAGTGGGGAGGTTCTGGCGAGCACTGAGAATCAAAGAGTGGGGCTTCATCTGTCTCATGCGGGTAATACACAGAAAGAACAAGTAAATAACCAAACCCAGCAAGATGACAAGAACTGAACTGGGACTTAGCTGAATCCAGGTGATATGAACCAACAGGATAAATCTAAGGAGGTTCCCCCATCGGAGGTTCCTCAGGATGACCAGGGACCAAGTGACTGAGCTTGTGTGAGCTATAGCTGATGTCAGTAAACAGGAAGGGAAGCTATTTACAGGTGTGCAGCAGCACTAATGAGGAGGGTCATTTACAAATGACATGCAGTTGACACTGCTGGAGAGTATACAGGCATCTCCTGAACTAGAAGACTGCCGGACAAAACTCCCTGCTACAGCCCATGATGCAACGTGGCCTGAGTGAAGCAATGTCTCGGTCGCCTAGCAACGGCTGGCTTGCAGCACACTCGGGAAGGCCTGTTCTCCCATCATCTCCTTCCTGCTGGATCCTGCAGTGTCATGGTGAATGCGATGAAGTCGGTAATATGTGAGCGCTTCACTGTATAGCAAAGTGCTCGCACTTTAGCGTTGTGCCCTGGTGGGGTGGCCCCTCCACAGCCTTCCGCCATGGGTTGTAGTTTAGTGAGGATTCTGAATCGGGCCCAATATCTTGCAGAAGAATAGACAATTATACCTGTCGGGGAAGTGAGGTAATCACCTGCACATGAAAAAGTCTTCTAACTTGTTCTATGTATAGAAGACAATTGAAAAGCTCCCACAAAGCTTAATGAGACGTTTCAATACAGAGTGAAGCCTATTTCTTCACCACTTGAATATAAATAGAAGGCTAAGATTCATGAAAGTACTTTAAGAGCTGGTCTCGATATACTGAAGTTTATATAATATCTTGTATGAGAACATAGCAATTAGAAGTGTAGTACTGTAGACCGGACCCAGCAGATGGTCAGATAAGGGGAGAAGGAAAACTATGCAGTATATTTATAGTGGCTGTTCTATAATAAGCATCTGTCCTTCCTGTTGTGCGTCATTTCTGTGTCTTTTGGCCAGATGTACTAAGCTTCAAAAGTGATAATCAGCTCCTACCTGCCATGTCACAGACTGTGGGGTAGATTTATTAAGCTCGGTGAAGTGATAAAGTGTTTGGTCTTTATCACCGGCCAATCAGCTCCTACCTGTCATTTTTCAAACCAAGCCTGTAACTTCACAGTTAGGAGCTGATTGGCCGATGATAAAGTACTAGCCACATCGGGGGAAATTTACTAAAAAAAAAATAGGTGTATTTGTATCCAGAAATACACTTATTTTTTACATTTACTATCCCAAAAATACGGCAATTCGTAGTCGTACTCGGCTCAAAAAACAGTGAAAAACTCATGTCGACCTAATGACTGTCGACCTAAAACCATGTCGACCTTGACCCATGTCGACCTTTAACCCTGTCGACCTTGGGGACAGTCGACCTTCCGGGGTCGACCTAATGACTGTAGACCTAAGTCTGTTCTGACAGATGTACCGCTTCCATGCAGACAGCACTCGCACAGCCGCTAACACTGTGACCGCTGCCTCTGCTTGGATACAGATGTTTCCTCATACATCTTGCCTCAATAGGCCATGCAGCTCCTGGCCAGTTCTGCTAACGTTGGGTGCATTTTTTGCTGAAAATTCGTCTTATTTGCACACAAGGAGCTTCCGATTATTAAAATGATATGTGGCATGAATATATTCTGTGTGCGACTGTGGCTGTACCTGCATACAGAATGCTATATTACAGTGATTTCCATGAATACACTAATTCATATGCAGATACAGCCTTCACTCACACACAGAATATAGGCATGCTGCATATCATTTTAATCAGCAGAAGCTGCTGATGCCCCTAGGCATTCCAAATGCCCTAGGCAATTGCCTAGTTTGCCTATGCCTAAAGGCCCTCATACACTATGCGATATGGGAACGATTTCACCCGATTCGGATGAATCAGGCAGTGAAATCTTCCCAAATCGCACTTTTAGACATCCCCTCCGATCCGATGCGCGGTCATCGGATCGGGGTCGGGAGGTCGGACGGGCTGCACATAAGATTTGCCAAATCTTATGTGCAGCCCAGCCCCGGAGCCGTGCGGGGGACAGCAGCGGGCGGGGGATGCCGGCTATAGAGAGCTGAGCAGAGGGAGGCTGCATATGGCGCGGGGCTGGAGGAAGCTGTCGCGGTGGGGTGACAGCGGGAGGCGAGTAGGGAGAACTTGATGACATGACGCTGGCTGCCGGGCAGCGCCGCAGCGGCGGGAGCCGGGACTCGGAGCAACAGATAACTTGAAAAAAAAATGCCCATAGAGATGACTAGCAAGCCATTGATTGGCTGAGACCTCTCTCAGCCAATAAGCGATTGGCTGAGAGAGGTCTCAGCCAATCAATGGCTTGCTAGTCATCTCTATGGGTGTTTTTTTTTCCAAGTTATCTGTTCCTCCCGCTCCCGCCGCTGCGGCGCTGCCCGGCAGCCAGTGTCATCAAGTTCTTCCTATTCGCCTCCCACTGTCACCCCACCGCAACAGCTTCCGCTCCCTCCTCCTGCAGCTCCCCAGGGACTGCACTGCATATGATAAATATATGCGATTTATCATATGCAAACCTTGGCACATCAAGTGCCTAATCGTGTGTCCCCCTCCCGGGGAGCTGCAGGGGAAATCAGGTCCGACTTGTCCCTAGGACAAGTCGGACTAATTTATGGGGGCCTTAAGGCCGGCTCTGGGGGGGGAGGGTTGGGTGTGTGTATAATGTGGGGGGTGTATATAATGTGGGGGGGTGGGTTGTATATATAATGTGGGGGAGTGGGGTGTGTATATAATGTGGGGGAGGAGGGGCTTTGTGTAATATAATACAGTGGTGTGTATGTGTACTGGCTGTGATATGATGAGGTGGGGTGTATAATGTAATATAAAAGGTGTGATTACTGAATGTAATATGGGGGCACTGTGTGTAATATGGTTATGTAAACTGGCTGTAATATGGGTGTGGGGAAGGGGTCTGTGTGTAATTTATCATAGTGATGTGTATACTGCAAGGCTGGAAAAAAGGTAGATTGTGAGGCTTTAGCGTTCCCAGTAATGCAGTGCGCGGGTGACGCCATGATGTTGCCCGCGCACAGCAACTGAGGAAGGAAGATCAGCGGCCGCAGTCACAGTGAAGTATCAGTGGGAGGCTCCAAGCTGGACCCAACAGTGGGGATCGTGACAGCTGCAAAGCACAGTATTATTAGAATGCAAGTATATGCCCTGCATGTGGGGGGGATGAGTTTCTATACAGTCCACAGTTTTTTGTTTTATTTATATATGCTTTTATGCAGTGAGATGGGGGAGGGGTGCATTTACAATTGTAAATTCATCCCAGATGCTGCCTGTTATGGAGTTTTGTGCTCCCCATCACATGCAGAAACTGGGATGAACTTGCACTTGTGAAGACACCCCCGCATAACAGAATTCCCTGTGTCAGAATGTAAATTTCAGCTCATTCCCTGAGTCAGAATGTGATTTTCGTGGCACATTCCCTGTGTGTCAGAATGTGGATTTTGGCTCATTTCATGTGTCAGAACGTGAATTTCGGCTCATTCTGTGTGTCAAAATGTGATTCTTTTTTTGCTCATTCCGTGTGCCAAAACATACCTCCCAACAGCCCCGATTTCAGCGGCACAGTCCCGATTATCAGGGCCTTTCCCGCTGTCCCTCCCGCGGCCGTCAGTGTCCCGCGGTGAGGGGGGGGCTGTTGGGAGTCCCCCCAGTCAGCTGCTAATCAGCGGAGAATAAACGCTGTGCGCATGCGCACAACGTCTATTCCCGCAGACAGGGGGCTGGGGGCATGGCTAGAGGCTCACAGAGCCTCTGGGTCATGCCCCCATAGCGGCAAAATGGGGGCATGGCCTCGCGGGAGAGCCGCGAGTATAGACCATGCCCCCTGAATTAAGCCACACCTCCCAGAATTTTCGGCGCGCAGCAGCAAAGTCCCGCCTCCATCACTTCGAAAGTTGGGAGGTATGGTCAAAATGTGAATTTCGTCTCATTCCCTTTGTCAAAATATGAATTTTGGTCACATTCCCTGTGTCAGAATGTGAATCTTGACTCATTCCCTGTGAGTGGACAATAAGCTTAGTTGCACTCTGTGAGAGAAAAGGCCTGATGCGAGCAATGTTGCGTAACTGCACCCTGCAAGAATGGACCATGGCTTGGATGTGGGGTGCAAAGGAGAGGGAGGAGTCGAGAGTGACACCTAGGCAGCGGAGTTGGGGAATGGGGAGATGATGGTAATGTTAACAGTGATAGAGATATGAGTAGGGGGCATAGCTCTGGGTGGGGGAAAGATAATATGATTTTTTTTCATATTCAGCTTCAGAAATTGCTCAGACATCCAGGAGAAGATGGCAGAGAGGCAGTTGGAAACCTGAGAGAGAACAGTGGGGGACAGATCAGCATAGAGGTGATATTGGAAGCCAAAGGAGTTAATGAGTGCACCCAGAGAAGAGGTCGGTACTTATGTAATATTTGGGCTCCCGTTTTTCTTATAAGACCGCGTCCCCTCGCGGGGCTCGCTGCGCTCGCCACGATTCGGGCACGGTGGCTCGCTGCGCTCGCCACACTATATAAAAGTCAACTCCATGCGTAGTTGGATAGTAGGGGTATGAAAAAATGGGGTGCATTTAACATGGGAGCCCAGATAATACATAAGTACCAAGAGGTCTACAGGGAGAACAGAAGGGGGCCAAGGACGGAACCCTGAGGGAACCCAACAGGAAGGATGGAAGGTGGTGAGGCGGAGCCAGAGGCTGAGGAGGAACGGTTGGAGAGGTAAGAGAAAAACCAGTTGAAGACCGTGCCAGAGAGGCCAATGTTTTGGAGTGTGTGGAGGATTAGAGGGTGATCCACAGTGTCAAAGGCAGCAGATTGGTCCAAAATGATAAGCAGGGAGAAGTGACCCTTGGATTTGGCTGGCAGCAGGTTATTGGTGACTTTCACTAGGGCAGTCTCAGTGGAGTGAAGTTGGCGAAAGCAAGATTGAAGAGTATCAAGGATGGAGTGGTCAGACAGGTAGCTGGTGAGACGCCTGTAAACCAGCCGTTCTAGTGTTTTATAGGCAAATGGGAGAATAGAGATAGGGTGGTAGCTTGTGGGAGATAAAGGGTCCAGGTTTGGTTTTTTAAGAATAGGTGAGGCCAGAACATGTTTGAAGGGTGAGGGAAAGATGCCAGTAGAAAGGGATAGGTTAAAGAGGTGAGCAAGGTGGGAGTAGCCAGTGGGGGAAAGGGAACTGAGGAAACGGGAGGGGAGAGGATCCAAAGGACAGGTAGAGGGGGAAGAGGATGAGATGAGGGAGAGGACTTCCTCAGCTGTAGTAGGGCAGAAGGATGACATAGTTGGGTAGTTGGGGGGGGGGGGAGTTGATTGGGAAGGGTGGGCAGCAGAGGGGGTATGGGAGGAGATATCATGTCGGATTAACTCAATTTTAGAGAGAAAGAAGGAGGCAAAGTCAGTGGCAGTTGTGCATTCTTTCCGTGTCTTTGTGTCACTGACAGTAGTTGTGCGTCCTTTCCATGTCTTTGTGTCACTGACAGGTGTTGTGCGTCATTTCTGTGTCTTTGTGTCACTGACAGAAGTTGTGTGTCCTTTCTGTGTCTTTGTTACTGACGGTAGTTGTGCATCCTTTCCCTGTCTTTGTGTCACTAATGGTAGTTGTGTGTCCTTTCCGTGTCTTTGTGTCACTGACAGGAGTCGCACATTTCCCAGCTATTTCAAAGAATGAACAATTTGTACATTTTATACGTGTACTTGGGCAGCACGGACGGTGTAATAGTTAGCATTACTGCCTTACAGCGCTGAGGTCATGGGTCGATTCCCCACATGGCAGAGTTTGTATATTCTCCCCGTGCTTGTGTGGGTTTACTCCGGGTACTCCGGTTTCCTCCCACAATCCAAAAATATACAGGTAGGTTAATTGGCTTCCAACAAAATTAACCCTAGAAAGTGTGTGCGTGTACATGTGGTAGGGAATATAGATTGTAAGCTCCACTGGGGCAGGGACTGATGTGAATGTTCAAATATTCTCTGTAAAGCGCTGCGGAATATATATGCGCTATATAAGAAACTGTTAATAAATAAATAATAAATACTCCAGGTCAGCTTTACATGTGATTAGCTCACTTAAGGCAAAACGAGGGCAGCATAGGCCAGAGTGCAGTTAAGAGCCAGAGTGCAGTTAAGAGCCCGGGGATTTGGGGGTTAAACGCAGATGCAATGCAGCACAGAGCAGTGTATGATTCATAGGCAGGTTAGCATGTGGTGCATCTGGGCCAATTAGCACCAAGAGGGGAGGTAGCTTAAGCGGGGTATATAGGGTCCAGCTCTGGGGTAGGAACTTCCTCTTGGAATCTACACAGTGCAGCACGCGAAGCTAAGTACCTTTTTTCCTTGTTTGTAGGCCTGTATCCCTCGCTAGCTGCAATCATGTCCGGCCGCCCCAGGAGATCTGCACCACCTCCACGGTGGTTGGCAGACGCCGCCCGCCCGCTGGTCACTGTGCCAGCGCGCGGCGGCGGGAGGGGAGGTAGCAGGTCGGCCGCGACCGCGTCATCGTGGGTGCACGCGCCGTCTCCTGCGCTGTCTCTCACAGGGGGGCAGGTTTCCCCCGCTCGCAGAAGCGGCTCCCCGGCTCAGCAGGGCTCTGCTGTGAGCGGGGAGCACGCAGCTTCCTCAGCGCGCACAGGGCGCCCAGCAGCGAGTAGCGCTGCTGGGGACAGCGCTTTGGCGCCATCTGCTGGCGTCCTAACGCCAGGGCAGGCTGGGCAGGCTGTAATGGTCACCCCGCGCGCATCAGGCAGCGGGGTGAGTGATAGTGGCGTTTCACGCAGCGGGGGGGATGGGGGGGTGCCCCCCAGGACCAGTACCCCGTTAGCACAGGGGCCAGGAAGCCCGCTACAAGTCATAACAGGGGGCCCACATGGAGCTATCTTCGGATGACTACAGGGGGTCAGCGCGACGCAGGTCAGGGCCCCCTGGCTTCCCTGGCAAACATCATGGCCCCGGTAAGGGGGCCGCTCCTCCCCTTGGGCTGGGACGGTGGCCGTGGGGGCGCTTTTGCTGGCGGCCGGGTAGATGCCGGTGCCGCTCCCTTTCAGGGGTGGCAGGCCCCGCAGCAGCAATGGCATCAGGGCCAGCAGCCCTTCCCTGCGGCCCCTCAGGGTTTCGCCGGGGCTCCGGCGGGGCAGGGGGGACCCCATTGGTTTGGCCATACAGGTTTCGGTGCGGGCCAGCAAGCTTATATGCAAGCCCCCTTGCAACAGCAGCAGCAGTGGGCGTTTCCCGCCCCGAATACAGGGGGGTACGCGGGGTATCCCATGCCAAACCCACAGTACGGGCCCTACGCAGGGAGCAAACCGGCCCCTTTTCCCTACTTCCCCCAAACAGCTGGACATGCTGGGGGGTTTCCCGGGGGGTATTTTGGGGGGGCATGGCAGGGTGCGGGTGCACCAAACCCCCAGGTCCCAGGTGGGCAACAGCAGTTTTTTTAAGGGGTGGCCTATACACACCCCAACATGTACACCCAGGCTCAACAGGTCAACCAGGTTTATGCGACTGGGGGCCCGGGGAGCTCTGGTACAGCAGCAGGGAGATCGGGGAGGGTGACGGGTTCAGGATATGGTCCTAACACTGCCCCTCTGTCTCCCGAGGTATCCTCAGTCGGTGGTGCGAGTGTCGTCTTCGGAGGGTCGTCTCAGGAGGAAGACACAGAACGGTCCAGGAGGGCTCCTGAATCTCGGCCAGCAACACCAGTGGCGGCTCCAGCCCCAGCCGGGGGTCCAGCACCCGCTGCCACGCGGATCGAGACCCCGGCTTCTACGTCCAGGCCAGAAGCATCTACTCCCGCAAGGCAGGTGGCCACGCCGCGGGTGGACCCCGTGTTTCAAGGCGAGGCTTCAGGAGACGGTGAGCATGACGATACTTCAGAGTGTGCATCCTCTTCCTCCCACTCGTCAGCTAGCAGTGACGAGTCAGGGTCCCCCAAGCGCCCGCGCAAGTTTGCAAAAATGGTTGCGCGCGCGGTAGCTAAGAAAGTGGGTGGCACTAAGCGGGTTAGGAAGGAGGCGGAGCAGGAATTAGTTCCCCCGGCAGGCGATATGGTCCATTGCACCAATACCGCCGTGTCTCGGGGCCTGCGTAAGGGGATGAAAGATTTTGAGGCAGCCAAGAAGGCGGGGAGCGGTAGTGAGGCGGCCTTCAAGGGCTTCCACAATTGGTTTAAAGGTTTCCTGATCTTCGCCTCATGTTACCTAAGCACACGGCCGGGTGAGCACGTGAACGTCTTGCGCTACCTGTTCCTGGTAAACGAGACGTTCACGGACTATAAGGGTCAGGCGTGGCGGAATTACGACGAGAAATTCCGCCTCGCCCATGCTGGGTCCAGGGTCATGCCCATGGGCTGCAAGCGCGTGGAGATATGGCTCGAGGTCATCGGGAAGGGGCAACATAGCTCAGATAGCTCAGGCAGGAAGCCATTTCCAGCGGCGAAACCCGGTTCCAAAGCCGGCGGCAAAGGGAAGTGCTTTGCATTTAACGAGGGCAAATGTGACAGGGGCGCCAAGTGCCGCTTCCGTCACGAATGCAGCAACTGCGGGGGGGCACCCTTCCAAATCTTGCAGGTCAGCAGGCAAGGGCGGTGACCAGGGGGACTCCGGCACTAGCGGAAAGTAAGGCCCCGTCCCCAATTGTAGTAGAAGCACTGGCCCACAGGTTAATGGCGTACCCCAACAGGGCAGACGCACGGTTTTTATTAGATGGTTTTATTTTCGGTTTTCCCCTCCCTATCCCCGACGGAATCAGAGTTTCCTCCATTAGGAATCTCAAGTCCGCCAGGGATTTCCCCGATGTGGTCCGCCAGAAGGTTCAGGCTGAGGTGGCCCTGGGCAGGATGGCGGGCCCCTTCCAGGGGGACCCCCTACCTGACATGTGTTTTTCCCCCCTCGGGGTGGTCCCTAAGAAGACCCCAGGTAAATACAGGTTGATACAACACCTGTCACACCCCCACGGCGCGTCAATAAACGATGCCATCCCAGACGAGTTCTGTAGTGTGCAATACCAGCTATTTGACGAGGTGCTGGACATAGTCCGGGGCTTTGGCCAGGGAGCCCTTATGGCCAAACTGGATATTGAGTCCGCGTTTAGGCTCCTCCCATTGCACCCCAGTTCCTTTAGGTTCATGGGTTTTAGGTTGGATGGGGGCTCTTACATTGATAAGTGCCTGCCGATGGGCTGTTCTGTCTCCTGCTCCTACTTCGAGAAATTCAGTACGTTTCTGTACTGGTGCATACAGAGCAGTACTGGATGTACGGGCGTAGCCCATTACCTGGATGACTTTCTCTTTGTGGGACCAGGAGACGACAGCACATGCGCAAATATATTGTCCCGGGCGGTTTCCCTGCTGGCGGAGCTGGGGGTCCCCATAGCTGCAGACAAGACAGAGGGCCCCACTAGGGTCCTATCTTACTTAGGTATATAAATAGACTCGGCCGCGGGGTGCTGCCGCCTACCTGCAGATAAGGTGACAAAGCTCCAGGGGTTAATAGTTGAGTGCTTGCAAAGGAAGAGGATTCAGCTGAGACTATTGCAGTCCCTGCTAGGATCCTTTAATTTTGCCTGCCGCATCATTCCCATGGGTAGAGTATTCTGCCGCAAGCTTGAGAGGGCCACGGCGGGGGTGCGGGACCCCCACCACACGGTCAGGCTGTCACAGGAAATGCGGGACGACCTGGGAGTGTGGTCCGCATTTCTCGGGCAATTCAATAGAGAGCTAATATGGCCCACAGAACCGGAATCCAGCAAGGAGCTGCAGCTCTTCACAGATGCTGTCGGCTCCACTGGATTCTGGGCTTATTTCCAAGGGGAATGGTGTGTTTCGCGGTGGCCGCAGTCATGGATTGACAGGGGTTTCACGGTCAATCTTTTACTGTTGGAGCTGTTTCCCATTATAGTATCGGTGCAATTATGGGCAGCAAGATTGGCGAATCGGAACATAGTGTTCTGGTGCAACAACCTGGGGGTGGTTCACGCTATTAACAATCAGAGGGCGTCTTCCCCGGTGCTCCATTGCCTGAGGAACAACATTCATTTCCGAGCTAGGCATGTCCCTGGCATAGAGAACACTATAGCTGACGCCCTGTCTAGGTTTCAGTTTACAAAGTTTCGGGAGCTGGCTCCTGAAGCGTCACCCCTTGGGCTTAGGTGTCCAAATCTTGTATGGCAGATCATAGAATCGGCATGACGGGTTTGGCACTGCTGTCATTGGCGCCCTCCACCCGCAGGGCTTACACGGCGGCCTGGAGGGACTGGGAGGAGTTTCAGTCGGCACCGGACGCTTGCGGTAAGTCGGTCGAGGACCGGTTGCTCGCATTTGTCTGGGGCCATTACATAAGGGGCAGGTCAAAGTCGGCTATGGCGGCGGCTTTGGCAGGTATCACTTTCCACGCCCGTCTGAGAGGGGAGCGGGATCCCACAGGGTCGTTTATTCTGACTAAAGCTTTAAGGGGATGGGCTAAGCAGCGGCCAGTGCCTCCTGACACTCGGCGACCGATAGATGAGCGCATGCTGGGGGAATTAGTAGCCTGTCTGGATAAAGTGGCCGATAGCGCTTTCGAGGCTGCGCTGCTGAAGGTCGCTTTTTCATTCGCCTTCTTTGGGGCATTCAGGATCGGAGAATTGGTAGCTGCGAGTAAAAAGGCCCAGTCTGGTCTCCGGTCTGAGGACGTGGTTCTCCATGAGGACCATGTCCTGTGTAGGATTCAGAGATCCAAAACTGACCAGTTGGGGAGAGGCAGTTGGGCCACCCTGCGAGCCAGTGTGGACCAAGCCATTTGTCCCGTAGCATTGAGCAGGGACTATGTGTCCCGCAGGCCGGTTTCAGCCATGCAGTTTTTGGTGCACACAGATGGCGTGCCCCTCACCCGGTTTCAGTTCGGGGCTGTATTTCGGCGGTGCTTGACCGATTTAGGCCTGCGGGCGCAAGACTACGGGACACACTCTTTTCGCATAGGGGCTGCAACGTGCGCAGCGGCGGCGGGGCTTCCACCTTCTGCCATACAGAGGGTCGGGAGGTGGAAGTCATGGGCTTATAAGAAATATGTAAGATTAGATAAGATAGATAAGGTAGATAAGTTGTAGTATGCGCCTGTTGCGCCAGCCCAAAAACGCAAGTTTACAATCGGTTCTGGAACGGCTAGCGTTCTGGAATCGACGGTGTGGAGTGAATTTTTTACTTTTTCCTTCGAGGTAGAACTAATTCAATTCGGCTGTCACCAAAGTTCACCGGAGGTTTTTTTTTTAAGTTTTTCACCTTCACTTGGGCTGTATTTTTGCATTCTGGTTGTGTTTACAGTATATGTTATATTGATGTTAACGTTAGGTTTCTTCTTTTTCAGCCCCTTCCTTTTCCTCACCACCTCGGGGGATAGTTTGGGTCGTGGGTCACTCTTATATTTTTTGGGCGGCCAGGCATCCCATGGCCGCCAAGGCGTCAGGCCTAATCCGAGCCGACTCAGTTCAGTGGTTTGGGGTTAGGGGACTTCAGTGGGGCGGGCTTTATAGCCTCCTGGTTAACAAGGCCCGCAGCTCAGGGCGCCCCGACACACTGATAATACACCTAGGGGGCAACGACCTGGTTAAAAATACGGGGCTCTCCCTCATTTGCAGCATAACTGCGGACCTAGAGCGCATTGCGGCCCTTTGGCCAGGCGTGCTGATAGTGTGGTCCGACATTGTCCCCCGGCTTCAGTGGCGGGGCTGCAGGAATGCAGTTGCCATGGATAGGGCAAGGCGGAAGGTTAATCATGCTGTTTCCCGGAGGGTACACGCCATGGGGAATAAGGCAGTACGACACCCCACGATAGTCAGGGAGTCGGCCCATCTCTTTAGGTCTGACGGGGTCCACCTGTCTGACGCGGGCATGGAGGTTTTCTTGGGCGACATCTTTTCTTGTGTAACTCAGCAATAGTTAGGCATGTAGGTCTAGTTGAGGGGTGGCGGGCCTGGTCCCGGGCGACCTTGTGTTATGTCTGGGGAACCTCGGCAGTGGCGAGAAGGCGCTCTCGACCAGCAGTCGGGTGAGGTGTCAGGTGGTCACCGTGCGGTATTACCCCCCCTTGCCAGGATGGTGGGCGAGTCCCGAACTGAGCGGGGACGGTGGGCACTTCCTTGAGGTGTCCGTGCCCTACCTTAGAGGGGGCGGGGAGCCGTCACGGTGCAGGCTGTACCTTACGTAAGGGGTGTGTTTGTTAGATTGGAGCGATGCAGTCGCTGCCATTGGCATACACCTCTGACTGGTGCTGGTCTCAAGTGCTTTCTTGGCCATCCCTTTGATAGACTAACAAGGGTCATACAACCTAAATAAATAACTTGACCATTTTAAACTTATGCCATGGTTGTCTGAGTCTTATTTTTAGATAAGGTGTCCGCGTGAATTATTTCTAGGAAGTAATGTAAGGGTAACAACACAAGGTAACCAACATAATCCCTTGGGCGCCTTAGGCAAAACGAGGGCAGCATAGGCCAGAGTGCAGTTAAGAGCCCGGGGATTTGGGGGTTAAACGCAGATGCAATGCAGCACAGAGCAGTGTATGATTCATAGGCAGGTTAGCATGTGGTGCATCTGGGCCAATCAGCACCAAGAGGGGAGGTAGCTTAAGCGGGGTATATAGGGTCCAGCTCTGGGGTAGGAACTTCCTCTTGGAATCCGGATCCCCACCCTCCCATCCCTTCTTTTCTTTCCTCTCTCTGGTGCTCATTGCCTTCGGGCTGTCCAAACAATTCGGTAAATTTAATTTTAGTTTAAAAATCGGCGAGAAGGCGCTCTCGACCAGCAGTCGGGTGAGGTGTCAGGTGGTCACCGTGCGGTATTACCCCCCCTTGCCAGGACGGTGGGCGAGTCCCGAACTGAGCGGGGACGGTGGGCACTTCCTTGAGGTGTCCGCGCCCTACCTTAGAGGGGGCGGGGAGCCGTCACGGTGCAGGCTGTACCTTACGTAAGGGGTGTGTTTGTTAGATTGGAGCGATGCAGTCGCTGCCATTGGCATACACCTCTGACTGGTGCTGGTCTCAAGTGCTTTCTTGGCCATCCCTTTGATAGACTAACAAGGGTCATACCACCTAAATAAATAACTTGACCATTTTAAACTTATGCCATGGTTGTCTGAGTCTTATTTTTAGATAAGGTGTCCACGTGAATTATTTCTAGGAAGTAATGTAAGGGTAACAACACAAGGTAACCAACATAATCCCTTGGGCGCCTTATAGTAGATGTATGAATTGTTGTCATGGGGAGAAGCAGCATTAGCACCGTGATTTGCGCTGACATGTATGAAGGAGGAGAAGCATGCTCACTGACATGCGTGTTATGTACCCTGGTCACTATAAGATACTGTGGCGCACTGATAGCAGGAGCAATGCAGCACTGATCATTCTGATACCTGCAGCTATCGATATTGACAGCCACAGCTGCTGTTCTTCATACATGACAGCATAGACAGCACTGCCCCCGGCTGCAGAATCATGTGAGATCTTGCGCATGCCCAGTGAGCCAGCCAGGATATCACACGGTGCATCACCTCACCTCTAGGCAGACAGCAAATTCTCACTCATCCACTACAGCATCGGCGAGGTTAATGCATTTATCCCTAATGACTAATGAAATGGTCTATCGGGTGACAGCGGGAGGCATTATAGCCACACATATCATGCGGATATAATGCATTTACCCCTAATGACTAATGAGAGGGTCCAAAAGGTTGATTCATGTATGTGTAATGCAGTTGTATAAATCAGATTTTGTAAAGATGTAGAAATCTGTTTTCATTTTCCGCGTAACCTATGTAGGTTAATCACAAACTTTACATTTTTCTGTTGTCTGGATTTGGGTAGAAAGAATTCCAGACCAAAGAGGTGGATTTTTTTGTCTTCTGCCCAGGCATGACAATGGGCTTTTTCTTCCCACGGACAACAACTGTCTCCACCGGTGCCTGATTCAAACAAACCACAACAGAATCCTCCTCAGCGACAGCTACACCAATATCCTCATCCTTATGTACTTCTACATGCAGGGGTGTCAAACACAAGGCCCGCGGGCCAAACCGGCCCGCCAGACCTCTTCATGTGGCCCGCGCAGCCGCAGCCAGCCTTCACCTTTTATTCTCCATTTTTTTCTTTAAACAAGAAAGCCGCCTCTTCAGCGCATGCGCGGCAGCCTACAAGCCAGAGAACATCTGCCCTCTAGCGCAGTGCCGCCGGTCGTCAACCCCTCCTCCACTCCCACCTGCTGTATAGGAGCCAGAGAGAGGAAAGAGCAGGTCCGTCATGGTGAATGGTGCTGCTGCTGCTGTGCGCTCCAGGTCACTTACTGCTGAGTGTGCACTGCACAGTGACCGGGAGCACGCTGCCCCTCACTCCTGGATAGATAGTGCGAGGAGCGCTACTCACAGGAGGGAGGGGGAAATGCGCCTGTGTGAGAGCGCAGCTGTGTCCTTGGTGGTGGAGCAGCTCAGACTGGAGTGGACGCATCAGAGCGGGTAAGTGTCAAACTCTCTGCCTATGTATGTGTGTGTGCACTGGCACATTGCAGCCCATCATTAATTGCTGTGTCCCATGATAATAAGCAGGACATATGCCCTAAGACTGAGTGCTGCCCCCCTGTGCAGGCAGCGTGTGCCCTAATGCACTGCAGTTCACAGCAATAGCAGGAGGGAAATGCTACTGCTGAGTTACAGTGGTATTATTTGGGACATACTTGTATGAAGGACACTATTATGATAATATAGAGTGGACACATAGTCCTACAGATACAACCGGCCCTTTGAGGGTGACCAAACTGCTGATGCGGCCCCCGATGAATTTGAGTCTGACACCCCTGTTCTACAGTGACATGCTCAATGTCAATAGCAGCAACTAGACTGGTGTTGCTCCTCCCAGCACTTGCAGAGGGTGTGGAAAGGGGGTAAGGAACCTCCTCTTCCCAAAATGTTGGGAAGGTTGGGACTAGACATCAAAACTGCTGACACATTTGTTCTCTCCTTGGGGATTTGTGATATCTCTGTTGAACACACAGTTGTTTCCTGTGCTTTTGGCCGCTTAATTAATTAATGCAGTGGCCCCTTCGCTGGCCACCGCATTCTTAACAATTGCGCACCGCGCCCCAGCGAAGGGGCCACCGCATTCTTAATAATTGCATATGCTCTAACATATGGGATTATTAACACAAGGGACAGCTTTTGCGATAAGAGCTATCTCTTGTGATGCGGCTGGACTTCCAGGTCTGAGACCCAAGAGTCCACCTGCGAATGCACAGAGTGCCAGGTCCGGCCGCCAGGGCCGGCAATAGAAATCTTGGGGCCCTGTACACTGATATTTCTGCCCCCCCCCTTACGTAATCCCAAACCCACACAACCGCCCGGATCCAGGGGGGCCTTTCTGACTTCAGTTGGGGACTTGTCTTCTCCAACTGTCCCATCGTGCTCCGCCTCCTGCTGCGACAAGAAGGCACTAGGCAGGGCAGGAGGCAGCCCCAGCACAGAGTGCAGAGCAGATTTCACAATGGGGCCGTGCATGCACAGTGCACTGCAAACAGGAGACAGCCGACTCAGCCTCCGAGCGCTGAGCGGCTGCTGCCTGCACTGTACGCGCGGACAGTCACGGACACTAGTCTCTAGTCCATACACACTCACACAGCAGCCAGAGAGACCCGGTGGAAGCATACACTTCTGTCTCTTAAAAAAAATATAAGCCTCTGTCACTTAAACAAAAAAAATACACCTCTGCCGCTTAAAAAAAAATACACACACCTGTCAATAAACACATTCACCTCATATACTTAAACACCCAAAATAAATTAAAGACTCCTCCCCGCGCCCCCCATGCCATGGACCACATGCACCACCCATACTGTACAGCACTCACCGGAGCCGGCCCTAGCCAATTTGATGCTCTAGGCAAAATTTTGGCTGGTGCCCCCTAGCACTACCACTAATTCCGCTTCTGATCCAGCACCCCTCTCCCAGCACAGCAACCATCACATATCAGCACAGATCATTGTTGCCGATTCTGTGGGTGCTCAAGGGACCAAGCACCCACAGGAATTAATGAGGACCCACGTGCATGTAACTCCAGAGACCTGTGCATGTGCAGTAGACTCTGGCACAATTCCAGAGTCTACTGCAGTGACGCAGAGGAGGGTGCCCAATCAGAGCTGCACACACCCCCTACTCTCTTAAAGCATATCTGCTGGAGCAGGGGAATAACCAGGGTGTGTCGACTCCTGCTTGGGGCAGGTGGCTGATGTCACATGAATTTGGCCATCTCCAGCCAAGATAAAAGTCAGTCTAGACTGACTTTTTATCTGTGAATGGGGAAAAAATCTTTCGATGGTCAGTGACCATCAAATGATTTTTCGCTTGTGCGGATGCATGCGAGGGGATGTGTAAGCATAAACATCCCCTCGCATGCAAATTCAGGGTTTTGTGTGAGGTGGGGAGGCAGACGTTCGGCCAGGCGGTGATTACCTGGTTGCTAGGCTGCGAACATACGCAGTCTAGCAACCAGGTCTGAATCAGACCCTTAGTTTTAGTGCATCCACAAAAAAAGACAATAGGCGTCACTCTTCACACTGTAGTTGAAGTGCAACAGCGTACTTTGATGTCGACATTACATTTCAAGGCATGGAAGCCTAAAGAAATTAGGACATGTGGCAAGTGAAGTGTGTAACATAAAAATACAGACAGTGCCTGTGCAAGTGCAGAGAGAAAAAGGTGGTCCCTCACACACACACTACTCTCTGTTCCCCCAGTCCCTACACATGACAGTGCACACATTACCTTCTGCTCCAGTGACCTCAGGAGACAGCCAGTGGAAAAAGGATCAGCACTGCAGCAGCCAAGACTGACTGCACTCAGTGTCCGGCCCCAGGCAAAGTCAGGGCGTGGCCTAATCGCGAGCCCACGTGGCCATGCCCCTTTTAGAAAAACTACCCTAAAGTGTTTACCTTCTTAAATTAGTGATCAGAGTGGTATAAGAGCGAGGTGGGCAGGCACAGCCCGGGGTTCCAGTGCTCAGCAGCCTCCCCAATGGGCACAAAGTGAGTGTTCCTGATCCCCACTCAGGAGAATGTCTATGTGCCGAGGCGCACTCACACAAATATGCATCACCTGGCCGCTGCACTCTGTAAGGAGCAGAGTGTGTCACTCTGCTTGGGAAGTCCCTGGATTGGAAGGAGCTCCTGCTCCATTCAGCGGGCATATTCAGACTCCGCACCGCTCTCCCCAGCTCTGAGCTCTGTGACTTGACTACTGTCTGTTTAGGTTGCAAGACGTGTAGTCACACGGGTGGGGGCGGGGCGGCACGCACAGTAGACGGCAGTGGGGGTAACACAGCCTATAGACGGGCCCCGGTCAGGGCAGGTCTCTGGGGCCCTTCAGATCGCCAGGGCCCATCACACATGTCCCCCTTGACCCCCCCTGTCGCCTGCCCTGCCGGCCGCAGGGCATGCTGGGAGGGATCTGTGATGGATCCCTCAAACATTGCTGCGGTAAGAAGCCATAGGCTTCTGCAGGGAATCCCCAGCTTTTGCTGACACTGCGGAGGGGCAACAGAGAATACAGAAATGCTGTAAAAACCCTGATAACGAGGTTTTTACCGCATTTCTGCTTTAGAGAACCCATTGTTTGCAAAGAAGCAGGGGCATAACTACCATAGGTCCAGGGGGTGCAGTTGCCTTGGGTCTGAGAGGGGCCACTTTCCCTGTCACAGTTACATACCTCCCAATTTGTGTCCGTATGAAATAGGGACACTCGCGCGGCAAAGCCGCGCGAGCGTCCGAAAAGGGGGCGGGGCGTATGCAAATGAGGGCGCGGCTTATGCTAATTAGCCGCAACCTCATTTTCATACGAGAAAAAACAGCGTCTATTTTACTAGATTGGGGGTCTCCCAACTGCCACCCCCCGCAGCGGGACAATGCCTGCCGCGGGTGGGACAGCGGGACATGACCCGAAAATCGTGACTGTCCCTCTAAAATCGTGACAGTTGGGAGGTATGCAGTTACATGTATTATATAAAAGGTGTAGCTACCATAGGTACAGGTCATGCAGCTGCTGTAGGGCCAGAGCTGAGAAGGGCCACCTTCCCTGTCACAGTTACATGTGTTCTATACAGGGGTGTAATTACTATGGGTGCAGCTGCTATGGGGCCCAGAACTGTGAGGGGCCACCTTCCTGTCACAGTTACATGTCTTATATACAGGGGTGTAGCCAGGGCCGGCGCCACCACTAGGCAAGGTTAGGCATTTGCCTAGGGCGCCGGCCACTGGAGGGCGGTAGTGAGCTGGCCTGGCCAGCAGCAGCAGCAGGAGGAAGCTAGTGCTCCTTTGCGGAGCTAGTGAGTTACAACAACTCACTGCTCCATCCTCTGATCCCCGTACACGGACGGAGTAGATCCTTCCTTCTCTTCTCACTGCTGCTGCTGTCAGGCAGCAGCCAGCAGCCACGCACCCCTATCTTGCCTCCCCTGTGAGCAGGGGAGCGACGCTGCACTTCCCTGCTGCTGATGACTCTTGGCTCTGAGTCTATAGTATATATATCAATATCAGCCTTCACTGGCTGAGAATGATCAGTCAGCCCCGCCCCCTTTCCAGTACTACTCGGCCTCTCCAGGCCCCAGCGGCGTCAGGAAGACTGGCCTGGCAGCATGAATGGCAGCAGAGCTCAGCACACACAGTGCCTGCAGCATGGTGTGGTGAGACACAGACAGAAGAATCTTTCCTGCTGTCTTGTAGGTGAGTGCAACTTTGCTGGGGGGGAGGGGGGATGGGGGAGAAGAGCAGGAGCACGAGCACAGTGTGGGATTGGGAATAGGGTAAAATGCAGTGTGGAAGGGGGGAGTTAGGAGGATGTAGTAAAGTGTGGAAAATGCACAGTGTGTGATGGGGGTGGTATGCACTGTGTGTGGGGGATGGGGTGGTATGCACTGTGTGGGGGATGGGGTGGTATGCACTGTGTGGGGGATGGTAGTTAAGATGTACAGTGTCTGGGGTGGGGGTGGTATGCACTGTGTGGGGGATGGGGTGGTATGCACTGTGTGGGGGATGGTAGTTAAGATGTACAGTGTGGGGGATGGGGATGGTATGCACTGTGTGGGGGATGGGGATGGTATGCACTGTGTGGGGGATGGTAGTTAGGATGTACAGTGTGGGGGATGGTATGCACTGTGTGAGGGATGGGGGTGGTATGCACTGTGGGGGATGGTAGTTAGGATGTACAGTGTGTCTGGGATGGGGGTGGTATGCACAGTGTGGGGGATGGGGGTGGTATGCACAGTGTCTGGGATGGGGTGGTATGCACTGTGTGGGGGATGGGGGTGGTATGCACTGTGTGGGGGGATGGGGGTGGCATGCACTGTGAGGATGGTAGTAAGGATGTACAGTGTGTCTGGGATGGGGGTGGTATGCACAGTGTCTGGGATGGGGGTGGTATGCACAGTGTCTGGGATGGGGGTGGTATGCACAGTGTCTGGGATGGGGGTGGTATGCACAGTGTCTGGGATGGGGGTGGTATGCACAGTGTCTGGGATGGGGGTGGTATGCACAGTGTCTGGGATGGTGGTATGCACAGTGTGGGGGATGGGGGTGGTATGCACAGTGTCTGGGATGGGGGTGGTATGCACTGTGTGGGGGGATGGGGGTGGTATGCACTGTGTGGGGGGATGGGGGTGGCATGCACTGTGTGGGGGATGGTAGTAAGGATGTACAGTGTGTCTGGGATGGGGGTGGTATGCACAGTGTCTGGGATGGGGGTGGTATGCACAGTGTCTGGGATGGTGGTATGCACAGTGTGGGGGATGGGGGTGGTATGCACAGTGTCTGGGATGGGGGTGGTATGCACTGTGTGGGGGGATGGGGGTGGTATGCACTGTGTGGGGGGATGGGGGTGGCATGCACTGTGTGGGGGATGGTAGTAAGGATGTACAGTGTGTCTGGGATGGGGGTGGTATGCACAGTGTCTGGGATAGGGGTGGTATGCACAGTGTGGGGGATGGGGGTGGTATGCACAGTGTGGGGGAGTTAGGATGTACAGGTAGGGGGTGGCATGCACATTGTGGGGGATGGGGGTGGAATGCACAGTATAGCCATCCGACAATACGTTCTGCCTCCTAGACCCATAACCGTTAACCTTCCGTTATTATTATCTTTTTTTTTTGTTTTTTTTTTGTTTTCTGTACACTTTGAATGTTTTGGTTGCCAGGCAGCAGCACCTGAGGTATGCAACGTCACTTTCTTCCAGTAGTCGCTGTGCTGGACGGGTTGCGGGTACACGTGTTCTAAGTAAGTATAAGGTGAGTTGTTTGTGTGTATTTTTATACCCTGATGACGAAAAATTTAACTTTTTTTTTCAAAACGTTGGCTAACTGCTGCCTGTAAATACATTTATTTGACCTGAGTGCCGCCACATTCCTCCTCCCTCCCATCTCATCTCCCCCAATTCCTTCCTCATCTCCTCCTTTTTCTTCCCCATCCTCCCCCTATTCCTTCCTCTTTCCAACCAGTATCCGCCTATTCCTTACTCTATCTTCTCCCTCTGTTTCTTCCCCTCCCCCGTATCCCTTATTCCTTCCTCCCACCAGTCTCTCTCTCTCTCTCTCTCTCTCTCTCTCTCTCTCTCTCTCTCTCTCTCTCTCTCTCTCTCTCTCTCTCTCTCTCTCTCTCTCTCTCTCTCTCTCTCTCTCTCTCTCTCTCTCTCTCTCTCTCTCTCTCTCTCTCTCTCTCTCTCTCTCTCTCTCTCTTCTCTCTTCCCCCCCCCCCCCCCCCCCTTTTTTCTCAGTCTCTCCCCTTTTTTCTCTCGCTCCCCTTCGTGGATTATATTCCATACAGGGTTACTTATAAAATTCACCTTACTGTCTGGGAGGGGGTGAAATATGGGGGAGGGGGGGGGGGGGGGCGCAATAGACTGAACTTTGCCTAGGGCGCCACTAAACCTTGCACCGGGCCCTGGGTGTAGCAACTATAGGTACAGGGAGTGCAGCGGCTATGGGGCCCAGAGCTGAGAGAGTCCACCTTCCCTGTCACAGTTACATATGTTATATACAGGGGTGTAGCTACCATAGGTACAGGGAGTCCAGCTGCTATGGAGCCAGAGCTGAGAGAAGCTAGCTTCCCTGTGGATGGAAAGGTGGACAGTAATTAGGTAAACATGAGAATGGTCGATATGGAAAAGGTTGACACATGAAAGGATAACATCAGTTTTTCTAGAGGTGTTTGTGTTAACATCTGTTGACATAGACATCAATTAGTGTAGCATGTACCCTCCCATGGTTTGTTTCGCTTGCCATGCTTTTTGCATGACACTTTACCGTTACCAATCGATGTTAGAGTATGAAAGAAATAAACATGAAAAAAAATGTCTGACTTTTTGGTGTCTACATATTGACTGTTGATCTAGGCCCTGTACACCTATAAACTGCATACCCCAAGTTACATGTGTTCTATACATTTTTCACCATTGGTGATACATAAGGGCCCTTACAAACTTTTGCTGTGGTGCCTAAAAATTAGAGATGTGCAGGCTCTTATTTACTCTGATTTCAAAGCAGGATCATATTGGCTATCAACTGCCAAAAACTGTCATGTGATTTGGGATAGCCAATAAGATCCTGCTTTGAAATCAGAGTAAATCAGAGTAAATCAGAACCTGTACATTTCTACTAAAAATATCTAGTTACCATATATACTCGAGTATAAGCCTACTTTTTCAGAACATTTTTTTATGCTGAAAAAGCCCCCCTCGGCTTATACTTGAGTGAGGGTCCCACTTGAGTCAATACGTTTTCCCAGTTTTTTGTTGTAAAATTAGGTGCCTCGGCTTATATTCGGGTCGACCTATACTCGAGTATACACAGTACTCCCCTGAGAGGAAGCGTAGACCATAGGCTACTGCAGCTAATGCTATCTTCAGATGACAGCTTTGTGGACCCTTATTTTCTTAAGTCTATGAGGGCTGCGGCTGGGGATATAAAGACATCCGCTGTACCCTTAAGCCCCGTACACACGGGGGAGATATATTGCTCAGCAATATGTTGCTAGCGATATATTGCTGAGCAATATATTGCCCTGTGTCTCCTGTTCATCAGCAACCAGAGATGGTCGCTGATTAAAAAGAAACTGCCGGGGGAGCCCGGCAGTGGAAATCAGCTGGTCGCAGGAGCATGTTCCTGCGACCAGCGATCACTACAGGGGTAAAAACGTGAGCGCGCACCCGGCGATATATCGCCGGTGCACACTCCCATTGCGGGCAATATGGTCGCTCAGCGACCATATTGTCCGCGATATTACACAAAATCGCCCCGTGTGTACGCACCTTATCTCTGAGCTATGTATGTGTATGTAAGCTGTGTATATGTATGTAAGCAGTGTATGTGTATGCAAGCTGTGATTGTGTATGTGTCAGACTGGCTGCCTGCAGAATGCCCTCACTATTCCAGTATTGACCGTCCACTGTTAGAGAATCCTCTTTCGCGTTGCACCTGCCACATAATAACGCCTCAGCACATTTCCCAGCACTGGGTGATATGACATCACTGGAACAGCTGAGGTCACACCAGGACACAGCACTCACAGACAATACAGCGCCGCCTCACATAACTCCATCGCTTTTCATCATTTTATTAAAGCTTGCTGAATAATATGTATAAATGGGATTTACATTTGTTCCCATCTGTGGCTTATTTCCCTTTATGGCAGTAGTATAACATAATAATCACATGAATCTTTCCCAAACGGTATACCGTTGTTAGGTCGACACTACCTAAGGTTGACATGCATTGTGTTGACCATTGGCTTGACAATGGCTAGGTCATCAGTCAAAAAGTCGCATGGGGTTTTTCCACTTTATTCGAGCCAACATGTGCCGGCAGGCGATATTTCATGCCTTACCATCCACCCGGGCATGGAGGGAGAATAGAAAAGTGTTCATGTTGACCATGATGACATTCAGGACGAAAAAAAGGGAAATACCCATTTCGACCTTTTGACTGTCAACCTAACCATTCTCTACCTAATGCTTGTGTTGATGTTCCATCCATGTCGACCTGAGGCATGTTGATCTATAGTCCTGGGCTATGCACAGACTGCACACACTGGGAATCATTCCATGATGAGCGGATTTGCAGAGAATCCCAGATCCCCGGTAAGCGATACGCTGAATTGCACTGTGGTGGCGCGGCTGTTACCTGATCACAGGGCTCCGAAAATACTCACTATGCTTTCCAACAGCAATGAAAAAACAAACATTGTTTGGAAAGGTATGGGTCATTGGGTCGACCACTGAAGGCTGGGTCGACCACTGCCCAGTGGTCGACCCAATGACCAATACCTTTGACCCAATGACCCATGCCTTCAGTGGTCGACCCAATGACCTATACCTTTCCAAACAATGTTTGTTTTTTCATTGCTGTTGGAAAGCAGTGTGTGCAGTCTGTGCATAGCCCAGGACTAATGCAGCGGCTGCCATAGAATCAGGCTGATTGAGGGTGGAGCTGATGTCACATGAGTTCCCCTCATATACCTGACCATGCCTACGTTTTCCCTGGCACTCCCATGTAACAGCTGCTCACCATGGAATGATTCCCCAGTGTATGCAGTTTGTGCGCAGCCCAGGACTTACTCATTGGCTGAGATAGAATCAGGCTGATTGGGGGCGGAGTTGACATCACATGACTTCTTCTATAACTCCTGGCCATGCCAGCATTATCCCTGACACTCCCAGATAACAGCCGCTCACCATGTAATTTTTCCCCAGTATGCGCAGTCAGGGCTGCCAAGAGAAATCCTGGGCCCCGGTACAACAGCGTCACGGGGCCCCCCTGGAGTGGCGAGCTACAGAAAAGAGGTGTGGCCATTAAAGGATATAGGGGTGTGTACCACACCATATAATCTTTATGCAAAACAATAGTAGACCCCTTATACTTGCCCCTTACACATTATGCTACACAGAATGAGCCAAAATTCAAATCGATTATTTGCCGCCCCGTTCGCATCCAGCAGCGTGGGGTGGTGGATATGGGTTGCGCCCATGGGAGTAAGGGGTCGTGGCCACAGATGGGCAGATAGCGGCAGGGTCCCTGCGGAGGATGGGAACTAGGTAATAGCTCCCATCCTCCGCAAGGACCCCACTGCTGTCTGCCCATCCGTCACAGGGACCCTCTGCCCCCCTGCACTGACCAGACCCCTATGCCATACAGCAGGGGTGGCCAGCCCACGGCTCCTCTCTCCAAGATCTGTGGCTGGCACGATCATCCCCATTTGAAGCGCCGCCTCTGGAGTATAAGGATCCCAAGCTCACACACGCAGCAGGGAAAGTGGCAACAGTTCTTTCAACCTGCTGGCAAGAAGCAGCAGATGCCACTACTTGCAGTATCGCCGAGCTGTGCTGCCGGTATCTGCTGTGTCCCCCAAAGCTACAGATCCGGCGCCAAGAGCAGCTGCATTGTGATGGCCAGCGGTATGTGCACCTGGAGGGAGAGGGGGGATTGTGTCCATTAAACCTCTTTAATCTCATTCTTAGATTCTCTAAGCTTTAAAAGTGATAAAATAGAGAGTGACAAACAGCCAGCCTATCAACTCCTGTCTGACATTTTTTAAACACAGTCTGTGACATGGCAGGTAGGAGCTGACTGGCTGGCTGTTAATCACTCTCCATTTTATCACTTTTGAAGCTTAGAGAATCTGGCCCATAGAGAGAGAAGGTGTTAGGGAGAGGCAGGGAGTGAGTGAGAGAGAGATGGAGGGGGCACAGTAGAGAAAAAAGAGATCAGGAGAGAGAGAGAGTGAAAAAGAAGAAAGACAGAGGGTATGATAGAGAGGGAGAGAAAAATATGAAAGTGATGGAGGGAGTCCAAAAGATGAAAGACTAAGGGCGATAGGAAAAGATGGAGACAGGGGACAGAAAGATAGATAAAAAAAAGACAGGGTCAGAGAAAAATATGAGGGAGGGGGATGAGAAATGGGGGTGTTGAGAACAAAGGGGAGAGAGGTAAAACAGAGGGGGCAGGGGGAGAAAGAGAGAGAGAGATGGAAGGTTTGCAAGGAGAGGGTTAGTTAGGGGAGAGGATGGAGAGCAGGTGTTTAAAAGGGATTACTTTTTCCCTCATAACCCCTCTCCCCCCCCCAGTATGTGGCCTACGTACATCTGGCACTGTTAGGTCTCACACTCACCAGCGGCGGCCAGGGTCCCCCTCTCAACAGCGGCTGCAGCGGGTCTTCCTCTTGCCAGCAGCAGTGCTGTGCTCCCTCTGGACAGTGTCGGCGTGGGTCTCCCTCTGAACAGCGTCAGCGCGGGTCTCCCTCTGGACAGCTGTGCTGTGTTTCTTGTCATCCTCTGCATGGCGCAGGCAGTGGTGTCTTGTGTGGCGCCTGGTGCCCTGCTCCCACTGAAGGGGGACTCAAGACATGGGTACAGCCAGTGCCTGTTATAACCTGTGCTGTACTATTTAATAAGAAAAAGCTGTAAAACAAAATTAAGAGGGTGCAGGGGATAGCCTGCTGGTCCCCCAGGCCCCATAGCAGTTGCATCCCCTGCACCCTCTGTAGTTACGCCACTGCATACAAAGCCTGTTACACACACACACACACAGCCTGTTACACACACACACATAGCCTGTTACACACACACACACACACATATATATATATACATACACAGCCTGTTCCTTCACACATACAGTACATAGCCTGTAACACACACACACACACACACACACAGCCTGTTACACACAAACACACACATATACATACATACAAAGCCTGTTACACACACATACACACAGACATACATAGCCTGTTACACACACACACACACACACACAGA